>NC_090921.1:1505301576-1505628382 GCF_040938575.1 Ambystoma mexicanum
TTGGAGTCACCTTACACAGATGGAAAAAAAGAGAAAAATAAAAATCAGAGGACCTTTTTCAGCCTGCAATGTCAGCGAGACATTATAATAGTCTGCAAATACCTGGAAAATTCCAGGCGTGGGGTAGGGTAGTTAAAATTGATTAACTTGTTTTTTGTTAAAAAATGGTGGCTCTTCAAATAACCTTTTTATTGCCTTTCTGGCGTTTATATATTTGTTTAATTATTTGGTTTTATATAAGTAACAAATGTTCTACTGAACTAAATTATTCTTACTAACTTTCACAAAAAGTACTTCTAATTTTTGTTCGGTTTTTGATTTTTGTTTACTGCAAGTAGTAAAACATACTTCAATACATATTTTATGTGTTCACAGAAACCGTTTCAATGCATTTTTTACATTTGCGAGAAAAATCTAATTGCCAAAATCAGTCGGAAAAAATGTTGACAATATCAAACCTGATATTTTCATTGTCGAAAGATGTCAATCCAACATCCTGCAAAAAAATAAAAAATAAACCACATACAGCTTTGTTTACATTGTACCTTGATCTCTCAATGTGGGGACAAAATAAATAAAAATAGTTGCACATTTGTCTTTGAGCGATCCGTGAGAAAACAATCTTTGAATGTGGGAACAGTTCCATTAACTTTGAAATGTATTCTTCTTTGCAAACTGTAATGAAATTCCGGTGACATAGCCCAAACTATTATCTCCTCAGTGAACTACAATGATGTCCGGATGCTGCAAAGTAACCATAGTCTCACAAAATAGGAGCAATTCCGTTCACTTCATTCCTCGAACTCCATACCAGCAAAGTTCAAATTCTTGAAATCTGTGAGGGTGGGGAGGTGGTGCTGTTGAGCAGCCCAAAGATGGCTTCCTAGCTTTCCAGCTCTGTGTTACACCAACAAAATACTACTTGGAACGGCGATTTGCTACGGCTTCTAACCTTGAGAAGCGGCCCACATGCTGGGGAAGGTGTGAAGCAGCTACGAACCAACTTTGGAGCGGATTGATCACCTGTCAGCTGAGGGTGGGCCGACTGCGTGCTATGTGAGAGCGAGTGGCCTACGCTCGTCTTCTGGGCCGTGGTGCGCGCCTTTCCGTCCGGGCGTGCCATTGGCTAGACTGGCTTGCTACCTGGCACTGTGCTCCAGCAGTGGTGCCGGCTCAGACCTGAATGCGGCTGTCGGATTGCTGACTGTTGGGCCATCCGGACGAGAGGTGGCCCGTGCTGGATTCCCTGAAGCGAAGACTGCTGTGATCGGGCCCGCCTGCACCCCAGTGTCAGCTGAAAGTCCACACCGGACCTGATTCATGGATGTGCGGGATGCTGTGCCCCGCGACTCACCCGATTGTCTCTGACGTTGCTTCTGAAGCCGGGGCCCTGAAGCGACTGCCATTCCCCACGCTACTCACACGCCACATGCAGATGATATCCTCAAGATCAGAGACATTCTAGGAGGGGCGAATCCAGCACCCGACTATGCGGGACCACCGCTGATCCCCGTTGTGAAGCGTCCTCCAATACTGACATTCGAGTTGGCTGTGCAGCCCTCCTGCTGCGGACCCGTTGAACTGGGAGGCAGCCGACACCAATCATCATTGTGAACTTTGTGAGGTGGCTGCCGTCCCTGGGCTGTTTCTCGGCCCCCACACTGCTGCCGCGTGCTGGGGAGCCGGGTGAGACCCCCACCGCGACTGAGGGATACACACTGCCTCTGCGCAGCACCCTGATCACGGCTGAACTGAAGACACGGGAGATTGAAGATAGCCACAAGTAAGTGTGCCCGTAATCTGCTCCCCTGGCGTCTCTGCTTCCCGCTCCTTGGCAACGGCGCAGACCCGTTGTGAGCCCGCATTTCTATGCTCCACCACATCACTGGGGTCGGGAATTGGGCTCCTGAGAGCAGATCTCTGTCTGGGACGCTCCGGACAACGCCATCTCCGTCTGGTGATCCAGACCTGCCCCATAACAGCCGACATCACTCCATCAATACCTCATAGCTGGCTGGACCTCAACCAATAAGGTTGAGCCGGTTACATCCAGTGAACTAGGGGGACTCCTGAGCTGGGCCAGCCCACCATCATCATACGTATAGTGGAATACACATACCATGCCCATCTGGCTCAGCCCCCACTGTCTGTCCTAGTGAGACCCACATATGTGCGACGCTACGACCACATTGTGGTGCTGCCTGTGGCTTGGTCGAACCCATAGGATCTAGATTCCGCCTACACGCTCAAGATACTAGCTGAGGTCTGGTGTGCACACTGGACCTGTCCGAATAACACGCCTGGGCTCGCATGGAATGAAGGATTCTCATTTGTCTAGATCTAGACTACTAAGGAGGAGCCCCACAGCCCGTGGACCTCCACCACCAGCATTGGGCTCTGGCGCTGGGAGCGTATGACTGATCAGAGATAAATTCATAGCTTGCGGCTTAGCCCAACATCCCCGGCCCCCAACTTACCACCCAGCAGCCTCTAGGCCCATGTGCAGACATCCTTGGGGACCTTGCGTGCTCTCTTCCAACTCTGCCCTTTTAGCGGCTGGACAGCGGACTCCTGAAGCGAATAGCTATCCACTGGGCCGAACTGCACTGGAGGATCACACTACCTAGATATACCTGCTGCAACCCTTTGGCCCGCAAGCAGATCTGATTGCCATGATAAGGTGAAGCAGCTGCGAACAGATCCGCCCAGCCATATCTGAGAAGACACTTGCTTAGCCGTACAATGCTAACAGATCCCGCGGGGCAAGCAAGGTCTGCGCCATGGACAAATTTTCCAAGGAAGCACCCAGGCCTGAACAGGGACAGTCCTCTGCCAATCAGGAGGAAGATGCCATGCCAGTGGATATTCCAGCCCCCGACTTGGCCAGTGTGATGGAATCCATGGCCAAAAACTTTGCATCCTTTCATGAAAACCTGGATGAAATAAATGCGAATGTAGCGTCGCTCAGGACCAAACTAGACCAACACGGCACAAGAATCACAGAGGCACCAGAATTGGCGCCAATGAGGATGACATACATGAGCTGTGAGACATGGTTGCCATTCTTGCCAGGGATATGAAATCCGTTAAAGCAAAATGCGACGATTTGGAGTCCAGATTGCGCAGAAATAACATTCATATTATAGGGGTCCCAGAGAACGCACTCAAGGAACAAATGGAGCTGGCAACTCAAAATCTGCTTGTGGAGCTGCTTGGCAACCCTGAGCTTTTGCCCTTCTTTGCTGTTGAGCGTGCCCACCGTGCCCTGGCTCCGCGCCCCAAACCAGGAGACTTCCCCAAGGCCCATAATAGCAAAGATCTTGAGCTACAGGGACAGAGATCACATACTCCGCCTGGTGCGGGAGAAGGGGGAACTCAGACTGGGACTCTATCCAGGGCCCACTTCTCTGCGGTTTGCTACTCTACTCTCAAGGTATTATCATGCATTAGACGCGGGTATATATTGCCCGCTCACCGCGAGGCACACTGAGCACCCTTGCGGGCCATGACTCGCACTGTTATGCCCTAGTTAAAATAGTTCCTCTGTACTTTTGCCCATATGCTGTTGGCATCTCACATTGACACTTTTCATATGCCGCACACTGTAATATTTGTATTGACTAAATTGGTGCAAGTTCTGTTTAATAACCCTGCATCTAAGCAGTACCATCCTTCTTTTCATGAGACAATAGGATAATGTGAAATGTTCTGACCCAGCGTATGCAACAATGTCTGGTGTTCTGCCATGAATCCTGTATAGTTGGTTGCAAGGCAGCAGCGCACCCCACTGCGGCTGCAATGGTTATATTTGAGGTTTTGCTGCATGTAAGCCCCCGTTGGGCACGTGGCGTACGTGGGCCCAGTTGGGGGTGGCCTGCTGATACCGGGATTAAGGGGGAGGGGAGTTACACTGCTAGTTTAGGGTGGACGGTGAGGGGGGGGGGTGTGTTGGGGGGAGTTATGTTAAAAATGGCGGAGGCGATGCAGCATTACACTTGTCTGGTAGATAACCTGGTGACACACCTGATGTAGTGTTAGATGCACAGAGGCGCGACAACTGGGATGTCCTCTGAAAAACTGACATGGCATTGCGATTGATGTCGTGGAATGTCCACGGGATAGGTAATTTCACGAAGGCTCATAAGATCACTGCGTACGCCCAGAGACATGGTGTAAAGATACATATGCTGCAGGAGACCCATGCCCGGTGACAACTTGCATCCTCCCTTGCTCCATCCTGGGGGTCAAACAGATTATTTACAACTTACTCCACACAGGCTAGTGTTAACGCTAATCCATGATACGGTCAAATTTACACTAAAAAAGAGCTATTATAGACCCGGAGGGCAGATATGTCATTCTCCATTGTACACTAGCAAATGGCGAATACCTGATTGTGAACACGTATGCCTCTAATGTAGACTCCCCCAAATTTTTAGATGCTATAGCCGCCATCCTCATGGGGTATGTTGGGGTGCAGATTATCTGGGAGAGAGATATGAATCTGATACTAGACACCGGCTTGGACAGAACTGGAGCTGCGCCTAGGACGCTGTCATGTGCGGCTCAAAGATTACATATATACATGACATTGCTTGGCACAATAATAATAATAATAACAATAGACGTCTGGCGGGTTTATAACCCCCTGGCCCGAGAATACACATACTACTCATCGGTGCATGATAGCTCGTCCAGGACTGACCTGTTTCTCATATCAGGCGATCTTATTGGCAAAGTAGAAGGTGCTCAGATACTCAACTGTACATTATTGGACCATGCCCCAATAACATTGTCCATTGAGTTGGGATCGCCCCCACTCTCCCCCCACCTCCGTACCACTTGGTGCTTCAAATCCGCAGCTTTGTTGGATGTGGTCTTCAGAGCTGAGATCCTCTCAGACACACAGACTTTCTTTGCTTGTAACACGCAACAGGATACGACAATGGGTGTGCGCTGGGAAGCCTTCAAAGTGTATATAAGGGGCATGTCAATCTCCAAATAGGCGGGTATACTAAAAGTAATAAGGAATGACCTGCACCACTCTGTGACTAAACTTAAAGATTTGGAGCAGGAATATGCAACGGCAGCTACCCCTGCTAAATTGGCACAAACAAGGGAGGAATTGGGGGTCTTTGAATCACACGCCCAGCAGGAAATACACCAATTCTCCCACCCAAGTGCTGCTAGGAAATATGGGGAGGGTGAAAGGCCTGGGAGAACACTAGCTAGATTGGTCCGTGCTGAAGGGGGCCACTCTCAGATCGAGTGTATCAAGGATGCACAAGGCGTCTGAAAATGGACGGACCAACAAATATTGAAGGTATTCACACAATTCTACACTGACCTATACAACACCCCACATCGGGAACATGATATAGAATATATACCTGAGTTTCTTGACTAGGTCCCCATGACATGCATATCCCAAGCAACCAAAGACCAGCTAGACAACCGGATCACGTTAGATGAAATAGTCAAGGAAATCACAGACCTGCCGAAGGGCAAGGCCCCCGGACCGATGGCCTCACCTCTGAATTCTACCAGGAGCATATGGCGTTCCTGGCACCCAGATTGCTGTAGGTCCGGACTGAATCACTCCAAGAGACCACCACCCCCACCTCGCTGCGAGAAGCAATTATAACTATTCTTCTAAAGTCTGGGAACCCAGCGATGACTGTGGATCCTACAGGCCTCTGTCATTAATTAATTTGGACAGGAAGATATTTGCCAAAATTATAGCGAACAGATTCTTGCCGATCATGCCTCATCTGGTACATGAAGACCAAGGCGGCTTTGTGCCTGGGTGGTCGACTGCACTCAATATTAGGCATCTTTTTAATGTCATGTCCAGGTTTGATCAAAATACAGAGGCTGTGGCGGTCACGCTGGACGCCCAGAAGGCCTTCGACATGGTCTTGTGGCGCTACATGTGGGAGGACTTGGGGAAAATGGGGGTGGGCCCAAATATGATTGAATATATTAAGTTACTGTATACATGTCCCACAGCTAGGGTCCTAGTCCACTCCCTAACATCCACACCCTTTGCACTACTTAGGGGCACCCGACAGGGCTGCCCGGTCTCTCCCATTCTCTTTGCATTGGTCATCGAACCTATGGCGGATTATGTACGAGCGTGACATGCGCACAAAGGAATACAGTTAAAGGACACCCCTGAGATAATATCACTCTATACAGACAATGTATTGTTGTATGTTAGGTGCCCCGCTTCTCACCTGGATCCCATCCTGCGTGATATAACGTGAATAGGCACCTTCACGATAAACTACTCTAAATCCAAGATATTCCCGCTCACGAGCATCACCTAACAGCCCATATGCTAGTATCCCTTGCGTTGGTCCCCGGAAGGGATTAAATATTTGGGAGTCCAAGTCTCCTTAGTTAAATCGACCCTGCTAGCTGAGAACTATACTGCGGCTGGACAATACACTGAGACCAAAATATTGAGGTGACGCTCCCTCCCACTTTCACTAGCTGGGAAACTCTCATTGGTCAAGATGGTTCTGGTCCCTAAATTGCTCTATATTTTTGCGAACGTACCGGTCTGGCCGGGGAAACAATACTTTAACAGGATACATAAATTGTGTGCACAATTCCTGTGGCATGCCGGTGCGGTTCGTAAAAAGTGGATACATATGACCTTGCCTTATGAGAGAGGTGGCTTCACCGCCCCCCAATCTGGTATTATACTGGATAGCGGCACAAGCTCAATATGCTACATACTGGTACCCGAGGAGATCAGTTCCACCTCATGTCAAATTAGAAAGACTTGCAGCGGCCGACGTGAACATCATGTCGCTAATCCTCCATCATAACTATGCGGTGGACACCCCTTCTGACCCTGTTGCAACCACCTTGCTGGCATGTAATCGGCTACTGCGCCTAACCTCTGACCCACGCCCCTATTACAAATGGCTCCCTATTTGGGGATTCCCCGGGCTCCAGCCCACGCACAATAAACTTCTGGCCCAGCACTGGCTAGCACTGGGCTATCAGGCCTTGACCGATTTGTTCCCTGAAGGGAAGTTCATCCCTCCACAAACGTGGCGCCCTGGTCATTCTGGGTTGGCACTGGAAATGCTGCAATACTACAGACTTCGGGCAGCAGTCCGGGCCATGTGGCCATCCTACCCGGATGAACCCCCAGACACGCCTGAAATAGGCTACATTGCTAACTCAGGGGGTGCCCGTGGAGTAGTATCTGCTCTGTATAAAATGTTGCTAGCAAAGTTTCCTGACCAACCCCCTACTGCACGAGATGAATGGGCTGATGAACTTGGCACCGAGAACTCAGATGATACATGGAGGAAACTGTGCTCTCACACACGCAGAGTCTCCCTCAATTGCAGGTTTTATTGTATGCAATATAAGTTATTAAACAGGCTATATTAAATCCCACATTAAATTACTAAGTTTACTGGAAACCGCGCACAGACCTGTGCTAGGTGCCATATCGAAGGTGCTGACCAGATTCACATGTTCTGGACCTGCGCCAAACTCAGTGGGTTCTGAGATGAGATCCTACGATCTCTCTCTGACATTGTGGGCATCGCGGTCGGACCAGACACGTTTTGTTGGTTGTTTGGGGTATGGAGAAGCGATAGTGGTAGGAAAATGTCTACATTTCTAAATGTCAGCTGTATGGTGGCTAAGAAATGTGTGCTACAATGTTGGAAGCACCCTTGCCCTCCCACCTTTGATATGCCATAGCCATCTTAACTGCACACAACAAAGATAACTCTTGCTGCTGAGTCTTCCTGTACACCACACCCATCAAACCCAATTGGCTGATCCCCCGATGTCAGTGGACATTTGCGACAGTCTGTGGTCAGTGCAGTCCCCTATCCATGCCTGGCATTCTTAAAAGACCCGGATGGCATGTGCAGTGTCTGCGGACTACCACCATGTCTGAACGGCATGGCAAATTAAAGGCGGTGGGGAGGTTTATACTCAATTTAAATAATGTATTCAACAATGGGGCTCTTAAAAGAGCCACCATTGTAGAAAACATTATTTTTGGGGGTTTAATATTTTTATGTCCTACACCTACTAACAAATGCTTTAGTATAAACTGCACATATTCCCTTTTAACTTGTTCATATTTACTTTTTCAATGCATTTTGAACATTCAAAAGAGAAATCTGATTTACAATATCAGTCAAATACACTCCATCGCTATGAAAAGTATTTACAACATCCAACTTGATATTTTCATTGTCAAATGATGCCATCATTCAAACATACAAAAAAAGAAAAATCACATACAGCTTTATTGGCATGGTGCCTAGGTTCTTCCATTTGCGGACAAAACAAATTTGGACATCTCCATATTTTGATTTCAGAAAAAATAATCTTTGCAGCCGATAACAGTTCCATTAGACTTCTCAACATATCCTCATGGTATGCTGCAAAGATACTGGAGTTATATAGACCAAACTGTGGCCTCCACAATACGCAATAATATCTGGATGGTACCATCACAGAATGGTAATAAGGTCGCCCAGTTTAACCCACAGACTGAATACCACAAAACTTCCACTTCTTCAAATGCAATAGTAGCTGAGATGCCACAAGATTCAGGGTAAAACTTCAATGAATGGATCTACCAATCTCCCACCATCCACACCCTCTACTTCTTCATAGCCATAGCCACAGACAACTTCAATGCACACAACAAAGGAAACACCTGCTACCCTCTCTTCCAGTACACCACAACAACAGAACCTGATTGGTTGATCCCCCCCCCCCGATGTCCGCAGACATCCGCAACTGTCCGCAGTCACTGCAGTCCCCTTTCCATGCCTGGCATCTTTAAAGGACCTGAATGGCATGTGCAGTGTCATGGACTAACTCTGTGTCCAATGGTACCGTAGCACAGGGAAGCCCTTCTACCCTTTTTACTTTAATGTTTCTAACACTCCCGTATTGGCTGCTTTCAGTCACACATCCATCCACCAATCGCATGCAAAACCTCTACATGTAACCCTGTCATCTCAGTTCAACATCTCAGATGTACTTTTGAACTCTCAAGAGTACATATCTCCTGTTACTCACAGCCACCTGCATCAAACACTACAGTGGAACTTTCCAAGATTTCTATTTGCAGATTCAACAACAACTGCATCTAACAAGACATAGTACAGGTATGTTTCAACACTTTTACAAATATATACATATAGGGTTGTTGCTACTTACCCTGTAATAAGCTTCTCAATAAGCATGTTCTCTTTACCTACTCAAATGCCATGTATTGCAGCATTCTGCGCCTGGTAAAATCAAGTGGCAGTTATTTCACATATACTGGCAACATTTTAAACTGCCACATACCAAGTGCCACTTAAAAATGTTCTACAAATCTTTTGCATCTGCTTTCCCTTTCTTTTAGAAATAAATTACACACAGTGCTGCTGGACATGCACATATGCATTTTTAACTTTCAACAAAATGCTCCTATTAAGAAACATTTTTAAACACACAGCATTTTCCATTATCCAATCCATATACATGTCATACTTTCCAACTTTTATCATTACATCCCTCATAGTGTCCCCATTCTCCACTTGCTCTCACATATGTGTATACTGCCAAAGTATATATATATATATACAACACTTTACCTTTCATATAAACTACTGTTCTTTTCCAACCACTACTATAGGACACCAAACACTGCTCCAACTATAATCTACCATTGCATTACCACTAGTCCACAGTTTTCCTATTCTTCAAAAACACTGCAAGACATTACAAATACATTGCACCACAAACACACCACTTCTCTTATTAAAATCAACAGCATAAAAATAACCTAGATATGCATCTTTTTTATAAACCCATTTTTGCCCTGTTCCTTATACTGTCCCAAACAGCACTACTCATAGGGCATCATTATGGGGTTGCTAGTAAAACCCACCGGTAGCCGGATGGTTGCCGGCTACCCCATATTACTGTTACCTCCACCTAACATCCCAATGCCACCGGGATATCACAGGCGGCAGCGGTACGGTAAGTTCCCATTGAGTCTCATAGGACTTGATAGGAATGGGAACCCTGAAGCACCGGCACCATTAGTAACAGTAACAGTGCCAGTGCTTCAGTGTAAATCCTGCCGGTACCGGCCTGAACTCCTGGCAGGTCAGGCCTGCCGTTGAGTACAATGCCTCTACCGGAAAACACAGAGTGTGCCGGTCCAGAAAAGGGGCCGGTAGCTTTTTACCGGCACCTTTATTTCCGGCCGGCTCACTCATAACGAGGGACATAGTTGTGAAGAACACATGGTGGCAACAAGTAAGACTTGATCAAGGGGGTTTAGTGAACAATTAATGCTGTATGCAGGTTGTAAAACGCATAATCCAAACCTATATCTAAGATGGGAGCAAGCGTCGACCATCAAATGAAAAATAGGGCAATCCTAGTGGCGTTGTGTGGGCCTATACTAAGAAACCTATTGCCAAACCTCACAATGAATACAAAAAGGGGTGTGGGATAGAGCCCATGAAAAGAAAGAAGTGTTCTCAAATAATATGTCAGGATGCGGTAGCCTGGGACACGCTTCCCCACGTGTTGGACACAGGGTAAGATGGGAGCTTGGAGCACAGTACAGTATCTGAGACGACAGTTTTAAAGCCTAAGAGACCGCTGTCTGTTTCATCCGGTTCACTTTCTTGGAATTGAGGGGACAGAGCTCTCTCTGAAATTCCCTGTGCAATTTGGTCTCCCTGACATACCTCAAAAGTGAGTTTGCCATGATTCTGTAAGAGAACCTTCACGCATCCTCAGACGTCAGGATCAATAACGCCCGCTAAGACGACTATCCCGAACTTCCATGCCAAGCCAGATTTTGGGTCTAATCATATTTAACACCCCGGAGAGGGAATCAAAACTAAATCCGTAGGAATCATTCCTCTTTTCCAAGGGGGAATAATAGCTTCCCTACTTCTACAGATAGCAAACAATATTGATTCCTTGGTGGCAATGGAAGGCTTTGAGGCTCTCTGACTAAGCTTTTGAAATTGTAGGGTTCCCCAATTTGTTTCAATTGAGTCACAACCCACTTCTAGCACCATATGTGAGGAATTCATGGTGGCAACAAGTAATACAGACAAGTGATCACAGTTCAAGGGTTTTTATTTAACAATAAATGTTGTATGCAGGTTAGAAAAACACCCAATACAAAAATGGGTGTGGGATAGTTCTCAAGAAAAGAAAGAAGTGTTCTCAAATATTATGTCAGGAATGCGATAGCCTGGGTCTCCCTTCCCCACGTTTTGGACACAGGGTAAAATGTGAGTTTGGAGCACAGTACAGTCTTGGGCTTCTCCAGCACAAGATGACAGTTCTAATGGCAGCTCTCAGGACACACTCTCAAGCTTTCCGCTATCAGGGCCATCGATGGCCAAGTCTAGTTTCACTTGAAAGTCTCTTGCCTTCGAGGACCAGACGTGTTCAAATAACTAAACAAAAAGTTCCTTTAGCAAATGAAAAGTTAATTTCCAATGTTCGCTGGGTGATGGGTTCACCCCTGGGCCCACCTCTTCTGGGCGCTGACCCTTCTTGGATCGTATTCTACAAATCTTAATGTCTTTTTAAACACTTCCCTTTCTTTCAGTTTGTTTGTAGATCAAAGTCTTTCAGATGTACAGGGATTTTCCTTGACCCTCAGTATGACCACTTTGACCTATTCCGCTGGCTCTCCGACGGCCTGCTGGTAACTGTAGTTTCTCTCATATGGGGCTTGACCAGTGTCTCTTGAATTAACACCCACGTGGTGCTAGTTCCCCCCTTTAATACTGGTTACAGTTATTTCACAGTTCATAGAACTTGGTTCAAACCTGCCACTCTGCGATTTTCACTCAACACAGCCCAGCTCTTATTGTTTTCCCTTTCGACTCACCGGCTGTGATGAACCGCTGGGCTTTTCTTCTTCATTGGAGTCAAGGCCGTTACCACGGTCGCAGGAGCTTCCCTCGCTCCTGCTTATCGGCATAGGCTTGCCCCCTGTACCGTTGACATTTGCTACAAGACAATTGTGCTGTTTGTGGTCTTAGGCTGTCTTCCACGAAGGCTCCGTGGGTGTGGGACGAAAAGGGCAAGGTTGCTTCACTCCTCGCTACCCTCTCAATTCCTGCGGCCTTTATCCTTCTTTTGAACTGCCGTGGCTGATTAACTGTCTCGTTGTGCTGTCTGCCTTGCTCGTCCTGTGCTGTCTGTCTCAACCTTTTATCCCTGTGGGGAAGGGAAAGGGCCATCAGGTGTGTGCGATTCTAATTGCCTGCCTTTACCTGACCCTTGTATTGGGACGTGCCAGGTAAACGGCTCTGGTGTTAGTCTGTTGTCCTTTGTGTTGTGCGAAAGCGTTCGTGTTGGAAAAGGGGGGGCAGTGGTTTAGAATGTCCTACGTGAGGGGAGGGGGAAAAGGTGTCAAAGGAAGGGGATATCACGTGTCACCCATCAGTGTCCCACTCCCCAAGGACCCACCCATCCAGGTGATCCTCCCTCACTGGTCTGCCCCCATGAACTGGATCCAATAACGACGCCGGTGCCCTGGCCACCTGGAAGAGAGATCCCAGGGGACCAGCTAGGGAGTCACCTTGATGTTTCTCACATAGTCCAATTGTTCTTACAACCTCTTGCAAAATCTAAAAGTAAAAAAAAGTAAAAAAAGATGTACAAACAAAAGCAGACCTACTAATGAACCTAACACTATATCTACCAATGTTAATTAGCCACAGTAACGCAATCCAAAAAAATAGGTTTACAAAGAAATGTCCACCGTAGAGTTCTTAGCAATCTTATAAAGACAGCTAAAAAGTCACTATCTACCATTAAAAACGACCGTACAAAACTAATCCTCAAAGCGCTAATTGGTAGCGCATTTCTACTTAAGAGAAAGTTGTTTATATTAATATTAAACAGAATGAAACAAGTAACTACATTAATCAATGAATTACAAAAAGTAATTCTAAACATGGGCAATGTCAATATAGATACCTTTTCAAACTTCTGTGCAAGTGAATAACAAAAAAAAAATAACAATTGCCATAGACATTAATGGCAGAGGGTATTAAATTATAGGAGACACCATTATGGCAAAAGAAACCCTTATAGGAAAAACTTCCCCAACAATATTTTAACCAAAGTTACTTTTGCACAAACAAACCGTCCAGTGTGCAAATGGACATGCAGCTCAATATGTAACGTACGCCAACAATCCTCAAAATCTTTACGACCGTTCCTCAATCACTATGTGAAACTAAAAGACAAACGTAAATACAAACTTTACAAACCATGGACTCCTGCCTAGTGCACATCCACACTAGACTGCGAGGACAATCATTAGCCTGAATTTCAGGAACTGCTTGCAAAAGCACCTTTGACCACATCAAAGTACTAGCAACACACTGTTCCACTATACGAAATCTTATCCATAGAATGTATTATGCAAAAAGTCCTGCCCTAGAACTGCAAAATGTAAATAACATTTTCCTACATGGAACTGCCAAAGAACTCCTGCGAGAAATAGAGCACATCCAGACAAATTATTTTGGAACCGAAGTTGAATTTGAAAATTCAATAACTTTAGAAAACATATCGAAAATCTCGCAAACCCCACCCACCTTACACACACACACATACAAAATTGACTAGTTAAGTTTCAAAAGAGCACAAAAATAGTAGATATGCCCTACAAAATAGACAATAAGGGATCCCAATGGTTCCAATTATCTTTATATTCAACGGCAGAAAATAAATACAAAATAACTGACCCCTCAATAGTTTGCACACACTGCAATGCAAAGCTTAACAATAACCAAATGCCATCACGTGCTATCACTAATAACTTAGAAATCTTCCCACTTACAAAAGCTCTCCAACAATTTAACTTGTATGAGAGCATTATAATCCAAACAGTACACCCATTTCACGCTATAATACGCCTTCAACCGAAAACAGCCAAATTGGATCTAAGATACTAAAAGGCATTCATAGCAAAGTTGAATATTTGCCATTAGATCTTAAAGAAAATTTAGAAACTCTAGGATTACAACAGCCAATAGATCAACCATTGATTGTACTAGTTCTTCATTGTGTACCAACAAAAGAAACAAATTTGGCAACAATTAGTTGACTTAAACGAAGTTAGACAAGCCCTACAATATCTTTAAGAAAATAATGAATACTACAAAGCTATAAACATAGAGGACAACCTAAAAGAAACCACCCCAATAATTCAAGATTCACCACAAACTGGCCAATTTGAATGTGTATATGATAGTTTATTTATATAGCGCCTATACACATGTTTCAAAGCACTTCAAGGCAAAGGAGGGAACAAGGGAAAATACAATGGCATTCTTACAGGCCATGAACAGTAAGGATGTGAAAATAACTATCGTACTCGGCCTGACGACAGTTCAGATAGCGCAAGAGCTAAGACATAGATAAGGACGGGAGGGGGAGAGTGGGAAGGAAATGGAAACACACAGGCAACTACTGTACTAGGCCAGACGACATTTCTGGTAGAGCCGGAGAAAACGAAAGGTGAGGGACGTCAGCACCCTCAGGAACTACGGGCAGAAGTGATAGCACCAAGAAAAGCAGTTTTCAGCATAAGACGTCTGATGTTAAACTCAGAAATGGGGTCACAGGAGGCTCTTCAAGCAATCTTAAGACACAAGGGATGACACAAGGGAAGACCCAAGGGGAAAGCCCTCTATAAGCACAGGGACTGGAAGAAAATAAGCCCGGAACTACCACCCCACCAACACCTCCACATCCAGGCAGCCATCAGAGTCCCCTCAAGAGGAATTTAATGGAAGCCCATAGAGAACGAAGCTTGGAAACTGCCAGGCCTTTGCCAAAATCTACCTAGAGGAACTGGAGAATAGCGGGGAGACCAGAACACAGGTGAGGGATCACAGACCGCCAACACCAGTCCCAGAAAAGGACCCAATGCCTGCCATACACCTTCAGAGTAGAAGGCCAACAAGCATTCACAATAGACTCGACCACAGGACACGAAAACCCTGTAGACATCAATCTAGACAGAGCAACAGCCATAACGCCCATAGAATCTGGACTCCCAACCTCAGACCCCCCTGATGGGTACTGTCATGGCCACGGGCCCCAGAACACAAAAAGCACACCATCTAGTGACTGAGGCAATGGGTCACTTGACTCACTTATGTCCCTTTGGGACTTAAACACAGGGGCCCTGGCTGGACTCAGTCCTGGCGCCAGGCTCATATAAAGATGTGAGCAGGAACACTTTATTTCAGTGCAGGAGTGCTTTTATTTTACTTCAGTGCTGGAGTGCTTTTATTTTACAAGAACTTTCCAGGTGCTGGAAGCCTTTATTCCAGAGAACATCCCCATGTGCTGACTCATCGGGCGTGGCTTTCTAGGCCTGGTCTTCAGGTGCTAACGCATCTGGTGTGGCAGGGCGTGGCAGCAGGCAGGCCAGAGCTACTGGGCGTGGCCGGGTACGAGACTATATAAACCCACTGATCCCTCAAGCGAACGCTTCACGTTACTTTGCACCTCTGTGATCCTGCAACAATAGCATCCTTACCTGGACCCTGGCTCGCATCTCAGGGCAACACTCCTTGGCAGGTCCCGAATCGGCACCGCAGCACCTGCGCCCTCTGTCCCACGAAGCCGAAATCCTGAAACGAGAAAAGAAGACAAGACAAGGTTAGAACTCCCGATAACACCCAACCCAGGGTCGCGCCGCATTTAAAACCCAACGCGCACCCTAAGGCACCATTCAGCTGTCAGACCAACTCAGCTCCGCTCCTCCGTACTGCCAGCTCCGCTTCTTCTACTGCAGCTACCGCCTGCACCGCTACACCACTTGCAAGGGGAGAGAGCAGGGAAAAGAGACATTACATACAAAGGACAGAGAACGAACTTTACAAATACAATTACAACAGTCAGAAGACAAGTGGAAACAAGGGAAACACTTACCCACAAGAGAAGTGGACTAGTCGCAGCTAGCCTGGACTTCCACGACAAGGGACCAGGGAAGGAACTCTGTTTCCTTCAACAAGCGTCCCTGCCAGAAGCAGAAGCAGCAGGATGGAGAGTTCATCATAATCATTTAGCAGGTGAGCCTCAAGAATTGTGCAACCCCAGGAGAGAAGAGGTCGGGCGAAGGGGTCAGGGACCAGAGGCTGCCTACTCATACGACCCACCTTCTATTCACACAGGAACTGCACTGCTCATCACCGCAGTTCCCCACACAGACGCAGAGGGAGGAGCCGACAAGAGGAGTTTCATCCCTGGGAGGGATGCGACCGTGCCCCAACGCCTCCGCCGAGACCAGGTGAGCGTAACAGGCCTGCCAGAAACACCTCGAAGTATACCAGATCTCAGATGGCTCGCCTCCTGATCCCACAACCCCTGAGCAGAGAGGACCCCCAATGTCCCCCTAACCTCTTCCACTGGCATCGGAAGTAAGAGTGGTCACAGGACGAAGGACCAGGGACACCCCTGCCTGGAGATTTGGCACCCCCAACCACCACAGCAGGGAGCCCCACAGCACTGGAGACACCGGAAACCAAAAGCCCCGTAAGGTTGAGATGTCGGGAGCCAGTGGGAGAGAAGATAAGACACCAGAGGACGCAAACAAAGACGGGCCCAAGGAACCAGAAGCACGCAAGAACTGCATGTGCCCCTGCAACTCGAGCAAAAGGCGAGCCAAGACATACTGCCTCCAGACAATCCTGTTAAGTCAGCAAGCGATGGAACTGTTCCTGGGACAGGAACACTCTCCAACCTGGTGCAAATCTGAGCCCCGATGAAAACTAGATTCCGAGAAGGTGCCAGCTGAGACATCCGCCAGTTCACCAGAAACCCCCCGTCCTGCAAGGCCTGGCAGACCAATTGGAGATCAGCCATGATTGTCTGCCGGATGGACACCTTGGTCAATCAATCGTCCAGGTATGGAAACATCTGAACTCCCCTCAAGAGCCACCAGTTTGGAGAACACTCAGGGAGCCGATTGCAACCCTGACAGGAGCACTCGGAACCAAAAATGCCAGGATCCCACTGCAAAACAGAAAAACCACATGCGCCAGGGTCGGAGAGCCACGTGGTAACAGACGTCATCTAATCCCCCCCTGTACAACGTCCGGAGAACGTTCTGCAAAGTCTCCACGTTGAAGAGTTCCATCCGGATGAAGCAGTTCAGGGTCTCAAGACCCATAATCAGGCGATACATCCTTGAAGGTATGGGGACCAGGAACACCCGTGAGTAGAAAATCCGACCAACAGGGAGAGGAACGGGCATGATGGCCGCCTACAACAATAATCTGGAGAGAACGGTTTCCATGGCCAATCTGGTCTGTGAGCTGGGTACCAAAGTCCTAACCAAGCAAACCTGGATAGGTGGAGACAGGAACGACACTGGATAACCCCTCAGAATGGAGTCCAGCCCCCAGGAAGCCCAACACCACTGCCCCATACCGGAAACACAGCCGGTCCGCCCGCCACTGGCCTGTCCAAACGGTCAGGACCTTTGTACCGGCCCAGGACAAGAGGATCCTGGAGGAGCCTGACCTGCCCCTGATCTCCGAAAGATTGAGAAGAGGAGCCAGGGAAAAACCTGCCAGTCACTGAGGAATATTCCATGGACGTTGAAGCAGGCTTGCGCCGCAATTCATCAGCATGTTTGTCAGCCTTAAACCCTCCATGCACTTTATCCTCAAGGTAGTCTCCAAAAGGTTTGGACCCATCAAAAGGAGGTTTCAGGAAAGCCTGTTTGTCTCCTAAACCTGCAAATGTACATGCCTCCGGGCAGACACACCAACCCCCCATGGCCATGGCCTCCTCAGCCAACATAGAGGAGCGACCCTCCAGGCTGGCGAGACCATCAACCTCAACAGGATCTAAAGCAAAAAAATAAATAATAAACACAAACAAAATAAATCACCCCCTCTCAATGGGTAGAATTCGGTCATGAAGCGGGGCATTGCAATCTTTCCCGGATATCAGAGACCAAACGTCAACCCCATCCTTGGGGTATGCCTATACCGGTGAATAGAAGGTTCAGCCCCCTTCCCTGGCACCGTTGGCTCAGAGAACCCCTTAAAAGCATTGACTTGAGCCTCAATCTGCCATTTTACTTTCACAAGTCTGAGAAATGGCTTGAATGCTACACGTTGTTACTGGTGGACCCATGTTATAAATGTTGAGCTACTGGGATCCACCTACATGGCCGTGACTCCCTCCATGAGGCTTTAGCAGTTTCCTCAATTCCTTTCTGGATAAGAATAAACATATTAGCCACCTTCTTCGGTCCCCTGCACAGCTCAGAGGAAGAAGAGGCAGAGGAGAGGACAGGACAAGGTGCCTGCATGCAGTACAATGTATACCCATGGCCAGCACAGACACAAACAAAACACTAACTCACCGCCCATACATATAAAGACAGGCCAGAAGGCATCAACCGAGAGGGAAAATCAAACAATTCCCTTGGCAACGCTGCACCTTCCGCGCCTCCAGAGCAACGTCAGGAGAATACCATCAAAAAGGAGCCGGCATGTCGTAGAAACGCACAGTCCCATCGGCAGGAGAATCAGGGCACAAACATTCTCAAAGACCCCAACTCCTTACCGCATCCCGGCCCCTGCAGGACCTGGGAAGGTCCTGTGTTGGAGGCAGTGGCCTCATGAGGCAAGTACTAGGACGAGGAAGTGTGGACGTGGAGGTAATGGACTTCTACTCCTTCCTGGCTCGGTCCTTCCTTCCTAGACTCTCTGCGGAATTACAGACCTTGTTGGGGTGTCCTGTAGCGCAGGAGGGGGTGGAGTAGGCTATAGGGTCCTTCTCATTCAAAAGGCCCTGGGCCCGGACGGTTTCAGGTCTGCTTTTTATAAGACCTTGGGGCACAATTACTTGCTCCCCTGACTTCCCTATTGAACTCATTTCGTGTGTCAAAGGAGGTCACACAATCCATGGGATAACAATGCCTCTCACTGCTGCTCAAGCCAGGAAAGGATGCTGTCCTTTGTGGTTGCCATCATCCCATTTCGTTCCTCAATATAGACACAAAAATATGTTCAAAGGTTTTAGCTATGCGGTTGATGGGGTGTCTTCCCTTGATCCACCGGGTAGAGTGAACACGACAACATAAGGTGGGCTATTAACGCTCTAGAGCTTGGGTGAGAGAGTGGGACCCTGCAGACCCTGTTGACACTGGAGGCTGACAAGCCCTTCGATAAGGCAGACTGGTGCTTCATTAGGTTTACTCTTCAAGAGTTCGGGTTTGGCCCGAACTTCGTGGAAATAGTAATGGCCTGTTACAGCTCCCTTAGGACTAGAATCACTATCAATGGTAGTTACCTCTGTTATGGTTCCATTACCAAGGGGACACGTCAGGGCTTCTCTCATGTTTGCGCTGGTGATGGAACCTCTGACCACTCGAATTCGCTCCAACCTACAAATTAGAGGAATCTGCATGGGATTGATGGAACAAAAAGCAGCCTTGTATGCGGGTGATATTCTGCTACTGATGTATCACCTATGAGACTCTTAAGGCTGTGTTGGAGTAGCTGGAGAGGTTCAGGGCCGTCTCTGCCTTCATGGTTAATATGGAGAAATTCATGAGTTTGAATGTCTCGGAGTCACTGGTCAACATGGCCCTCGTCAAGAGGGCATTTCGGTTCTTGTGGAGTGACACTGAACTTGAAAATCTGAGGGTGAAAGTGAGCCCCTCATTTGCTGACTTATACAGGACAAATGGTGTCCCCTTGTTCAGAATTTTGGCGGATAACTTGGCTAGATGGGAATCGCAGGAGCTATCATGACTGGGACTGGGTCGTGGTACCGCGGTCAAAAGGAACATAGTCCCCAGACTGCTTTAGAATGCTTCAGTCGTGCCAATCCCCATACACCGCTGCAGACGCTAATTTGGAACGTCATAAAATTCATATGGTTGGGTCGTAAACCCTCAGTCAGTAGACAAGCCCTTCACGCAAACAAACATTGTGGGGCCATGGGTCTCCCAATCCTCCACAATTATAGAATAGTGGCTAATATTTCTATGATGTTTTCCTGGCGCGAGTAAGGGAAGGGTGCATTGTGGGTGAGCATGGAATAGTCAGCAACATATTTCCCCTTGCGGGATCTCACAAATATAAACTCGGCTGCTAGGACTCTTGGAGGTCTTCTCTTACCAACTACTCGGGCACTTCTTTGTTACAATGGAACATGGCGATCAGACAGTGGGGAATTCAGAGCTGTTGGGGCCCTTATCACCAGTCCTTGGAAATTCTCGCTTTGCCCCGAGTCTGGGGAGGGCACCTTTGTGTAATGGCGAGAAGTGGGGCCTGCTTCAACAAGACCAATTATACCTCGACGCAGTTCCGCTGAGGTTCGAGGAGTGTAGGGTCACATTCCGGATCTCTGAAGCGGAACGTTTTCGATATTGCTAGCTCTGTCATTGAATCACCAATTCTGAAATGCAGGCAGCATTTTCAAGACCTCTCTCAGCGCTGGAACTCATGCTCCAAGAGGGCAACCATCTCAGGAAAACCTCTAGAATTTACGAATTCTTCGACAGGTTCAACCCTTCCTCTAAATTCGCATATATGAATCAATGGGAAGAGGACTTGGGCCGACCTATTTCTGAGGACAGCTGGGGTGGATTTAGTGTAGGGCGGCGGCCACGTCCCGCTGCATCACAAAGAAAATGCAGACAAAGGTCTGTACTGCTGGTATTCATAGCCCACCCAGCTCCATAAGGTTTTTTTTTTTTTTTTAAAATGTATTTTATTTTATAACGACCACACAGTGCAACAGAACATAAATAGAACACATCAAGCCACAACAAAGGCCAAACAACAGATATGAAAAAGAAAAGAAAGAAAAAACAGAACGAAATTAACTTAACAATCCCCTTCCCTCCCCCCTATGAGCCTGTAGGGTGTCCACCATCATTGTCCGTTCCGTGTGGTGGGGTTCCGTCGCTCTCAGATCCAGCCGAGATCGACCCCGTACTAAACAGTTCAGCCAATAGCACCTTCCATGCCGTGAGGGAGCTCACCTCTTCCTCCCCTCCCGCCCTGCTGGCCTCCCACCATGCTGTCGTCTCGGCGGCAGCCCATTTCTGGAGGTCACGCCACCATACCTCCACCCGTGGCCTCTGACAATTCTTCCATCCCATGGCTATTCTGCGTTTGGCAAGTGTATAAGCCAAATCTTTAAGCTTCTCCACGTGCCGAAGCTTGCGCGCCCTGGGGTACCCTCCAAGCAAACAGGCCCAGGCCGAATCTATCTTAAGTACAATGCCCCTCCCTGCCAGCTTCTGCGCCACTTCACCCCAATAGGTTGCAATCACAGGGCAGGCCCAGAACATGTGAATCATATCAGCGTTCTCTGTGTTACACTTAGGACACGCCTGGCGTCCAGCGTCTCGAAATCTGGAAATTCTCAGGGGGGTCATGTATGCCCTATGCGTGATATATAGTTGTATCTGTTTAAACCTGGCATTCCTCGATACTTTTTTGTGGTACCCCAGGGCGCGCTCCCACTGCCCATCCGCCATCGGGGCCCCCATCTCCGTTTCCCATTCCAACCTCAGGTACCCCAAATCCTTCCCAACCTTTGCCATCAGCATCTCGTACAGCCTGGAGACCTCATGCCCGCCCTCGGATGCGTCATACATGATCTCCAGCGTCGCATCCGGCTCGTCAGCCAATACGGTCTCGGGCCAAGTGCTCCGGACCTCTCTGACCACTCTGTGGAACGTCATGTATTGCCCCGCATGCAGCCCCGCCCCCGCCTCCAGATCTGCGAACTCCGCCAAGGCCCCCTCCTGCCAAATGTCCCCCAAAGTGACCAGCCCCACTGACTCCCAGTATGTTCGCAGGATGGCCCTAAGCTGTCCGTCTCCCCCTGCCAAGGCCACCAGCGGCAGCTGCGGCATGCACGGCAGGGGATCTCCCATCATCCGGCAGGCTCTTCGCCACATGTTCCTGCCCAACGCTAGCATCTTAGGACGCCCCCTCATCCATGTGCTGGATACCCAAATAATCTCTCGCAGGTAGAAGGGGGAGCAGTCCTTTCCCAACAGTCTATGTTCCTGGGTTTCGTCGTCCGAAAGCCACTTGGCCACGTACTGCAGCTGCGCTGCCACGTAGTAGGCCTCAAAGTTCGGCAGCCTCACGCCGCCTTTCTCATAAGCCTTCTGCAATTTCCACAATGCGACCCTGTTACGCGTGCCCTGCCATAAGAAATCTCTACATACCCCATGTAGTCTAGCAAAAAACCCCTTGGGTATCATGTATGGAATGTTATTGAAATAATGCAGCAGCCTAGGTAGCACGACCATCTTAAGCATGGCACCCCGGCCCATCATCGCCAAGGGTAGTTTCTCCCAAAACCTCATGCACTTCTCAATCCTCCCCACTGCCAATTCAGTATTGTGCCTGTGTTCCTCCCCGGTCGTGTGATATACGTCTATGCCAAGGTACCGAAAGGTGCTTGTCGCCCATGGGATTCGCAATACTGGCAACCTCTCAGCCGGTATCCCCACATAGCCGCCCAGCGGGAACAGAGTGGATTTCCGAGGGTTGACCGCTATACCAGAAAGCCAAGCAAACCTCTCCATCACCTCCAAGACATATTGCAAGTTCTCTTCAGGGTATTGGAGGTACAACAGCATATCGTCGGCATACAGGGATATCAGATGGCTCTCCCCCCCCACCTCTATGCCCACCGGGTCATACTGTTGCCGAAGGTAAATTGCCAAGGGCTCAAGGGCCAGGATGTACAACATTGGGGACCAAGGACATCCCTGCCTGGTGCCTCTACCTAACTGCCACCTGTCCGACACTACTGCCCCCGTACGAACTCTGGCTAGAGGCGCGCTATATAATAATTCGGCCCACCTCCTGTACCCTGGCCCCATTCCGAAGTGATCCAGTGCCGCCAACAGCCACGGCCAACGAACAGAGTCGAACGCCTTGACCGCATCCAGCGCCACTATCGCCATTTCGCCGTCTTTGCTACATCCCCATTCGACCACTCTGTGTAGGCGTCTGTGGTTGTGGGTAATATTCCTGTCCGGGACATAGCCCGTCTGGTCAGGGTGAATCAGCTTGCCTATCACTCTCCTCATTCTAGCCGCCAAGACAGCTGTTAGGATCTTGCTGTCCTGGTTCAGCATTGACAAGGGTCGATAGGAGCCGCAACCGTGTCCCGGTGTATTGTGCTTGGGGAGTGGCACTATGACCGCTTCCCTGAGCGATTCTGGTAGCTGTCCCAGCTCAAACGCCTCATTAAACATGTCCAGCATGGGTGGGAGTACCTCCTCCCCATACGCCTTATAAAACTCGCTGGGGAACCCGTCCGCCCCCGGGGCCTTGCAAGTGGGCAGCTGTCGCACTATTTCTCTGAGCTCTTCCAGAGTGATCGGAGCATCCATCTCCTCTCGCTCTTCATCGCTGATTCTGGGCAGGCCTATATCCCCGAGTACTTCATCTATCTCCTCTCGGCTCCCCCCTTCCCGATCTTCAACCCAGCTCCATAAGGTTGACCCTTCCATCTCACCCCTCTATTGGGGAGGGAGGTGCAGTCAGAATGGGGACTACCTACATCTGTGGTGTCCTGTGAGATAGCTCAGACTTTCCGGCGGGAGGTTTTGGCCCTTTATAGGGGAAAAACTGGGTCGCTATTGCCTATGGACCCAGCAGTTGAGCTTGGTTAGCCACAGGATTATGTGTATCCTTTGCGTGGCATCAGTGTCCCTTACTTCCCAATAATTGTTAGCAGCTCACCAAGAATTTGAAACAATAAAGCGGGAACACAGGTGAATGTCTGGTGGTATAAGATTTGGGATGTTGTAGCTGCAGAAAAGTTGTGGGCTGTGGTTCAGGGTTGCCTAACCAGGCATATCCACAAATGGCTCTCTACATGAATTTTGTGAGAAATATGCAGAACACTCTGTAAGCCGCAACTATTATATAATTTCTCGCTGATCTAGAAGCTTTATTTTAAAGGGATTGTGTCCTCCGACGTATTCCTGATCTTTGATAATCCATTTCCTGCTTGCTGGGCCTTGGACATTTTTTCACAGCAGAGGGTGGTGCGCATCGAACATCCCTCGACAGCCTCCGTATCGGCGCCGACGTCGTCATGAGTACAAATAGTCTCGCGCAGCGTCCGTTTCTCAGGTCCGTTATTCCACGCTTCGTGAGCCTCTGAGACGTAACGCTGAGTTCCATTATTCATAAAATCTTCTTAATTCTTCGAAAATCTAAGTTTCTTATGATGGCATCTTCATCCTAACCATCAACTCCACGGTACGGTTTTAAAAAATGTCACGACTGTGTAAAGAAAATGTCTTTAACGGATCCTCACAAGATCTGTTTGTGGTGCCTGGGATCGGAGCATCAGTGTTCGGAGTGTGAGGACTGTATGTCCATGACAGCGAAAGCCTTGGAGTGTAAGGGGAAGCTAGAAAGAGGTATGGCTTTTAAAACTTCGACCCCTTCAAAAGTTTCTTCGGCTGAGTCGAGACATTCATCTCCTCGCCGTCAAAAGAAACACTCCCGATCGAGATCTCGAAGCGGTTCCCATCATTCTTCGAGATCGATACACTCTAAGAAGAGGCACCATAGATATCCCTCTTCTTCCTCTAGTTCCCCGGAAAGGGTCACCTGCCCCACAAAACACAGCTCTAAGGTGGAGGAATTCCATAAAAAAATGCTTAGCGTCTTCGAGAAAACGGCCTTGACCCCCTCAGAGACATCTAAAAGGTGATACCCTGGGTGAAAGACCCGAAAAACAAAAACGCTGCGAGCCGTTGAACCAGACGAGTAAAAATACTCGAGAGCGCCATGAACCCTCGAGTAAAGGCAATAAGACTGCATCTTCGACGCCGTCGTCGACTCAGATGAAAGCTAGAACTGCCACTACGTCACAGGCACCAGAGGTGTCGAAAGCCCTGACCATGACGTCGAGTGCCATTGACAATCTAGACGACGGTGAGTAGGATTCCGAGCCTCAAGTTCATCAAGGCCTTTTTTTTCCAACGCCTTTTACAGGATTGTCAAAGCCTACAACATCCACGTCGACAACCACAACGTTTTCTCAGGCAGTAACAAATTTGGCTCCTTCCTCTCTAGAAATGGGCTTTACTCCATATCCTAGAGCTGATTACTTTAGAGCATAATCCTCCATACATGAGGAAAGGGAGGACTCTGACAATGAGAGACCTTTTGGATTACAAAGGACTACAGTACCCATTCCAGAGGAATTACTCTCTGAAGAAAATAGGTTGAAAGACCTACAGGAGTCTCTACATGAGGCGAGTGGTATAGATACATCTCCAGAAGCAGAGTTTGCTAGACCAGAACCTGGAGAACATGCTGAGATACCTTATAGGGCTCTTATGGCTAGAATAATTCAATTTATGGGGTGGACTACACCTGCACCTTCTTTTCAGCAAGATGACCTTACTGATATATTAGATAAAGGACCCCAAGAGGATCCCATTGTCCCTTTTCATGCTGCACTGCAAAGGAAAATATCTGCAAATTGGGAGACTCCTGAAGTTATCCCTGCAGTAAATAAAAAACTCTCTGCTAAATACAGAGTATCAGCTTCAGATCCCGAATATCTAAGCAAGCATCCAACTCCAGAGAGTTTAGTTGTGCAGGCAGCGACTTCATCAAGCAGCAAGTCTGCATACCCCACTATTCCACAAGACAGGGATGACAAAAGATTTGACGCCATGGCAAAAAAAGTATTTTTGGCATGTAGTATGGCGCTTAAATCTATCAATGCCACTTGCACGCTAGCAAGATTCAGCCACACCCTTTGGGAGTGTGCTTCATCTGCAGCTGACTGTCTTCCAGAAGGGGAAGAACAGGGTGAGTCCCTTCAAACAGGCATTGACTCTACTGACTGCATCAGCAGGGCCATGGCGGCGAGTACCACAATCCGCAGATTTGCGTGGTTGCAGAAGTCTAGTTTTGCTCCATATGTGCAAGCCAGTCTTTTGAATATGCCCTTTGACGGCACTTCTCTATTTGGAAAAAGGCTGATGACACCCTGGAGAAATTGCAAACATCCAAAGAAGCAGCGAAATCCCTTGGGGCTGCAATCCGGCAAACTCCAAATCGACCCACAGGTACATTCTGGAGGGGTAAGTCCTTTCGCTTTTTACTCCGCATTCGAAAAAGGCAGAGGACAGCCAGCTCAAAGGGGCCAGAGACGATTTACCCGTGGTGGACGGGTCAAAGGTACAAAATCCGCACCAGCAGGTGCTACATTACCCTCAGCATCTGCGTCAGCCGCTTCTAAACCACTCTGAGATCTCCCCTCACAAGACACCAGTAGGGGGCAGGTTAACTCGACATCTGGCAGAATGGCAGGCTATTACGTCAGATGCTTGGGCATTGGAGACAGTTGCCCAAAGTTACTGCCTGCCTTTCCTACAAACTCCTCAGAGTCATCCACCAAGGAACAACTCTGAGGTTTCCAGACCCGCTCCTTATGCAGGAGATTTTAGACCTGCTAGAGAAAGGTGCCATAGAACCTGTAACTGTAGCGGAGAGGAACAAGGGTTGGTATTCCCCCTACTTTCTAGTACCAAAGAAGGACGGAGGATTGAGACCCATCTTGGACTTGCGAGAATTGAACAAATTCCTCAGGAAAGACAAGTTCAAGAGGGTAACCCTTTCTCAGATCCTTCAGGCCCTCCACCTTCAGGACTGGTTGGTATCTCTAGACCATCAGGATGCTTATTTCCATGTGCCAATCCATCGCAAACACAGGAAATACCTGAGGTTCGCAATTGGCAACTCTCATTATCAATTTCGAGTTCTGCCATTTGGGATCACTTCCGCCCCAAGGGTCTTTACCAAGCTAATGGCGGTTGTGGCTGCAAGTCTAAGGAGGGAGGGGATTCACGTCTATCCCTACCTGGACGACTGGTTGATCAGAGCAATATTCCCAGAACAAGCTCAGATCCATCTAGGTTATATTCACCACTTCCTCCACAAGCTGGGCTTCTCCCTCAACTTAAAGAAGTCACAGATCATACCATCACAGAGACTCCAGTTCATTGGAGCAGTCCTGGACACATCCCTGGGAAAAGCCTCGCCACCAGAGGCGAGGGCTCAAGATATGCTACAGATGGTCACCAAGTTTCAAAATACCCAACGATTTTTTGAGGTTGCTCGGCCTCATGGCATCCTGCATCTTCCTTGTGCCAGAGGCTCGCCTGAGAATGAGAGCTCTCCAGTGGGCGCTAAGGACCCAGTGGTCACAATTCTCAGGGAGAATGTCAGATCTCCTACTAATTCCGGACAGAGTGGCTCGAGACCTTCATTGGTGGGCCTGTCGGGAGAACATCTTGAAAGGAGAACAGTTTTGACAACCATGGCCGGAGATAACAATAGTCACGGATGCCTCACCCACAGGGTGGGGAGCACATGCCAACGACTTGACCATCAGTGGTCGTTGGTCTCCATCAGAGTCCAGATTACACATCAACCTATTAGAGCTGAGAGCGATCAGACTAGCGCTGAAAGCTTTCCTGCCATCAGTACAGGGAAAAAATGTCCTGATAATGACAGACAACACAGTGGCCATGCACTACCTCAACAAAAGAGGAGGCGTAGGGTCACTGCCACTGTGCAGAGAGGCAATGCAGCTCTGGTTTTGGGCAATTCAAGAAGGAATCTAATCTCTCTATCGGCAGTTCACCTAGCCGGAGAGAAGAACTTGACGGCGGACGCTCTGAGCAGGCAGAACACAGTCTCCCATGAGTGGGAGCTAGCTCAGGAAGTCCTTCAACAGATCTTTGCCCTTTGGGGAACCCCTCAAGTGGATCTGTTCGCCACCAGTATCAACCGGAAGTGCGATCAGTATTGCTCAAGGGAATTTCCCCCGAGAGGAGCTCTAGGGGACGAATTCTTAGTGGACTGGGAGTTTCCACTTCTGTACACGTTTCCTCCAGTCCCCGTCATTCCTCAAAAGATCAGGTGGTTGAGAAGATTCCAGAAACCCATGATCCTATTTGCGCCACATTGGGCCAGGAGAACGTGGTACCCGGATCTTCTAGACATGTCCATCTGCCCTCCGATTCGTCTTCCACAAAGAGAGGATCTTCTCTCGCAGAAGGGAGGTCAGGTTCTCCATCCGGATATCAGAACCCTCAACCTTCACGTCCGGTTTCTGGAAGGCTGAGATACAAGGATTGGGATCTCCCGGATGACGTAATGGAGGTGTTGCTTTCAGCCAGAAGGCCAGCAACAAAGTCTTTATACCGCTGCCATTGGAACACATTTTGCAGCTGGTGTAGAGAAAAGAATATTGAACCCTTTTCATGTAATACACCGATGGTGTTATCTTTCTTGCTTTACTTAGCAAATTCAGGTCTTCAAGTTGGTACAATCAAGGGCTACCTCGCAGCGCTGTCAATCTTCAGGCGCACTGCAGAGGAGCCTTCATACTTCAAATTGCCCTTAGTGATTCAATTTCTGAAAGGGTTAACCAATGTTTTTCCCTCAACTCCTTTTCAAGTAGTATTAACATTTCTAATGGGTACTCCATTCGAACCTTGTCATTCCTGTTCATTAAGATTTCTCACTCTTAAAACAGTTTCTCTAATGGCCTTAACTTCTGCCAGAAGAGTGAGCGAACTACAAACTTTATCTTGCAAACCTCCTCATACAATCTTTCACAAAGATAAGGTTGTTCTACAAGTGAAGCCGAATTTTCTCCCAAAGGTGGTCTCAGAATTCCACATTACTCAGAAAATAACGTTACCCTTGTTCTATCCACATCCCCATCCAAGGAAAGAGGAATAGAGATTACACAGGCTGGATCCAAGGCATGCCTTAAAAGCTTTTACATTAGCAGACTTGCAAGGATCAGACAAGCAGACTAATTGTTTGTGGGGTATGCAGGGCACAAATTAGGTTTGCCCATTACAAAAAAAACATTTCAAGATGGATTATTTTAACTATTATAGAATGCTATAAATTGGCAGGAAAAGAGCCCCCTCAACATCTTAGGGCTCATTCAACCAGGGGTATCGTAGCCTCTTCAGCTCTCCAAAGAGGCGTTCCATTTAAGGACAAATGTGCGGCTGCCACATGGTCGTCCACACACACTTTTACCAAATTTTACAGCCTTGATTCCTCCTCTAGCCAGGAAAGACAATTTGGGAAAGCTGTGTTGCACTCTGTGCATCTTTAGAGGAAAATATTTCATTTTACTCCTGCCTCCTCTATATACTACTGCTATGGGAGTCTATCAAAGATAAGGAATACGTCGGAGGACACAATCCTTTCGAAGAACAAGTTACTTACCAAACTGGTAACGTTCTTTCGATGGGATGTTCCTCCGACGAATTCCTTATCGCCCCTCCCATCCTTCCCCGCAGTAAAAATTTCCCTTGTAGTTGCAGCTTAAGCTCCCTTCAAGGTTATTAACCAATAAATGCAAAGCAGAACAAAACTTCAAAACAGAACTGAGCAACGGATGCTGCGCGAGACTATTTGTACTCATGATGACGTTGGCGCCGATACGGAGGCTGTCGAGGGACATCGACTCGAGGGACGTCGACGCGCAGCGCCCTCTACTGTTAAAATAAATTCCGAGGCCCAGCAAGCTGGAAATGGATTATCAAAGGTCGGAGGAACATCCCACCGAAAGAACGTTACCAGTTTGGTAAGTAACTTGTTCATTCAAGCTATTCTCTGGTCTCAAGGTGTTTTTTTGGGGCGGGGTTGGCCGATTGATGCTTCACTTGACCGGACTTGTGTTGTATTCAGTCCCTGTATCATCAATGCATCACTGCTGCACTTTTTGTACTACACAATTGGTTTGTTTTGTTTCATTGTTCTTCGCAAAATTGTTAAATAAACCCTTTAAAAATAAAGAAACCCCTCATGAATGGACTGCATTAGGAGTGGCCCTAGCATTTGAGAGAGTCTGTAAATTATAGCCCACTGCTGTATGAGTAAACATGAACCTACCCACGCATACTGGCAGATGTGTTTGAAAGTATACAATGAACATTGACCAGGGTTTAGCCATCCCTGTGGCAAGCAAGTCTGGAGAGAGGTGGCCGTGAACGTAAATTCATAGGATGATGATGAGACATTAATTAAACCAATGTCATTCAAAAAATGTCAACATAAAATGGCTAAAGAAAAACCTGTATTTTTCAAGGGTGATTCCCAGGGTAGAATGTCTTAAGTGATTGACAAAAAATATCCTTACAAAATATCCTTACCTCTGAGGAACCAGATGGGTGAGTTGAAAGCTATTCACCTCCCTCAGTAGTTTAACCGGTGATAACTAGTTATGCTAGGCCATTCAATGATACTCATTGCTCTCTGAAGCAATTGGTGCACTGGACTGGCCACCACATGACCTTGAGTACCCAATGATCTGAGACAAAACCTGAAGTCAGTTTTTACCCCTGACATTTGACAAGGACTTACTACAAGCATATGTATATATAGAATAGCCATGGATCATCAAAGCAACACATTGATATTGATACTGATATTTTATTTATATCGCGCTCGTACACGTGTTTCAGAGTTCGACGAGGAAACAAGGGAGTAAAAAAAAAAAAAAAACGATTTTACTAGGCCCAGTGACATTGAGAACACGCAAGTGCATGGGAGAGGGGAAAGGGGAAAGTTTAGTTTAGTTTAGTTTTAGTTTAGTTTATTCATTTGTATTGCGCACCAGACCCGAGGGTGTGAGGGCGCAGGAGCAACAAGGTTATTCACAGCTTGGTTACACGTTTCATTACAATAATTACAATGGGACAAAAGTTGGTTGAAGCAGACACGATAAAGGCAAGAGTTTTCTGATTTACAAGTATACATAAAGTGCATGGAAGAGGTGGAAAGTGCTGAGCAAAGGAATACAGGTAAATAAATAGATAAGTAAATGGTAAAAACAATAGACAGTGATAGTGCAGCCGGCAAATGGCAAGTGCTAGGTATAAGGCAACAGACGCTGTGTGTCTGATAAGTGCAAAAACGGGTGGGGGTGGGGCGGAACTGTATGGGTGCAGATATAGACCACAGTGCAAGGGATCGCCAGGAGGCAGTGCGGGTGAGTGGCAGGGTGAGCAGGTACCTGGGCCATAAAATCAGAGGGTAAGCCAGGTGCACAGTGCAAAGAAAGAGCAGATCAGCAGGGCAGAGGAGGAGCGAAGGCAGAAGCGAAGAGGAAGGTCTTGAGGTGCTTCCGGAACCGGCGATGGTTCTCCTCAAGTTTTAGAGTGGCAGGAAGGCTGTTCCAGAGGTCGGCTGACCCTGAGCGAGGTAGAGGAGCAAAGAGCTTGGGAGGGAAGGAATTTACGGAAGGGCAGCTGAAGGTATTTTGGACCCAGACCCCATAAAGCCTTGTGACAATGCAAAGGGTTTTGAATTTAATCCTTACAGCCACCAGGAGCCAATGGAGAGATTTAAGGGCTGTAGAGATCCGATCCCAGGGATTGAGGCCAAGGACAAGTCTCACAGTCTGTTCTGGATGAGTTGTAGAGGACAGAGAGTAGAAGCAGGTAGATTTAGAAAGAGGATGTTACAGTAATCAAGCCTAGAGAGGACCGGGGCTTGAGAGACAGTGAGCTTCTGGGGGATGGAGAGGAAGGGCAGAATACCTCTTAGGAGGTGTAGCTGGTAGTGTGACTTGTCAGAGATGTGAGGAGAGAAGGAGAGTGTGGAGTCGAAGAATACACAGAAGTATTTAGCCTCACAGATGGGAGCAGGAAGAGGGCCAAGAGAGGCCAGCCAGAGAGCAACAGAAAAGGGGAGAACAGGTGTGCCGATGAGGAGAATCTCAGTCTTACTGGCATTAAGGCAGAGAACATTGGCGGTACACCATTCCTGGATAGCAGACAGTCAGAAATGAGAGAAGGAGAAGAGGTGGTGGAAGGGAGCCTGAAAATTAGCCGAGAGTCATCCACATAGCACTGAAAGTTGGGGCAGAGAGCAGCAATGCAGTGGGCAAGAAGTGCCAGGTATTGGTTGAACAGCCAGGGAGAGACCACAGGTAGAGATAGAGGAGAGGAAGGACCCAAGTTGGACCTGGGAGGGTCGATCGGAGAGGAAAGAGGTCAGCCAAGCCAGGGCCTTATCGGTGATACCCAGGTTATCATGGAAATGGTTGAGCAGAATGGCATGATTGTCTGTGTCAAAGGCAGAAGAGAGATCACATGACAGGAACAACATGCCTGAGAAGGCTTACCATTTTTCAGACTATGGTCCTGTGTTGATTGTGGTTGGAAGACAAAATCTAAGTATGCAAGAAGGAATACGTTACCTGTAACTCATGTTCTCCAATATTGGTATCTTTCATGGATTCACATGCTCATGAATATTCCCTGTCGTCAGGCTGGAAATCCTCAGTAATATTAAGGCAGTTTAGCTTTAAAGCTTAACAAACTGCTTGGTACTTGTATAGCCATACTGACCCAACCATGACAGTAGCCTTCCATAGTTCCACCCCTGGAGGCAGTCTTCAGATTTAAAAGCACACATAATGAGGCAGTAGGAACCAGAAGAGCCATAGCCGGGTAGCATGGAGGGTTGCATGTGAATCCATGAAAGATACCAATGCTGGACAACAGGAGTTACAGATAAGTAACTTGCTCCTTCTCCATCATTGGATTGACATGCTCATGACATGATTACATAGCAGTTAACCATTGGTAGGTAGAACAGCTCACCAGAAGCAATATAAACTCAACCCTGGAACATTCACCTCAAACATATAGGTTGCAAAGCACTGTCTAGCCAACACGGCAATCCTCCCTGGAATCCCTGTCAATGCAGTAAAATTTCATGAATGTACGAGTTGACCTCCATCTACGGGGGTGTTGCGGGGCAGCCGGCAAGATGGCTGCTTAGTTTCCGAGCTCTGTGTCCAGCCGCCTTCAATCCTCCTGTATCAGCGGTTTCTAGCACCATCCGACTTCTGTACCTCGCCCGGACAGTAGCCAGCACCAAAGCCTGCACCTGTGTTAAGTTTGAGGGAGATTGCTCCCTTTGGACCAAGCTGCGGCAGGCTTCTTTTCCACTCTGCGCCTGTCTAGGTGGTGGCGGCGCGGCCCACCTGGGGCTGCGCTCTGGGGCTCTTTGCTGTGTACTGCCGCTGTCTTCTGTGCCTCCGCGGAGGGGGCTGGATCCAGAAGCCTGACTTGGATTCGCCCTGCGGGGCTCATCGTCCTCTGCCTTCCTCTGCCTGCCTGTGCCACTTCTCCCCCGCGGCGGACGTTTATTGCGGTGTGCGGGGCTGAGCCACCGGGCGCGGGGCGCTGCTGAGCTCTGTGCTTCTCCTGACTGGCTGGATTTCCGGACCGCGGCCCGCTTCTGTATTCCGCCCTGAGACCCGGACTGCTGCGCTGTTGGTAAGGAGTTGGGGGGCTGCCTGTGTAACTGCTCTTATTCCCCCCGCTGTCGCCTTGTCCCACGGACCTGGGCCGCTGCGCTCTGTGCCCCCGCCTACATGACTGTTCTCCCGTGACGCGGCTCTCCGTGCGTCCCGACCCCGTGAACCGGACTGCTGCTGTTGGAAGGGAGGCTGCCCGTGTATCAGCCCTCACCCTCTCTGCTGCTACCTTGCCCCACGGACCTTTGGCCCCTGCCTCTGCTGGCTCCTACGGTGCGGGCGGATGCGCTGAGTTAGCTGCTGCGGGGGGCTGTGTCATTTCACTGTGCCACTGCCCTGAGCGCGCTGCCTCGCATTTGGGCTCACCTGAGGTGCTTTGGTTCTCTCCTCCCTGGCACCCGTTTTGAGGGGTGGGCTGCTTGCCGTGGGCCAGGCAATTGACACTCCCTGCAACAATTGATTACCGGCTCCCCCTGACCATCTACGTGGACCCCTTGACAGACCTGCGCCCACATCTTAATCTGCGTCCACGTTGCTAGGTGTGGCGCTCCCATAGTTGGTCAGACTGAATTGTGCCATGCTATCAGAGACTTTTAAGGCCTACACCAAATGTGTGCCTGCACCACTGCTATTCTTCCTGTGGACTAATACTCTCTAGCTGTACTGGGGTTCCGGGGGCTCACCCACATTACTATCACTATACCATCTGCTACTGAACTGCCTTCTGCGGTGCGGTGTGTCCCCGTTCCGTGGCGCTTGCTGTGGCTTCTCCTTTTGCACCTACTGACTCCTGCTGCTTGGCCTTCCCTGGAGTTGGGGAGGGGTTCCCCCTTCCCCTTTGCGTGTGTCGGGCAGGGGGCTGTGGAGAGACCCCCTTTCACACTCCCTATAGGGGCTGCATACTTGTGCTCCGGCTCGTATTGGAAATGCCGAATAGATCACGTGGGACTGCCAAGATTGGAGCCATGGACAAATTCACCAAGTCGACCCTCAGGTCCGAGCAGGGGGCCTCTTCCTCGGACCATGATGTAATTGACCCTCGCCAGACCTCCCTCAGCCTGACCGGTCGTTGCTGATGAAGTCTATGGCAAAGATCTTTGCTTCATTTCACGAGAAACTTGATGACATCAACGCCAACGTGGCCTCTTTGCGTACCAAGCTGGATCAACACGGCGCCAGGATAGCTGAGGCGGAGACCAGGATAGGGGCCAATGAGGACGGGGTGCTGGCCCTACAGACCACGGTGGCGGAACTAGTACGAGATATGAAGTCAGTGAAATCCAAGTGCAATGACCTGGAATCCAGGTCCCGCAGGAACAATATCCGCATCGTGGGAGTTCCGGAATCCGCCCTCAAGGGGAAAATGGAAATTGCAGTTGAAAACCTCCTCAAGGGCCTATTGGATACCTCTCAGCTCTCCCCATTCTTCGCAGTGGAGCGTGCTCATAGGGCGCTGGCCCATCATACCAGGCCCGGGGATTTCCCCAGGCCAATCATTGCCAGGATCCTCAGCTATAGGGACAGGGACCACATACTAAGGTTGGCCCGGGAGAAAGGAGAGCTGAGATTTGACTTGCAGACTATTAGAATTTTCCCGGACTTCTCAATGAGGGTCCAAATGGAGCGTAGGCAGTTTAATGGTGTGAAGAAGCTACGTAAAGAAAGGAAAATCTAATATGCAATGCTTTTCCCAGCACGCCTGAAGTTTACTTTCCAAAATAAAATATACTTCTTCACGGTCCCTGACGAAGCTGTTAAATTCATTGAAGTGCAGATCCCGCTTGTTGATCTGAGGGAGGACCTAATAATCCATGACTAAGTGCTGGAGTTCGTGCACCATCGTCTTGATCAATCAGCTTGAGCCATGCTCATAGCCAGCAGTCCCTTCTTCTCCCAGTTCCTTAATTATTGCTAACTATCCACACTCTTCGCACTAGGAACTGTGATCATCCTGGCCAGTGGCGGGGGCTGCCCATCTCCCTGCTAACATTTCTGCTTCTTTGGATGGCGCACCTGGGGCTCTTCACCTGCTGCTGGCCTCTCATGCCTACCCATGGCACTTTTTTCTTCATTTCTCCTAGTCCTACTACTATGTATTGTAATGGTATTTCTACAATGTTGTTATGAATGACCGCTGTATGTATGACGGTGACGTCGGCGCCAGGTTAGACATTTGGCTGGTTACACGGCGGCAGTGACCCCCACTGCAGTTGCAATGCCGTGTGTGGTGTTCCGTTACCTGGTTTGCCCCCGTTGGGCTGGAGGGTGTGTTTGGCCCAGTTCGTTTAGGCACACTGTTGCCCTGGGCTTGGGTGGGTGTCAATAAACTGCTGGTTGGGGGTGGGCAGTGAGGGTGGGGGGTGGGTAGTTTGGGGATTGTAGCAACACAAGTGGCAGGAGAGTGGCGGTTCTGGCTGCAATGTGGCACGGCGGCATGGGGGTGGGGCGGGGGCACTGAGGGGAGACGGTTCCCGGGTTTGGGATGTTCCATAAGCTTATACCATGAGCGTCAAATTGATGACATGGAATGTGCGGGGGTTGAGCAACTACACTAAAGCCCGTAGGATAACCGCATATGCCCAAAGACATGGTATCAACATACTCCTTCTCCAAGAAACACATACTCTAGGACACCTTGCAGCATCCATCGCGCCTACCTGGGGGCCCAATAAGTTCTATACCAAATTTTCCTCTCAATCCAGGGGGGTGCTGACTCTTATCCATAGGTGGCTCGCAATTTCACTACGTGCTAGCTATATAGACTCTGGTGGTAGATTTGTAATTCTACAATGTCTTTTGGCTAATACTGAGTGTCTCCTGGTGAACACATACGCTCCGAATGTTGATGCCCCCGAATTTTTTGACAAAGTCACCGCCCTGCTCATGACATACATTGGCGTCCCTGTTATATGGGGGGGGGGGTATGAATCTAATCCTCAATACTGCACTGGATAGATCTGGGTGGCTCGCCGGCCCGTGACCCGCGCGGCTACCCGTCTGCGTAAGCACATAGAGACACTAGGGCTGCGCGATGTGTGGAAGGCGCTCCAGCCTAACGCGAGAGAGTTCATGTTTTACTCGTCTGTACATGATAGCTTCTCCAGGATAGACCTATTCCTTGTATCAACTGAGCTTATGGGTGGGATTGTGGGAGTACAGGTTTTGGCTCGCACAATCTCAGACCACTCCTCAGTGATATTCCACATCAAATTGGGCCACAACCGGCCGACTCATTCCACTTGGCGCTTCAAACCTGAGGCATTGCGGGACATTATTTTCAAGGCCAAGATCCTTTCTGACATAAACACCTTCTTTGATTGCAACAAATGCCATGATACCACAGATTGGACCCGCTGGAAGGCTTTCAAAGTGTTCATTAGAGGAATGTGTATTGCTAGGGAGGCCGGTGCACTTAAAGATATAAAGAACAGCCTACAACGAGCCGAATCCAGACTCAAAGAACTGGAGCGGACAGAGGGGGGGGGGAGATCCCACATTACTAACGTTGTTGATTCACGGGTGTCCGATGGATCAACACATCCTGAAGACATTTGCAGACTTCTATGCGTCCCTCTAGGCCTCCCAGCGCGAACATCGCTTTCTGGAACTCCTACAAGATCAGATTCCCATGACCTATGTTTCTTGTGCTATAGGATACATTACTCACCGTAATCGTATTTCTGATGCTTGTATCTGCTTAGATTCTCAGGCTGTGCATAGGCCGACATCTAGTGGAAGCTGCGGAGTATTACAGTTTGTTTTTCAAAACTCAAAAATGGGCGTCGACACAGGGCGTGCCAGTAATACGATCCCTAGTGTGACGTCCACTGTACCCAAGATCCCTCACACGTCTAGGATCCTCAGATTGTATTTTTTCTGACATGAGGTAGCATGAGGAGTAGCGCGAGTACAGATAATCCAAGCAGATAGACAGAAAGGTAAGACTACAAGCAATCATGCGCCTTCTCTCGGAGGGGAGGAAGGGTGGGTCGCATGTGAATGTAAGCAGATAGATACAAGCATCAGAAATACGATTACGTTGAGTAATGTATCCCTTCTGAGGCTTGTGGAATCTGCTTAGATCACATGCTGTGCATAGATTAGCGAGCAGTACCAGAAGAAGGAGGTGGGATGTGAGAAGGGTCATGAGCAAATAAGTGTCTTAGAACCGCTTGTCCCACTTGTGTATCTGCCTTGGAATGGGTGTCAATGCAGTAATGCTGAGTAAAAGTGTGAATAGAGCTCCAAGTAGCTGCTTTGCAAATGGTGTCAAGGGGAACATTTGCAATGAAAGCCAGAGTGGCCCCAATGCCTCTAGTAGAGTGGGCCCTTGGCGTAAAAGGCAGAGTCTTTTCAGAGAGTGAGTAACACAGCTGCATACAGTTAATAATCCACTTCAAGATGGCACCTTTAGAGACACGATCCCCCTCTCTGCCTGTAGCTACGAAGGCAAACAGTTGATCTGTTTTCCTTAGCGGTCTTGTTTTATTTACATAGTAGAGGACCGCCCTACGCACATCTAGGGTGTGTAGTTTCACCTCAGCCGAGCTTTGCGGGTTCTGGAAGAAAGCGGGAAGCTCAATGGAATGGTTTACATGGAATTTTGATATAAATTTAGGTGAGAACCTAGGGTGTGTGCGTAAAACCAGTTTGTCTTTATGGATAGTAAAGAAGGGATCCTGCACTGACAGAGCCTGAATTTCACTGACCCTTCTTATAGAAGTAATAGCTACTAAGAAGGCCGTTTTATAAGTCAGGTGTTTGAGACTGCTTTTATGCATGGGTTCGAAAGGGGGGCCCATGAGCTTGGCTAGCACCACATTAAGGTCCCACCCTGGTGGTGGGTTTGAAATAGGAGGGTGAAGTCTCTTTACTCCTTCCATGAAGGCTTTAACTACTGGTACTTTCCACCACAACACCTTGCTATGGGAAGTGGTGTAAGCCGAGAGGGCTGCCAGGTGTACTTTCAGTGAGTTAAAAACCAATCCTGCATCTAGCAGGTGGAGCATCTATGTAACAATAGTAGGAAGGAGTGCAATCAACTGGGTTGATTTGTCTACTCTGGCACCAGATAACAAACCTCTTCCACTTGTCAAAGTAACAGTGCCTTGTGTTTGGTTTCCTAGATTCCTTTAGGATGTCCATACACCTCTGTGGCAATTTGAGGTGTCCAAACTCTATGACCTCAGGAGCCATGCTGCCGGGTTCATTGAGTTGGGTTGCTGGTGCACTGTTTGACCTTGGTGCTGAGACAGTAGGTTGTACCAGGCTGGAAGTTTGATGGGCTCGCACACCGCCATCCTGCGTAGGTGTGGGAACCACGGTTGTCTTGCCCACATGGGAGCAACTAGGACGAGCGTCAACGATTCTCTGTTCATCTTGTTCACCACTTTCCTGGAGAGGAGTTGGTGGAAAAGCGTACGCAAACATCCCTGACCAGTTCATCCACAGGGCGTTCCCCTGGGAGTCTGGTTGGGGGAACCTGGATGCAAATCCTGGGCATTGTCTGTTTTCGCTTGTGGCGAATAAGTCTATAGTGGGGAAATCCCACTGAGAGAAGAGATCTTCTACGACCTCTCTGTGAAGAACCCATTTGTGTTCCTCTGGGAGGGAGTCTCTGCTCAGAGCATCCGCTAGGGAATTGAGCTCCCCTGGAACATGTTGTGATGACAGGAAGATGTTCCGTCTGAGTGCCCATATCCAGAATTTCTGGGCAAGTTTGGACAGATTTGGCGAGCGAGTCCCTCCTTGCTTGTTCAGGTAGAACATGGCTGTAGTGCTGTCCGTCCGGATTTGCACTGACAGGTTTAGTAGATGGGGCTCGAACGCCTGAAGCGCTCTGAATACTGCCAGAAGCTCTAGCAGGTTGATGTGGTTCTTGGCCACTGAGTGAGACCAGAGACCCTGAGCTGTGTGGTGGAGATGGTGAGCTCCCCACCCCGTCAGACATGCATCTGTAGTGACTACTGCCTGTATTTCGGGATCGTAAAAGGGTTTCCCCTCTCTTGTCCACCAGTGAAGGCTTTGTACCAGTGTTGGCGAAACAACCACTAGATCGTCCCACTGACCACTTGCCTGAGACCACTGTTTCGCCAACCATCCCTGCACATGGGAAGCATGCGCAGGCGCGCGTGGGGGACCAGGTAAATACATGACGCCATCATGCCCAGTAAACGCATTGCTTTGCGTACCGTTATTTGTTGACCGGAATGATAATGCAGAATTTGCAGTAGCATATTCCGAATTCTTTCTTCTGAAGGAAAGGTCAACCCCTCCTGGGATCCAGGATTGCTCCTAGGAATTGTTTTGAGGTGCTTGGCACCAGGCTTGACTTTTTCTCATTGATTGAGAAGCCTAATTCGTGGAGGAGGTCGATAGCCCTTTGAATGTTTGTCCTGCAAATTTCTGGGGTTTCCCCCGTTATGAGCCAGTCGTCCAGATAAGGGTACACCGGGATTGCCTCCCTGCGTAGGTGTGCAGCCGCCAGTACCTTAGTGAATACCCTTGGTGCTGCAGCTATCCCGAAGGGCAGTACCTTGAATTGGTAGTGGCGACTGTCCACCTTGAAGCGCAAGTACTTTCTGTGCGCTGGGAACATGGAAATATGAAAATAAGCATCTTTCATATCCATGGTTGCCATGTAATCCCCCTTTTTTAGGAGGGGGATTACCTCTTGTAGCGTGGTCATACGAAATTTTTGGGGCTTGACATACTTGTTGGCAGGCCGTAAATCCAATACTGGGCGCATTGTCAAGTCTTTCTTTGGCACAAGGAAGTAAGTTGAATAAATACCCTTGTTTACTTGGTGTCCCGGGACGAGGTCTATCGCGTCCTTTTGTAGAAGAATGGCGATCTCCTCGAGGAGAATCTTATGATGTTCTAAGGAGTGTACTCTTTGTCGTGGGGGATGGTTCCGGGGACGCTGCAGTAGCTCTATACAATATCCCGTGGATACTGTTGACAGCACCCATCTGTCTGATGTGATCCCTTCCCAAGCATGGGTGAAGTTTGAAATGCGTCCCCCTACTGGGGTTGCGTGAGAAGGGACCCTGAACTGAGCGTCACTGCTTTGGTGGAGGCGTGCCGGCTCCCTTGCTGGGGCTGCCTCTGCCTTTACCACGACCTCTCCTATTACCTCTGCCGTAACCCTGGGTAGACTGTTGGTGGTTGTTCCACTGTGTACCCTGCCCCTGGGAATAGTTAGATCCTCTCTGGGAATTTTGGCCGCGTGGGCGACGAAAATTACTATTCCTTCTCTGGTTAGGGGGTTTATTGGTTTTGATTGTCAAGGGATTTGAGTGTCTCGTATTCGTCTTTGGCATTTTTCAGTGCGTCTTCGACCGCCTTACCAAACAACAGATCGGCTTCCACCGGTTTGGCTAACAATGATGCCTGAGTTTCTGCCTTAAAACCAGACTGCCGTAACCACGCATGTCTCTTGATAACAGTACCTTCTGCTATCAATCTGCCTGCGTTGTCCGCGGCGTCGAAGGTTGCTTTCAAAATGCAACCAGACACGGCTATACCCTCTGCGGAAATCCGAGCTAATTGGCCCTTTAACGGTTCAGGAGCAGAGGCTATGAGAGCCGCGACTTCTTCCCACTGATGGCAGTTGTAGCTGGCCAACAGGGTGGTGGAGTTAGCAATCCTTGCTTGATAGGCGGACGTTGAGGCTACCTTCCTGCCGAAACCGTATAGTTTTTTGCTCTCCTTGTCGGGAGGAGCTTCTGACGAAGACAAGGGTGTTCCAGCCCTCTTACGAGTGTTGGTAACAACTAGGGAGTCTGGCTTCAGATGTCCTCTTATATAGAGAGGGTCAGACTGAGCTGCCCTGAAAAGTTTTTCAACCCTGGGATTGACTGCTCTGGTGAGGTTTGGGTTCACCAGGGACGGATCTATTCTCCGCTGAATGGATTTAAGGATAGGGAAGGTCTGGGCAACCGGCCTGCTTTCTCCCACTAATTCTTCTGCGAAGTCCTTTTCCTCCTGTACACCGTGGGTGTCAATGTGGAAATGTTCTGCTGCGCGAGCGAGAACCTCATTTAGGAGGGGCTGGTTATCGACCGGGGAGTCGGTAACCGGGGCTTTGTTCTCTAACGGGGAATCTACTCTGTATGTTTCCGGGTCATCCTCTTCTTCTTCCTGGTCCTCCTCATCCCCATAGTAGCCCGTCCCGGTTTGCTCTTCTATCATATGGTGTTGCGTAAGGTTGTACCTCGAAGGGTTCAGACCTCATAGGGGTTTGAAACCGGGCCTTCTTACTCGGGGGGATAGGATCAGTAGAGCCTGAGGGTGTGGTTTTTATCATAAAAATCAGCCAAAGAAGACATTCTTGACATGACCCGATCTATGTCTTCACTGGACCATTTTTTGGAACTGGGAATGACTCTCTCAGCAAGTCTATGGGATTTATCTTGAGTAGCTTTGCTGATTGTGGACCTATCAGCAGACCTGGGCTTGTCTGTCTGTTTAGGGGGGGTGGAGTGTTTCACAGGTGTGGAAGAATGTACAGGTAGTTTCTTCTGCTGTTTTCCCCCCTCCCCGTGCGTAGAAAAATGTTTTCCCTGTCCCTTAGTGGCTCCGGAGTTCTTCGACGCCTGGCGTCGAGGATCGGGAGAGGTGTCCCTGTCCTTCGAGCGTGGGGCCTCGCTGGCTTTAATTGCGGGCTCTGCCTCCTGGAGCACGGCCTGGGGGTGGAAGTCGTCTTCGTCTTCCAACGATCGAACTTCTGTTAGCCTAGGGAGCGAGGCACTCTTGGCAAGAGTGGATGATTGCCTGGAGTCATGCGGCGATCTTGATCGAGAGCGCCCAGGACACCGAATCGGACCGTTCTGTCTGTGCCTCTTTCCGAGAACTCGTCGTCGAGTCTCGGTTGGACTTAGTGTGTTTAGTGTGTGTAGTATGTGAAGCGCTTGTGTCGCCGGGGGTCTTCCCCATAGCCGCCCTGCCGGACGACCTTCCGAGGTCGGGGACCTGCGCTCGGCTGTCTTTCGACGCCGTAATGCCCTCGCCGTCCGAAAGTACGGCGTCGCTGCCATCGCTGAAGGCGCACTCCACTGCCATGGCCGCCTGCCTGGCGTGGTGGGCCCAACGCTTCGTCGAACGGTCCTTAAGTGTCTTAGGTTTAAACCTACTACACGCTCTGCAGTTCGCTTCAGGGTGGTCCCTCGGCAAGCAGAGATTGCACGTGGCGTGCCTGTCGACCCAAGGGTATTTGCGGTTGCACTTGGGGCAGAATTGAAAAGGGGTACCCTCCATACGCACCTTGAGGCAGCGGGCTGTTAAGTGTAGGAAATGTATAAGAGTGTAGAGTATGTACCACCCCCCACTCTCCCTACTTGCTGGGCCGAGGCCAGCGGCCTACCAGGCCCGGGCCGAGGTCAGCGGCCTTCCGAGGCCCAAATCCGTCGTGCAGCAGCCGACGGTCGATTTCTTCTCCAGCTGGCGTCGAGTGTCGAAGTTCGACGTTGGGGTGGGGAAGGATGTCAATAGATTATTATTTTAAAATTTTAGCAAAAGTATGGCTAAGGCCAGGGGACTCTGCAAAATGCTTCCGACCAGTATGGCGGAAAAAAACAATCTGAGGATCCTAGACGCGTGAGGGATCTTGGGTACAGTGGACGTCACACTAGGGATAGTATTACTGGCACGCCCTGTGTCGACGCCCATTTTCGAGTTTCGAAAAACAAACTAATACTCTGCAGCTTCCACTAGATGTCGGCCTATGCACAGCATGTGATCTAAGCAGATTCCACAAGCCTCAGAAATATAAATATATATATATATATATATATATCCTTTCTCTCTCTCTCTCGGAAATTACAGAGGCCATCTCTTTCCTCCCGAAGAGTAAGGCCCCTGGCCCGGATGTGCTCACCTCAGAATTCTATCAGGAGTACGTTGCCCTCCTGGCCCAGAGACTACACAAACTCTGGTCCAAGTCGCTTCGTTTGGCATCTCTTCCCCAGTCCTTGCGTGAGGCCCTTATCACGGTGCTCCCCAAGCAGGGTAAACCCCCGGATGACTGTGGATCCTACAGACCCCTCTCCTTAATAAATACCGATACCAAAATATTTGCCAAGGTGATAGCAAATAGATTCCTTCCCATTATGTCGTACCTAGTCCACCCTGACCAAAGTGGCTTTGTCCCCGGGCGCTCCACAGCCCTCAATATTCGCCGGCTCTTCAATGTCATGTCTAGAATTGACCCCGCTGCGAAGGCGGCTGCGGTTACCCTGGATGCCCAAAAGACATTTGACATGGTGTCTTGGCAATATATGTGGGCTGTTCTGCAGAAGATGGGAATTGGCCGAAGCATGATATACATCAAGCCCCTATGTACAAAGCCTACTGCTAGAGTCCTGATCAACCCCTTAGCCTCAGCTCCCCTCTCGCTCCATCGGGGCACACGCCAGGGATGCCGTTCTCTCCGATCATGTTTGCGCTAGCTATTGAGCCCATGGCTGACTGCTTCCATGCTAAACATACTCACAAGGGCATTTGTTTACGTGACATGCCGGAAATAATATCACTGTATGCGGATGACGTTCTGCTCTACATCAGAGACCCCTCCACATAACAAAGATTGGCACATTTTCGGGATTTACATTCGAAATCGGAGATATTCCTCCTCACCGCTGCAACGCACCAGCCGACATGCGAATTCCCTCTACGCTGGTCCCCAGAGTGCATCAGATACCTGGGGGTTCAAGTTTCCCTTTCTCGGTCCTCGTTAATAGCTGACAACTACGTATCCGCTGCGCAAGCAGTGGAGTCCAAAATGGCGAGATGGCGCAATCTCCCGCTCTCTTTATCAGGCAAGCTAGCTCTCATTAAGCTGATAGCGGTCCCCAAACTCCTTTACATTTTTGCGAATGTCCAAATCTGGCCAGGGAAGCACTATTTCATGCGCCTGCATTCTACATGTGCCCAATTTTTATGGCATTCCGGTGCGATTCGAAAGAAGTGGCTGCACATGACCCCTTGCCTCGAGAGAGGGGGATTTAATGCTCCTGATTTCATCTCCTACTGGACTGCCGCACATGCCCAGCATGCCACTTATTGGTACAAACACTCTAACCCCCCCCCCCATGTGAAACTTGAGAAACTTGCTAGCGAGGAGGTAAACATCTCGTCTCTAATCCTCCATCGTACGTATAGGACCGAAGGACTGATGCCCCGGCGGATCCCGTCGCCACCACGATTATGGCATGGCAGCGACTTCTGCGGTCCCACTCTGAACATCGACCATATTATAAGTGGCTACATATCTGGGACTACATATCTGGGACTTTCCGGGTCTCTCCCCCACACACGACAAGCTCCTCATGCAGCATTGGGTCAACTTGGGATACCTGGCACTGTCTGACTTATACCCTGATGGGAAATTCATCACCCCGCAGACATGGCACCCTGGCCACTCAGGGTCGGCTTTGGAGCTATTACAATATTTTAGGCTTAGAGCGGCGGTCCAGGCCATGTGGCCCTCGTACCGAGATGAACCTCCTCAATCACCTGAAATTTGCTACATATCCAACTCTGCCGAGGGTAGGGGTATAACGTTTTCCTTGTACAAAATGCTGGTCGAAAGGTCGGCATTTACATCTCGTAAGCCGCAAGACATGTGGGGGGCTGAACTGGAATTGGATATCACGGATGCCACGTGGGGTAAGATGTGTTTGTATACTCGCACGGTCTCCCTGAACTCCAGATTCAGATGCATGCAATATAAGCTTCTTAACCGCCTCTATTACACACCTTACCTTACAGGTTGGGTAGATTTGCACGGACTGGGTCCCACCCGTGCCTGAGATGTGGAGACACTGCTGCTGACCATTTCCATATGTTTTGGACCTGCAGGGCGCTGGCCCCGTTCTGGGAAGCAGTGACCCAAGCTCTCTCAGAAATAGTGGGGATGCATGTTGACCCTGATCCTTTGGCAATGTTGTTCGGGCTATGGGAGGGGGCTGGGATGCATAAGGTTTCAAGGTTTCTGAATGTGGGGGCTATGGTGGCCAAAAAATGCATATTACAGCGCTGGAAGCGCCACACCCCCCTCTTTTGAGATGTGGTTGAAGGCCCTCACTTGGACTCAAAGGTGTGAGGAGGATTATATTAATTCTCTCCCTAGCAATTCTCGCCCAAAGAACGTGTGGACGGACTTCTGCAGTTACCTCAACAACAAGAATGATTTAGAGCTCCTCTCCTCTCCAACCGGTGGTTTAAGAACTGTACAATGAACTATTCAGAGTAAGAACTATTGTACTCGGAACTCCTCTCCCTGTGTGGACCCCCAGGCTCACCTTACATCCCGCTGATATGTTATTTGCCAGTATTGTGTTTTATTGTTTGCCTGCTGCTTTTCTCTTGCCAATAAAGAAAGTTAAAAAAAAAAGAAAAAAAAAGGAAATGCGTAGAGGAACAGACCCTCCCAGGTTATGGAGAGATCATCCCCCAAACTCCTTATCTGGGGATACCTGCTGGCAAACTGGGCACATCTGGAGTTGGCTGCCATGGCGAACAAGTCAAATTTGAGGACAACCCCATTTTGAAAAAAGACAAAAAACTTGATCTTGATGGAGTTCCGATCCATGGCAGGATCGCAGTTCCCTGCTGAGGGCATCTGGGATGACGTTGTGGGTCCCAGCCAGGTGAAATGGAATGAGGAACATCTTGTGGGATAATCGCCCAGTTCAACAGCATTTGTGCTTCCTTGGACAGAATTGGGGAGCGTGTCCCGTCCTGCATTCTGATGCAGTATATGGTGGTTGTATTGTCTATAAGGATGCAAACCACCTTGCCTTGGAGCTGGGGCTTGAAGGACTTGAGGGCCCAGAATACCACTTGAAGCTCCAACACATTGATGTGTAGCAATTTGTCTGCCGGCTGCCACAGGCTTCTGGCGTGGCAGTTGCCTATGTGTGCACCACAACCTTGCAGGGATGAGTCGGTCATCACCGTAGCTTGATGCGCCAGTGGGCGAAAAGGAGCGTTCAGTGTTAGGTGCTGCAGATTCCACCAGTGTAGAGTTCAACGGCATGCCAAACTGATTGTGATCATGTAGTTCCAAGAGGCCGACACCTGCTTCCACCTGGAGTCCAGAAACTCCTAGAGAGGCCTCATATGCTGCCTGCAGTGAGGAACCAGAGGGATACAGGGTGACGTTATCCCCAGCAGTGATTTGATTGAACAAACTGTTGTCAGTTGAAGTGTGGACAGCTGCTGAATCTTGCAAAGTATTGCCTTGACCCTCTCCTCCGAAGGAATAACCAGACAATGCAGTGTATTTAGTTGTGAGCCCGGGAACAGAGTGTTCTGAGATGGGTACGCACATGACTTTAGAAATTTGATGGAGAATCCCAGAGAAGTCAGGCATCGGACGGTCTCCAGTGCATTACAGGGCTAGCCGGTGAGATTGGGCATGGATAAGCCAGTCGGCCAGGTATAAGGGTAAATGTAGATGCCTACACGGTGCAGATGGGCAACTACCGATGCTAGACATTCGGTGAAGACTTTAGCCGAACGGCAGAGCCTTGTACTGGTAGTGCTTCCCTGCACCAAGAATCAAAGGAAACGCCTGTGCTTCCGATGAATGGGTATGTGGAAGTATGCATCCTCAAAATCCAGGGATGAGAGAAAATCCCACTGCTCCAGCTGTTCTAGCACGTGCTAAAGCGTAACCATGCAGACCTTTTTGCGATTTTAGGAACTTGTTAAGTTGCCTGAGATCCAAGATGGGTCTCCACCGACCAGAATGTATCACTAGGAAGTAACTGGAGTACTCCAGAGATCCAGAGCTGCGATAGAATGGCTTCTATGGCTCCTTTTATTTTAGCAGGGACTGGAGCTCTTGTAAGAGCATGGGCAGATGTTGTTCCTGTCTTCGTACTGGAGGAATGTAGTGGCATTTGTCCTGAAATCCCAGCGTGTGACCGTGCTGAACGATGTTGAGCATCCATTTGTTGTTGGTGATGTTGTGCCACTGTTCGACAAACTTTGATAACTGGCCACCCACTAGTGTGCTGAAGTGGGGGTCAGAGACATGGCGCTGTTCAGGCTTGTGGAGTTTACGTGCGTTGGAAGCACTGTGTAACCGTTGCGTACCCCTATATGCCTGCAACCTCCGTCTGTATGCCTCCTTTGAGTCGGTGCGAGACAGCTGACGATATGAAGGTTGAAAATCTTTGAAAGGTCCTGGAGAATCTGGTCTTACCAAACCAAAAATACTGCCTTCTTTGCTGCAGGGTAGCCAAGGAACGAGCAGTGTTTGTGTCTGTTTTGATGGCTAGAAGGGTTTTGTCGACCTTAGTTGCGAAGGTCAAAAAGCATGTCTACTACTTTAGACGGCACATCAGGGGGAAAGTTTGTGGCTTTCAACCACTCTTGGCGCCTTAGCACCGCTCAGTTTCCCCATTTGGTGGAAACCTGTGTCCGCTATGTCCAGCACCACAGTGATGGCATGATCCAAAGCAGCCTCCCCCTCACTTAGCAATGCTACAGCCTCATCGCTCTTATCAGGCAGAAATTCTAAGATGGGACCCATCTTATACCCCAATTCCCCATCATATCTGCAGAGAATATCCTGAGAATTGGCTGCCTTGATGGTGGCAGCGTCTGTGGTGATTTCACGCTTTCCAAAAGCAACCATGGATGGTGGAGAAAAAAGTTGAAGTATCTTTAAAATAGATACAAATAATGATTTTGAGGAGTGAAAGAATGAGGACTCCCAACAAGTAAAAGTGTGGTAAAAATCTAAACATGGCTCCCAGGGGTGGAGCAAGGGAGGGCTACTGTCATTGGCTGGGGCAGTATGACCCGAAGTGACAGCAATAGGCGATACAAGGGCCAAACTGTGTTTTTAAGCTTTAAATCTTAACTGTTTTGTACGGCATGGCCTGGGCTCATGTGGTAAGGTCGCACCCGAGAGGAGCTCCCATTGTGATCCTCCTAAAATCCTGTCTGCGGCAGCAATTATCGAACACCCATATACGCCGGCAGTCTTTCCTAGCAGGTGAAGCTGCTGCTCATCCACCGGAGCTTGCCCTGACTGAAATCAGAATCTGGTGCTGCAGGGATTTCGTGTGGAAGAAGGACCCCCGGCACCCCAAGATGGCCACCGCAACTGTTCTGTGACTTTCTCTGCTGCTGGATATTGGCGTGCAGGGTGCCGATGCGCTGTGAACTGCGGGATGACCGATGCACCGCATCACGCTCCCTGATGCTAGGGAGAACATTTACGGCACACTGCAGTGCTTTTTCAGGTGGGCAGACCCAACAGTGCGCTCTGCTTGTCAGAGCGGTCAAGTATAATGCACACGTCTGAACGTCTCACTATCTGTGCTGTAGCCCTACAAGGAAGATTCTGCTACAAGGCTGGACAGACAGCTGAAGCACTCCTGCTGAGGGACTTGCGCTGGCACAGCTGACTCCCGCTGTGCCCAAGGTACTCTTGCTGTGGCGCCTGGAGCAAGCAGGCCTCTAGAATCCTGCGTGGGCTAGCAGTGGAGCGCACAAACCCCCTGGACTAGCCTGATGACCTGGGGGTGAATATGTGAGCTCTGGGGGAGCACAGACTGCCTGCTGGACAACATTGCTTCCCCATCCCCCTTCCAGTACGGGGCTTATATATGCAGTGGCTAGCCTGATTACTCCTGGATTACTTCCCTGGGCAATACCAGCACATGGAATCTGTTAACAACTGCAGGACACATACAAGCACTCCTTAGGTGCTGACATCTGCATGGAGTGATCCCGTATTACTCTCTTGCTGCTGCAGATCACAAGCAGTACTAAGAGTTACAAACTCGCGCATGACAGGTGTGCCAAGGGGCATTGCCCTCAACTCTCAGCTAAGTGTGACCCGGTTTGTCGAGGCGGATTGCGCAACTCGCCTGGATCTGACCGTAGTCCTGCGCCATGTCACCCACTAAAAACAAAGGGAAAACCACAATCATGGACTTGTTTGCTGCAAAGGTTAAGCAGGGCAACACGTCACAAGCTGGAAATGCAAAGTCTTAGCAGCGATTGCAGCCTTACGATGCTCCCTTGAAACTAGAATCGACGAGGTCAAAGTGGAAGTGCAGCTGATCCAACAGAACGTCAGACAATTGACAGAGCAGGTCTCCACAACCAAAGGCCTATTTAAAGAGACTGAGACCACCACCAAGGACCTGGAGGCGAAAGTCAAGATGCTGGAATGACGAAACGCATCACTGGATCTGTGGGCAGAAGACACTGAAGGCAGGTCACACAGAAACAACGTTAGGGTGATAGGCATACCCGAGAGCTACGAAGGCCAGGATCTAACCGCCTACACTGAGAACTTGCAATTACAGGAGATTGGCCCTGGTACATTTTCTCAGTGATTTGCAGTTGAAAGGGCTCACCGGTCCTTATAGAAGAAACCTCAACCGGGGTCGCACCCTAGACCTGCGATTGCCAAGATCCTCAACTTCCGCAATAGTGAAGTGAAATTGAAAACACTCCATAGAGGGCGTTGGGATACTGCGAGGCAGCTCCAAGATTGCCACATCTGTGCCTGTAAAGGTGCAACTTCAGCAACTGGGGGTCAAGTATATGCTCCTGTATCCCGTGAGATTAAAGGTCATACATAATGGCAGAATGCAGTTCCTAGAGAGCCCGGAAGCAGCACTCATGTGGATGGATCATAATAATCTGTCCAGCAAGAGCGACACTGACTGATGGATCTGGTCACGTTTGCTGGTCCTCACAACAAAGCCTGTGCCTGGACTAGGGGCAATAGTCATTAGGTACCTGGGAGCTGAACTGAGACTAATGCAGAAAATATTGCTGAATTAACAGCTGGGGGAAAACCAGGAATCCCAGAGCTCTCATGTCAGCTCTTCCTAGATAAAGCAAGTACTGCTTCGGACAGTGTCCCCCTAAGAACAGTGGAGGCGAGACCCAGCTGCCCACCCCTGACCTCTTTCGCCCGCTCACAGTTGATACTGGGTACTGGCCTGTGCCACTGCCCCAACCTTGTACACAATGGTCGCCCTCGACCTTGGAGGTACAGGACAGCCCGAACGACTAAGGATTGTTGGGCTACAAGTTAACATTATGTTTCTAATGCCTATATTTTCATTCCCCAGTTTGGGATGCTACTGTTCGGTTGTGTTTTGGTTATTGTTGAGAGGCTTACAATGCACTATGACTATGAGGGAAAGGATGTTCTTGGGGTGGGGCTGTGTGTTAAATTTGCATGCACTGTCTCTGATGATAGTGTGGGTGGGAGACTGGTAACTCTGGTGGGTCGTGGCCCCCGTGGTGTGGGCCGCTTTGGAATAGGAGTGCATGCGAAGATACCCTGACTCAAATTAAGGTAATAACTTAGAATGTGAGAGGTTTAGGGTCATGCATGCGAAGGAACAGGTTAAAATCCTACCTGACCCGCAGGAAGAACATTATAGCCCTACTTCAGGAGACCCACTTGCTGGCCGAAGATCCGGACGTTATTATAGAATGGTGGGGTGGGGGTGGGGGGAATCTGAATATGGTGCCTCGTATCCAGGTCTGCCTGGGGTGTTTTTATATGGACAGACCCGAAGTTACTATTTCATTTGTTGGAGGCGTTAAGAGACAAGGAAGGGAGATACCTGATCCTGAGGGGTCACCTTGAGCACATAGAAGTATGTATAGTTAATTCTTACTTCCCAAACCAGAAAATACCAGACCACATACATACACTCTGTGGTCATATCATGTCCAGGAGGGCCACCTTCCTTATATGGGGTGGAGATTTTAATTGCCTAAGAGACCATGTGCTTGCTAGAACCCACTCTAATCGCTCTGGCCCCTCACCCGCCTCCAATGCATTGAATGTTGCACTTTCCGAATTTACCCTGGTAGACGTGTGGCTAGAACTGCAGCCCCACAATAGGGGGTACTCCTCCTACTTCTCCCCCCACAAACTGCACACCAGGTTAGATTACTTCTTTGTCGGTGCTGAGCAACTGGCAGAATTCGGTAGCGCAGAATACAAGGGCAGCGCAATTTCGGATCATTCCCACTTGGTGATACTATGGGAATTTTAGGCGGAATTTTATAAGTAATATGGCTCCGACTTGGCCACAACCATATTGAAAGTCTTTGAGAAGGCATACGAAAATGGCATACTCCCGCCTAGCATGATGGATACTTTAGTAATACCCATTCTTAAGCAAGGGAAATCAGCGTAATGATGTGACTCCTACTGCCATTTGGCTATTTTAAACTGTGACGTGAAATTGCTCACGATACTGGCTTCCCGGCTGTGCAGGATTATTAGCTTCTTGATACATGTAGACCAAACTGGGTTTGTACCAGGCCGCAACACCACCCTGAATCTCCGCTGCTTACAGTATATCATAGACCAGACTAATCCGGGGGAGCAATTGCCTTGCAGTTGCATACTTGGACGCAGTCAAGACCCTCGATTCAGTCTTTTGGTAGTGGATGATTGCAGCCTTGAGATGCTTTGGGTTTGGGGATGGCTTTGTTCATTGGGTATTATTGCTCTACTCTTCCCCAGAGGCCAGAGTAAAGTCTGGTAGACAGGTATCGGCTTTGTGGAACATACAAAGGGGTACCCCGCCAGGGACGCTCTCTTTCCCATAATTGCCCTGGAACCAGTGGCTGTGTACTTGCAACAAGAGTATCTTGAAGCAGTCATCCGGATAGGCGACACCACATACCTCATATCACTATATGCCGATGACGTACTGCTCTATCTAAGTGAACCTCAACATAACTTGGTGTTTGTTTTAGATGTCTTCGCTGAGTTTGCTGCGTTATCTGGGATCCTTTTCAATAGGAATAAGATCTGTCTTTTCCCTTTAGCCGGGCTGCGCTGGCTTGACAAGGGGATTCCCCCTGATCTAGGCTTGCCATGGGAACGGCATTCCTTTAGATATTTGAGTAGTCACATCACACATGCGCCCAGGGAAACACATATGCTCAACACGCTCAGAGCTGTAGATGGTATTAGGAACATTATGACCTTTTGGTCTAAATTACCGCTCTCCCTTATGGGTAGGGTTGCTATTGTTAAAATGATCATTCTACTCGGGCACCAAAGGGCATACATCAAACACAACTAGTCCTTCCCCGAACACATAGGTGCATTGTTTTTGAGCGAGCTCATTCACATCTGACACCAGCTCATCAGGGGGTGGCAAAAACCCAAAGCCAGATAATTTGCAAGTTCAATTGGCAGGGAGTTTTTGCCGATGTTAAAAATGTTGCTCTGACCTGTGTGATCTGTCAGATGACTCCGGAAACTCATAGGAACAATCGTCGACAATCCGTTCCTGAGAATAGCGATGGACATCATAGGTCCACTAGAAACTTCTAAATTGTGAAACCGCTTTATCCTGGTGATCATGGATTATGCCACTCGTTATCCAGAAGCCTTTCTCCTACTTATCAACACTGCGCAGCAAATATTAAAACACCTATTGCTCTTCCTCTCGAGAGTAGGATTTCTGAAGGAGATCCTCAAAGATCAAGGCACTACCTTTATGTCTCGATTGATTCAAGAGGTAAAAGAATTGCTTAATATTAAAACCTTAAGAATGTCGGTCTACCATAACCAGACAGATGCTTTGGTAGAACGTTTCAACCGGATGTTAGAAAGAATATTGCGAAAAAACTGCTAGGGCCCGAACCATGACGGCTAATAGAAGCTGAGCTCTGTAGAATCCCTGCTCCAGAAGGCAATTTGAATGCATTTGATCCTTGCATTGAGCTGTGATTCGGAAGCCTGAAGATATCGGCACCCTAGTAGGGTTTGGCAGAGCTGCCGTGGAGTGCAGGGTGCCGCGAAAGAGGTGCAGAGGCCCGGAAGAAAAGGAGTCTGACGCCGAAAAAGGTCAAAGAGGGTGTGTGGATGAGGGTGCTGGGAGGCCCATGTTACAGCAATTGCGTCCGGAAGTTTCAGCACAGAGAAGGAGACAGGTGTCCTGAGGGAGCTCCCTGCGCAGAGGAATCATTGCCCAAAGAAGACACTGGTGCTCAGAGGCCGGGGTCGGGAGAGTTTGTGCGGTCTGACCGGCGAGAGTGGCCCAGCTCCAGAAAGTGACTAGAAAGTGTTGGGCTCCCGGAGTGTGGTTTACAGGGTTTGAGGTCTTGGGCACCAATATAGGACGTGGGACGGTGAGATGGAGGGTGCGGTGGACTGGGAGAAACATGGGACCCCTTGCCACCAGACAGTGAAATTGGAGTGCTGGGGGACCCCCGACGAACACAGATGCACGCGCAAGGGCGACACAGGGGACCGCTGTCGCTGGGACGGTGTTCTGATTGTCTTCATATGGAGCATGAGGCAAGGGTCTGGTGAGGGCTTCCGGAACACAAAGATGCAGTGCAGGGGGGCGTGGCTGAGTAGGACGTGCCCTGGTGAAGCTGCTCCTGCTGATCCGATGATGATGATCCCAAGAACCGTGTATAAAATAACCTAAATGCTCTATAAATGTAAGTATATGCGTCGGAAGATAAACCCCACAACAACTGAAGGAAACAAGCTTATTGGGTGCAGTATGTCGCAGATATAGAACTTTGAGTTTGTGGCTCCGTGGGCACGAACGCACACAAAATGGCGGACAACAAAGGGGTCATAGCCCCGACCACCGAAACGACCGAGTTGGGCCGTGGAGACTAAGCGAAGGACTGGCTTCTGGCAGGGTGCTCGCTGGAGCATATGTTCGAGGCAGCGTTTCTTCACCAGGCGCATTGCCGTGTAACGTTGCAGGTCACTGTAAGCCCGGGAACGTAGGAGTGAGGTGAAGTGGATACAGTAGCCGGCTTTCCGAACATTCCAACGGAAAGGATCTGCTGCACAGCGTTGACAAAGCCAGGTGCCGTGAGGCAGGAATAACACGAAGCGGCTGGCTGGACACATCCCCGCTTGGAATGCATGAGCGGAGGTGGAGGCATGATACGGGATGAGCTGGAGTCTAATTAATACGAATATAACCACCGGGCGAAACATTGTAGCGGAGTCGGCGACCGCGCCGCAGGAACTTGTGGCTACATATGTAACAGATCCTCATAATTGAACGGCGTGTTCAGAACAGCCTCAGGGCGGATGGGGGCCTGCGACGGTGCAGGAGTCGCACTGAGAGTGGGGACTGCTAGGACTCATGCACAAACGAAAGTTGGGGCTGGCTTACAGCTGTTTGCCATGGAAGCCGACAGTAAATAACTGCGAGAGTGGGCACCGTGTAGCAATGCCCACAGGAAGATACAAGATTAAGTCACTGGGCTGGTGCTGACGCGTCATTGAATATAGGGGCACACAAAGTTAGGTGCCACATGAACTCTGAGGCGCTAAGGATAAGCAAACGGCCCTGAAGAGTGAATGAGCTGGACGTTGGGCGTTACTACTGGAGAGCATGGTATACAGGGCTGAGCCAAATTATTGATGACACTGGAGTGACCTCAGCGAATGCAGGCAGTAGCGCTCAGAGTATAGTGAGCCCAAGAGGTGGATGGTCCTGCTGGAGGTCAGAAGCAGTCTACAAGAAGCAGTAAGGACAATTGGAAACATGGGAGGACATAATCCATCCGAAGACATAGCTTAACGCACAAGTACATATCTAGGGACTCTTCAAGGACAACGGCCCCAGGCCTGGAGTGACTCACTGGTGTCACAGCAAGAAAGAGAAGCACAATAGCCACACCACGGACGAAATAACCTCAGCCACATAACTAAGATCGCAAGATGACGGTGAGAGGAGCCAAGAGCAAAAGCAAGCAACCCACGATGGAAGCATTTGCAAGAACACAGCAATCTCCTGCGGCGCAGACACACAGTGGCGCGACTGCATCTGCGGAGAGTATCTTGGCGACTGAAAACCACTCGATACTAACGGCTATAACGGAGCTGAGAGACTCATGGGGGATAGTAATGGCGGACCTGTGAACTTCCTTGGAGGCTAAAATAGATGCAGTGGGCATAGAAGTCACCCTACTGCGACAGGATGTCAGGGCGCAAGCAGATAGAACGACCAGTCTGGAGAGTGCAGTGAAAACCAACACAGATACCAGCACCAATAATGCAAAGGAGGTTCACATACTAAAGCAGCAGGCGGTTAATCTGGAGAACCGTGCGGAGGAAGCGAAGGGAGGGCGAGAAGGAATAACATCCGCATGGTCGGCCTGCCGGAGGGGGAAGGAGGCCAGGACCCTGCAGACTATGTGGAGAACATGGGGGGCGTGGCTTGATGGCTACGTGAGAGGACGTTCCTTGGAGGAGCTCCCGATGATCCGATCCTGGGAAAAAAGTGATGGTTTTTGGCGTGCCCTCCCCAGCAGCGAGACTGCATATTCACGGAACTAGACCCCAAAGAAGTTGGCGGTCACGCAAAGGAAGGGGAGCACCCAAGATGGCCGCCTGTGGACAAACGGCCATAAAAGGTCCGACGAGCTGAGGAAGACAAGGTTGGTCGGAACGTGGGCAAGCCCAACCAGATAGACTGCAGAGGCCATGGGTTGTGGCGGGCTAGAAGAGTGAACCCAGGTTCAGCGAAACCTCGCTGAGAAGGGGCCGGCAAGCGAACCCCGCGAGGATACAGTGGGCCCAATCGACGCAACAGGATGTCTTCCAAGGTGGTGCGACCCCGGATCAAGCAGCCTACGATGGAGACCTATGCTAGGTCGCCCTCGGGCGCGGAAGGGGGCAAGAGCAAAGAAACCCCAGCGGCGGCGGCGACGGACTGGGTACCATCCAGGAGGTGCTGGCAGCAATTGCTGACCTGAAGGTGGCCTGGGAGACAAAGCTGGGCCTGGCCATGAAAGAGTTGCAAGAGGGCCTAAACCTCAAGATAGGAACGGTCCGAGAAGAAGTGAACCTGTTGCGCCAGGATGTGCGAACGATCACGGAGCGCACTGGGGAACTGGAGCAGGAGTTGGCCCCGACCGTGGAGGCGTGCAATACACACGCCAAGGAACTTCATGCCCTCGTGCAGCGAGTGGGCAATTTGGAGGACAGAGCAGGCGGAGGGGCGCGCCAGGCGCAATAACATTCGCATAGTGGGGGTACCGGAGGGAATGGAAGGATCGAACCCCACGGACTTCGTTGAAACCATGCTTTTGCAGGAGATTACAGGCGGAGAGCTGGCCCAGGGGTTCGCGGTCGAAAGGGCGCACAGGGCCCTGACCAGGAGACCGGCCCCAGGAGCCCCCCCGCGGCCGTTGGTTGCAAAGATCTTGAACTATCGTGACCGCGAGAAGATTCTCAAATTTTTCCGGAAAGGGGGCACGATAGAAAGGGGGTCAGCGAATATAACAGCGTATCCGGATTACACGCTGCTTGTACAACGGAGTCGAATGAACTTTGGAACGGTGAAGAGGAGGCTCAGAGAGGCAGGCCACCGCTACATGTTGCTTTACCCCGCTAGGTTAAAGGTGATCCATAAGAACAGATCCCTCTTCTTTGAGACGCCGAGCGACGCGATGGAATGGCTGGATATGCAAGGTCGACCCCAGGAATCGGATGCCCAGACAGAAGCGGATGGAGATAAGTAGCGCGCTGCAGAGGCACCCGTGAGGCCATAGCTATGACATTGGGACTAGAATATAGCTTGATATTGTGCTTGTGTGGGGGAAGTCACGGCATCTGCCGGCGGGTCCCGTTGAATTCACTTCTCCTAAATAGATGACTGGGAGCTCCTGGGGAGCAACCTCTGCACCCGATAGTAGTACACTTAGGTCACTGTTAGATTGGTGACACCCCGCGGGGTCCTTGTTCTTGGTCACGAGACGGGTCCAGACGTGGGTAGGCCTGAGATCCAGGGATGGAGCTGGGCTATTGTTGGGGGTTGGTGGGGAGGGGGAGAGGGTAGTTGTGTGCAGTGGTGTGCGGTTGGGGAAGGGGGGAGGGGGCACGGTTCGTTAACAGAAGGGAAGGAGCCAGGAAACGACCCTACATGGGGAACATTATGGGGAGGGATGGGACGGAGATAGACCAACTAGATGGCATCGGGTAATCTCAGAATTGTGACCTGGAATGTACGGGGCCTCAACAGCTACCTTAAACGCAACAAAGTGATGATGTATTTAAAGAGGATGCGCGTAGAAATAGCCCTGCTGCAAGAGACCCACCTCACTAGGGAAAGGCTGGAGGTGGTCGGGAGGAAATCGAAGGGCACCGTTGTGGGGCGGCGTACTCAGCGTATGCCAGAGGGGTCGTCACTTGGGTGGCGCTCCACGTGCCGTTTCGAGTGCTTGACTCTACGGTGGACCCGCAGGGTAGAATGGTGGTGGTGACGGGTCTCTTGGAAAACAGAGAAATACACATCATAAATTTGTACGCCCCCAATAAGGATACAGCGGCTTACTTTAGAACCCTCTATGGTAAACTTGGCCCCCTGGTAGTGTGGGGGGGGGACTTTAACTGTACCGTAGACCCCAGTATGGATAGGTCCAAGGATAGGGCAGGAAAAACGGCACCGGCGGCTAAAGCGCTGAGTACTCTACTGAAAGACCTAGGCCTAGAGGATGCGTGGAGGAGGCTGCATCCCACGGATAGACAGTACTCGCACTACACAGCGCCACATGATTTGTACACAAGGTTAGACTACATGTTTGTAACAGCCGGGATAGTGAGAGAAATAGAAGGAGCAGAATACAAGGCCCGAGTGCTGTCGGACCACTCACCTTTGGTGGTAGACTGGAGACACCAGCCCCCACGCCCGCAGATCCCTACATGGAGACTTAGGACCGAGGCTCTGCAGGATGAGGGGTTTCGGGAGGGCCTGAGGGACGCCATTGAAGAATATTTTGATACAAACACGGGAAGCGTAAGCTCTGTGGGCACACTGTGGGAAGCGTTTAAGGTGGTGGTGCGTGGGGTAGCTATTTCCCCAAGTTAAAGTGCTACAGGGGGGGGGGGTCGAAAGGGAGCTCCGGGAGGCGGAAAGGGAGCTAGAGGAGCTCACGCATTGCGTGAGCACCGCTCATGATAACAGAACCAAAGTAGAGGAGCTACAGTTGTCCTGCAGTGCACTCTGGGATAGACTGTGCAGACTCAGCTACAGGAAATATACGGAGCGGATACACGCAGGGGGTGATAAGCCGGGCAGATTGCTGGCTTGGCTGTACAAGAGTGAGATCCCCCGCTCGGTGATTAGTGAGATTCAGGGCGAAGGAGGTAGCATATGCAACACCCAGAAAGAGGTAAATGAGGTTTTACAGACACTTGTATGAGGACACAGGGGAGGATATGGGCCAAGACATATTAGACACATTGGGGGACATTGAGCTGCCCACCTTAGATGATCTAGAACGCTCAGAGTTGGACGCACCCGTCACCTCGGATGAGCTGGAGGTAGTGATTCGGAACTTGCCCACTTGCAAGGCGCCGGGTTCGGATGGGCTGCCCAGCGAGTTCTACAAAACATACCAGCAAGAGTTGCTCCAGCCACTGCTTGCCACTTTCAACGAGGCCTATGAGAAGGGAGAACTCCCGTTGTCCCTCTGTGAGGCTGTAATCATCCCACTCTTGAAACCAGGCAAGCTGGCCGTGGAGCGCGGGTCTTACAGACCGTTGTCCATGCTCAACCAGGACAGCAAAATACTCACGGCGGTGCTGGCCAATAGACTGAAGAGGATGATTAAGAAACTGATACACCCAGATCAGACGGGATATGTTCCGGGCAGGAACATCACTGATAACCACCGGAGGCTACACCATGTCATAGACCAAACTGAGGAGGACACAGGCGAGCTGGCTATAGTGTCGTTAGACGCGGTCAAGGCCTTCGACTCGGTATGATGGCCCTGGCTGAAAGCGCTCCTGAAGGGGTATGGAGTGGGACCCGGATACCTCAGATGGGTACAGTTGTTTTACAGCACCCTGATGGCGTGGGTCAAGACAGGGTCCACGGTCTCAGATTCTTGGCAACTGGGCAGGGGGACCAGACAGGGATGTCCCTGGTCACCTATGCTATATATACTGGCATTGGAGCCGCTGGCAATATGCCTGCGTCAACAATATGGGGAGGTGGGCATAAACACGGCCAGTGGAGAGCATTTGATATCATTATATGCGGATGATATGCTCCTTTATTTACGCTACCCAGAAGAAAACCTACAGTACGTCCTAGAGGTGATAGAACGGTACGCCATCCTCTCCGGTATATCGGTGAACCCTGGAAAGTCCAGCCTGTTCCCTTTGGGTAGATATAGGAATGTCCCGGTGCAGAGGCTGCCTGTTCTGCCAATACCATGGCAGCCCGTAACATTTAGGTATCTGGGAGTAAACATTTACCACAAGATCGAGACAGAACACAAGCACAACACGGAAAAGGCGATAGAGGGGATTAAGAATAGTATGGTATTTTGGTCCACACTGCCCCTGACCATGATGGGGAGGGCGGCCTTGCTCAAGATGGTGGTCCTGCCTAGACTCTTGCACTTTTTTACAAACATCCCGTTTCTGATACCCAGAAGCCTATTCGCGAAACTTCACAGCGTGTGTAGGGGTTTTGTGTGGGGCAACTCTAGGAATAGGGTGGCTCTGTAGAAGCTCCAGAACCCGTGCGACAGGGGGGGTTTAGGCCTGCCTAAATTCGAACTCTATTACCTGGCGGGGCAGCTGCAGTACGTGGCCAGGTGGCTCTCGACTGAAGATTCGGCGGAAGCCAGGCTCCTGCGCGAAGATACAGCCCCATACTTTCTGATGGAAGTGGTGTGGTTGAGCAGAGATACACTGGTGGGCAAGGGGCGGTTACTGAGGTTGGGCTGGGAGATCTGACACAGGACATGGAAGATTGGGGGGGACTCGGAACCATACACCCAGCAGGCCCCTTTGGCGGCTCTGTGTGGGAGTGACTCCCAACTACTTGAATCGGTCCGCAGATACTGGGAACAGGTAGGCCTAACCACCCTCGGGGACATATGGCAGGAAGTGGAGGCGGTGGACTTTCAGCGGCTGCAGGAAGAGATGGGAGTACATGGTGGCCAATATATAACCTACACTAGGCTGGTGAAAAAGACTAGAGAAAGATGGCCGGAGACAGTGCTCGCGGAGGATCCAGATGCCTCCCTGGAAACCATGTATGATGTATCGGAAGGTGGGCACGAAATATCGAGGATATATGAGCTCCTGCGGACAGGGGCAGGGAAGGAGTTGCTCCAATTGAGACAAGATTGGGAGGAGGAGGTGGGAGGACCCATGAGGGATGGGCAGTGGGAACGGGCCCAGAGGTACCATAAAAAGGTGTCCCGTAACACGAGATTCCAACAGCTTCAATTGTATGTTACCCACAGGGCTTATTTAACCCCTGGGAAGATTGCAAAGTTTGGGGGATCAGCTATACAGCAATGCCCCAGGTGTGGGGAGGTGAACGCGGGACTGCTACACATGTTTTGGGCTTGCCCGGAGGTGCATAGATTTTGGAACGAGGTCAAGACGAAACTGGCTGGCGGGGGGGGTGGTGCTGGATGTGGAATCAGCCTGGTCATGCCTGCTTGGACTATTCCCTAGACCCCAGCATTTGAAACACATAAGCAAGATGAAGGACCTGGCCTATATCTTGGCCAAACGTAGGATCGCCATGGACTGGAAGGCGGCCCATAGACCTAGGGTGGAGTTGTGGTGGACAGACCTCTTGAGATGGGCGGAAGCTGAATCCGTAGTCTGGTTTGAAGCGGTCACCAGGGGGGGGGGGGAGAAGAAGAAGTAGGGCCCTTGCTGGCCTGGCGGCAATTGGTGGCCTCGTTGGCAAACCCTCACCAGGGTGACAACGAAACAGAGGACCTGGTTGATGGCAGTGTAGGTAGTGTGCCACCCAGTGATGTTCCCGTACATGATATGTGAGAACTGGCTCTAGTTTAAAGGGGGAGGGGGGAATGGGGGAGTTTGAAAATGTGTTGAAATATGATGCTTTCTGTTTTGAAACAGTTGTAGTGTGTTTGTTAGACCTGAAAAAATAAAATAAAAATAGATTTTAAAAAAAAAGACTATCTGGAGAACATGATCCTGCAAGAAATAGGGGCCGACAAACTTTTGCAAGGATTTACAGTAGAGCGAGCACATAGAGCCCTCATGAGGAAACCGAAGCCTGGGACCCCTCCCCACGCAATAATTGCGAAGATACTGAACTATAAAGATTGCGAGAAGATTTTGGGAGTACTTTCGTAAAGGGGGAACGATCAAAAGAGCTTCAACCACCATCACGGCGTATCCTGACTACACAATGTTAGTGGAGAGGCAACGGTACAACTATGTGGCAGTCAAGAGGAGGCTACGCACGGCCGGAATCAAATATATGCTTCTGTACCCCGCAAAATTGAAAGTGTTGCACAAAAGCAGAATTTTCTTTTTTGACACACCAGAGGAAGCAGCGACATGGCTGGACCTACAGGGCTGCCCGGAGCGAGATGCAGAGCAGGCCCATGAGGAGCACGATAAGTGATTGGGATATTATATGCATACTGAAATGACACAGAGCGGGGTATACCAGTAGAGACTATGATAGAGATAATGATAGAGGGGTATTGATGGATAATGCTAAAACCAGGCTATGGTATCCTTGATTTTGTTGAACTTAATGGACTGGAATATAGAATATTGAGTACATAAGTAAATTGAGTAGCAATGCGTGGTTGAATTGAAGCAGATATGAGCGGCAGGATGAAGGCAACCTGCTTCCCCCCCCACCCTCCCTCGAGTAGTAGTAGTAGTAGGATAGCCACTAGGGCGACCTCACCCTGCTGAGCTGCGAGTACAGGCTATTGCCAGAAAGTGCTAGATGTGGGGGTGCCTGAGATCCGGGGATGGAGCTGGGCAACAGTTGGGGGGCGGGGGGGGGGGGGGGGGGTGAAGTTAGGGATGGGAAGGGAGATTGGGGAGTTTGGTGTGTTTTTAGTTAAGAGTTTAAATTAGGAAACAAGCCTATATAGACTGAGATGGAACCTAGATCTGGACTGCATGGGTGGGGTGGAACTCTAACAGGCCATGGGGGACCTTAAAATAATTACTTGGAATGTCAGGGGGCTTAATAGCTATTTAAAGAGGAACAAGGTCATGTTGTACCTGCATAGGCAACAGATAGATATTGCACTGTTGCAGGAGACCCACCTGGCTTGGGATATGACAGAGCTGATTGCTAAGAAATGGAAGGGAGTTGTGGCGGGCTCATCATATTCTGCCTATGCTAGGGGAGTGGTTATCTAGGTGGCGCTGCATGGTCCGTTTCAGCTGTTGCAGGAGATAGCTGAGATGGATGGGAGGATGGTTATACTGAGGGGATTGGTGGAAAACAGGGAGATAAGCATTGTAAATATGTACGCCCAAATCAGAATACCGCGGCATACTTCAGAACACTGTGCACTAATCTAAGCATGTGTATGGGGAGCGCGGTGATCTGGGGAGGGGACTGTGTACTAAACCATAGGGTGGATAGATTGGATGGGAAGATGGACAGACCCACCCCAGCTGCTAAAGCACTGCAGACATTGCTGGATGACTTTGGTTTGGGAGATGTGTGGAGGATGAGACACCCCCAGGAAAGGTAAAACTCGCATTATTCTGCCCGCAGCGGTTACATACGAGGCTGGACTATGTCTTTGCTACACCAGAGGTACTAACAGAGATTACACAAGCAGAATATAAAGCAAAGGTCCTTCCGGACCAATCGCCCCTGATCCTCGGATGGCAATACCGCCCCCCGAGAGCAAGGATTCCGACATGGCGCCTCTGAGCGGAGGCACTGAGAGACCCCTTTTTTTAGGGAGGATATGAGGGAGGAAATTATACACTATTTTGAGACGAATACCAGCAGTGTGGACTCGGCGGGCATACTGTGGGAAGCCTTTAAGGTTGTCATGAGAGGGGTAGCCTTAGCAAAATCTAAAAGGTCTGAAAGGGGGGATCCTGGCTGACCTACGGGAGACAGAAGGGGAACTGGAAAAGGCACTGAGGGGTCGAAGTAATACTAAGGAAGAAATGGAATTGATACTCAGGCTGCAGCAGAAATGCGCCGGTCACTGGGAAAGACTGTGTAACCTCAACTAGAAAAAATATATAGAGAGACAGCATGCGGGAGGGGATAAACCAGGAAGGCTCTTGGCATGGTTATATAAGAGTGAAACCCCCAGACCCACGATCAGGACAATAACAAGGGAAGACGGTAGTGTAGCTGACACCCAAGAGAGAGTTAATCAGGAGTTTGCAGACTATTATAGGCTACTATAAGGAGATGATGGGGAGAGTAGTCGCACGACGATAAGAAACACTGGAGGATATAGGACTGCCCAAGATAAGTGCAGAGGAAAGAGAGGAGTTGGATGCACCGATTACTTCGGAGGAGCTAGAAGATGTGGTGAGACAGTTGCCCACTAGTAAGACTCCGGGGGCTGATGGACTCCCAAGTGAATTTTATAAAGTATATAAAAAAGAGGTGCTTCCCCCACTGTGAGAAATGTTGAATGAAGCGATTGAGTTGGGAAGATTGCCAGGGTCACTTAGAGAAGCGATTATAATACCGCTTCCCAAACCTAACAAGCCTGGGCACAGCTGCGGTTCCTATAGACCCTTGTCGATGTTGAATCAAGACAGCAAGATACCTACGGCTGTTTTGGCAAATAGACTGAAGAGGGTTATTGGTAAACTAATATACCCCGATCAGACGGGGTATGTCCCGAATAGGAATATATCCAATAATCACAGACGACTTCAACGAGTTATTGAGTTTGGGAGCGAGAACAAGGGTGAAATGGCAATTGTGTCCTTGGATGCAATAAAGGCCTTCAACTCGCTCAAGTTGGCATGGCTCCTGGCGGGCTACGGGATGGGGCCTGGATATATACAGTGGGCGAAAATGCTATATAGTGAACCGCTATCCAGGGTTAAAACGGGAGCAGTGATATCGGAAAGATGGCAGCTTCGCAGAGGTACCAGACAAGGATGGCCGTGGTCTCCAATGCTTTATATACTGGCCCTGGAACCCCTAGCAATATACTTGAGACAACAATATGACATCATAGGCATTGCTGTGGGAGGGAAACGACATCTGATCTCCCTATGTGCAGATGACATGCTGCTGTACTTGCGGCACCCGGAAGAAAATGTCCAATACATTTTAGAAGTGATGGAGAGATATGCTGGGTTGTCTGGTATAGCGGTGAACCCTTAGAAATCTAGCATGTTCCCGTTAGGTGGATATAAGGAACAGTTACCGGTGTTACAGATACCATGGGCGGTTAGTACATTTCATTATTTAGGGATAGATGTATACCACACAGTGGAAGAGGAGCATAGGCACAATACGGAGGTAGCCATTAAGAAAATCGAAAATTGCATGAGATTCTGGGTGAAGTTGCCCTTAGCAATGATGGGACGTGGGGCAATGCTAAAGATGGTGGTTCTACCTAGGCTCGTGCACGATTTTGGAAATATACCACACCTGATACCCAAGAAGTTCTTCATTAAACTGAACAGTATATGCAGGGATTTCCTGTGGCATGGCACGCGAAACAGAGTGGCACTATGGAAGTTACAAAACTTTTATGAGAAAGGGGGAATAAAACTGCCTAATTATGAGGTCTATTATGTAGCGATCCAACTGCAGTATGTTGCCAAATGGCTCACAGATGAAGTGACCTCCGAATCCAGGTTGTTTGGACAAGATTGTGCCCCATTTTACTTGAAAGAGATGATGTGGTTGCCCAAGACAGAAATGGAAGGGCGATCCAAGATGATGATACTTGGATGGAAGATGTGGCGCAGGGCATGCCAGATGATGGAGAACCCATCCCCATGTTCCCCGCAAGTACCACTAGTTGCACTAACAGGGGGAGACAAGCAGCTAAGGATGATAATCAGAAACCACTGGGAACCTGTTGGGTTGGCAACAATGGGAGATATCTGGCGAGAGGAATCTATCATAGATTTTGAGGTGCTGGGTGAGGAAACTGGGTTACACATGGCCCAGTATATTACGTATCATAGAATGGTGCAGAGAATTAAGAGAACATGTCCCGAAGTTGTACTGGGGGAAGAACCAGATGCTACCATAGATATAATATACGATATAACAGAGGGGGGGCATGAGATATCTAGAATATATGAGATGATGATGTCTAAGGTTGGGAAGGAGGTAACACAATTGAGACAAGACTGTGAAGCGGAAGTAGGAGCCCTGATGGAGGACGGGATGTGGGAACGAGTTCAGGGGTACCATAAGAAGGTGTCAAGGAATGCAAGATTAAAGCAGATACAACTGTATATTACGCATAGGCCGTATATGACACCCCAGAGGATATTTAGGTTTGAGATTGCAGGACGGCAGGCATGCCCTAAATGTGATGAGAAGGCGGGTATGGTGCATATGTTTTGGTCATGCCTGGTTATTGAGCGCTTCTGGAGGGAAGTGGCACAAAAGCTAGCGTAGAAGGGGGTCAAGATTATGGTGGATACAGTGTGGGCCTGTTTGTTGGGGGGGGGGTTCCCTAGATCGCAGAAAGTCAAGCATGTGAGTAAACTGAAAGATCTGGCATATGTGCTTGCAAAGAGAAGAATTGCTATGAGGTGGTAGACATGCCACAGACCACGAGTAGAAGTGTGGTGGAAAGACTTGCAGAAATGGGCGGATACAGACACCATGGTCCCCAAGTAGCGAACAGCGCTGGGGGGGGGGGGAGACAGAGGCCCTGATGGCCTGGAAATTATTAATAGCGGAGTTATTTGGATCAATACAAGACCCGGCAGAACCCATGGAAGGGGAGACCCTACTACAAGATGCAGGAATGGGATGTGGGAAGCAATAGGCTCGGAATGGGGGGTGGGATAGGGGAAGCAGTGGTCAGAATTAAACAATGCACAATCAGACTGTTGACATATGCCCTGCATGTTTGGTTTGTATTGTTTGTTTGAAGAAATTAATAAAATTGTTTAAAAAAAATAAGATGCAATGCACAGACGGCACAGGGGCATGGAGGCCCAGAGGCCTGGACTGCGGAGGTGGCGCTTGGCCTGCTCTGAGGGGGGTGAGTGATTGGAGCAGAGCAGGTTGTAAACGAAACGTAGAAGACAAAGGAAAGGACAAGTTGGTCAGAGTCGCTCTTTTGTGGAGTGGTGGTGGCGGAGAGCAACAGCAAGATCTTTTGTCGCTGGCAGAGCAGAGCCTAAGTGCGCCTCCTAGAAAAGTGAGCTTGGTGAGTGGGGACACTGGAGAAAGTCCAGGTGAAAGGAAATGGGCTCCCATGGCCCTTAACGCCAAACTGCAGAAAGGTTTTCAAGGATAAAACGGAAACAGGATAATGGATTCTGGAGTGAAGTCGCAGGCTGTGAATATCTGCTAATCCCCTCAGAGGAGCGCCGCAGGGGGAGGCTCCTGGATGGATTGAGTCACTCTGGCCTGTTTCTCAGAGTTGGGGCCGGTCGGTTCCATGGAATGCTGGAGTTGAAAGTCTCTGAGAATTTCGGCCCTGCAACAGTTCAGCAGAGACTCAGAGCTGGCAAGTGGTAACAGGGACACCGGTTTGGAGGGGCTTCCTCCTCCGTGGCTCTGTTGGAAGCAGCTGCCGGACTAGATCCAATGTGCAGCGTGGCCTGACAGGCTTGTCAGGAGGTCAGGTAAATGACAATAGCAGAGAGTCCTTTCCTTGATCTTCGAGTCGCTGCTCTGTGTTGTCAGTACCACAGACAAGACCCCGTCAGGGGAAGGTGGGGGGGGGTGGGCAGCGGAACAAGGAGCGGAAGGCTGCTGCTAACTGTATGCAGCGCAGACATGTGGTGGAAAACCGCATCCGTAATGCCCAGGAAAAGTGATATAGTAAAGCTTTTTTTGACAGCCTGACATTCTGCACTAGGCACAACTCCCAGTGCGCCTAGATGTCAGCTTTTTTGCTGTCCTGCTTTTTGGCAGGATTTTTCTTCCATCCCTTTCTGTTCCCTATATATCCCTCTACTTTGTGCCCTTGAGGACGGTCGAGAGACTGGGGAACAAGGAAGAGGGGTAGAGAAACTGAGTCGGTGGCTGTCCAGGCACGGGAAAGTATAGAACTCCCCTTTGTTTGTTAAAAGCCAGTGATCAATGGGTGGGCATGGTTGAGTCTTCTTTTTTTTGTCAAAATCTTTTATATTGAAACATCAATAGACATTGAATTCCTTAATTCATTAAACCAAATCAGTGGCAATATTACTTGATTACAAATCAGCAGTCAATCGCCCCAATGGCACTACTGGAATTCATAAAATTCAACATTTGTCACTGTGCTCCCAACTTTAATTAATTTAGAACAATGCATTAACATTTCATTTTAACATCTTTATGATTATTTTAGTGAATTTATTTCCTAAGTATCCCTTGGGGTGTAGTATTACAGGTTTGTGTTCTGTAGCGTTCTTAGTTGGAGAAGAAAAGAAAAAAAAATAATAAATAAATAAACAAACACATTCATTAAAGTTACCACCTTCCCCAGAGTCACCATTAGTCCAGGGTATTGCCCCCAGTGTCCCTCTACATCCCCCCCATTTTGATTTCAAGTCGGTAGGTCTTTCCTTCATTCCCAAGCTGTTCAGGGCTGGAGGAGATATTTAACTAGTTGGGTTGGAAGAACATGTGTTCCTTTTTGTCCACATGGTCTAGGAATGGACCCCAGATATTCTGAAATTTGTCTGTCCAATTTTCCATTGCAGCCGTTAGCTTCTCTATTCCCAGAATATCCCAGACTTTAACCCATCAGTGCGCAATGTGGGGACCCTCGAGTTCTTTCCAGAATCAAGCACGCATGAGACGGGCCGCCATGAGTAGTTATGTGATTAGCCGCGCTCTGGGACCAGATTGTGGATAGGTTCCATCATCTGGGGTTTCGCCCAGTACCATTACTAGTGGGTCCATGGGGGGGGAGAGTTCCACAGATGTCCTTAATTTTGGACCCGATCTCTAGCCAAAAGGATTAAATGATCGGACAATACCACCACATGTTCCCCAGATCTCCCTATGCCCCACAGCCATGCCAACATACCTCAGGGTAATCTACGTTCATTGCATGCAGCCTCTGCGGCGTGAAATACCATCAATAGCATATCTTAAATGCCCACTCCCTGATAATTGTGCCTCTAGAAGACCTATGTGCTCTGTCCCAGATTCTCTGCCAAGATTCCGGAGCCATCTCTCTCTCCAGCTCCCTCTCCCATGCCAACATGCAAGAATGTTTCTCTTCCTCTGGGGCGTTTTCTAGAAGGCGATAGCACGTTGCCACTTTGTGTGAGCGTTGTCTTTCCGAAACATTTATCTCTAATCCCGTGGGATGCCTGGTGGCCGCTTTTTTTACAGTCGGGTTGGTGACCCAGTGCCTGTGTTGTATATATCTAAATCTCTCTGTTTCTGGGAGGTTGAATTTCTCCTTACACTGGATGAAGGTTAGGGGGTCCTTATCGGCATATAGCTCCTGCAGTCTCAGGGTCCCCGCTCTCGACCATTTTTGGTATGATCTAGGTTGGAGCCCTGTAGTGAACATTGGGTTCTGCATGATTGGGGTTAGGGGGCCCAGACCCGGGGGATCCCCCCCCTTAGGGTAGTCTGCCTGTCCCAGCATCGGAGCGTGGAGCTCGTGGTTAGGAGAAGGGGTCTCCAGGAAGCCCGTGCTTCCCGCGCAGCAGGAAGGGGAGGTGAGAGAGTGGAGCCCCGGAAAACAATTGTTCGATGTCTTGCCATTTGGGAGGGGGTCATCTTGGATTGTCCAGCCCAGGATGGGGGAAATTTGAGTTGCTCGGTAGTATTTTAGGATGGAGGGGAGCCCCAGGCCTCCAAGCTGCCTGCTTCTGGTGAGAATTTTGCGCTGAATTCTGGGTGTTTTGCGCTGCCAGATGTATCTGCATATCTCCTTCTGCAAGTCGTGTAAATCTCGCTCCGGGATATGGACTGGTAGCACTTGGAATGTGTAAAGGAGCCGGTGTAGCAAGGTCATTTTGATGGCTGTTACACACCCCAGCCAAGATATCTCCTGGGGGGCCCATTTTAGTAGAGAATCCTTCGCGTCTTTTATCAGCAGAGGGATATTAGCTCTCGCCAGTCCAGAGTATGTAGGAGTTAAGTGCACCCCAAGGTATGTTAGAGTTTACCCAGCTAAGAGAGAAGGTGTTTGGGACGTGGCTACGAGGGCCATGTAGGAGGACGCGATCTGGAGGAGCTCCCGAGATCCTGAAATGATCCTGGCGAAATAGTGTATAACAACGTGCCTATGATTGCTGAAAACACACATGTCGGTGTGTGAATGGACTGACTGCGCTTGGTGAACTTTTGGAATGCGTGGAAGGAATGGCGGTGGAGTTTTGTGTGAAAAAGATAAGGAGCGCCGGTGACGGAAGACGAAACAAAATGGCTGATCAACGACCAGAACAAAGGAAGGAGCAGGCCGCACAGTGGTCGGGCGACAGGAGCGGACTGTGTGCGTATTTGTAACTTGTGCGTAACGCAGGTCCCCTATGTTGGGATACTAACGCGAATTGGCCTGTATTTCTAGAGTGTTCTACTACTGGCGTAGGCCTTTGGGCATGTGATAGAGGGCTGAGGCCGCACTACGACGCATCGAAGTAGCGAGACACTGTGCATGGAAAGCTCGGCGTGAGAAGCTCAGAGTTTGTGGACTGTGTGTGCCCCCCCCCCCTCTGTGGAGCTGCCGGAGTGGGGCTTATGCGGCTACATGGGAAAGCACGACCCATGGTAGCAGACAGGTCTCGCCTGGGGGTGGCTCGAGAGTGGCCCCCTGGAACGGGCCCAGCGGCTGCAGAATCATGTCCAATAGAACCGTGAGACCGAAAGCGAAGCAGCCCACATTGGACGACTTCGCCAAGACGTCCCCTGGTCCGGAGAGTTCCAAGAGCAAGGATAAGTCGCCTGCAGGCGGCATGCCTGTGACGGGCACTAACCAGGAGGTCCTGGCTGCGATTGCGGACCTGAAGGCGGCCTGGGACGCTCAACTTGAACTGGCCGGTACTGAGCTGAAAACGGCATTGGACCTCAAGGTCGGAGAGATGCAGGAAGAGGTGAATTTACTTCGACAGGATGTCAGGTCTCTGCCGGAGCGCACTGAGACCCTTGAGAAAGAGGTTAGCCCGAACACCGCGGATTGTGCCTCCCATAAGGCCGAATTGCATGCCCTGGTGCAGAGAGTGGGCAACTTGGAGAACAGGGCGGAGGAGGCGGAAGGACGCGCCCGACGGAATAACATTCGCATCGTGGGCCTGCCAGAAGGATCAGAGGGCCACGATCCCACGGAGTTCATCGAATCTATGCTGTTGCAGGAGATACCCAGAGGAGCTTTATCTCAGGGATTCGCAGTGGAACGTGCGCATAGAGCTCTGACAAGGAAGCCGCCGCCGGGAAACCCACCTAGGCCAGTAATTGCCAAAATCCTTATTTACTGGGATCGGGAGAGGATACTAGAACACTTCCGCAAGGGTGGAACGATTAAACGACGGGACCTGCAAACATAACGGCTACCCGGACTATACCCTGATTGTGCAGCGTAGCCGTATGAACTTTGGAACGGTAAAGCGGAGATTGAGAGAGGCGGGCCATAAATACATGTTGCTGTATCCGGCAAAATTAAAAGTTTTTCATAAACACAGGACTTTGTTTTTTGAGACTCCGGAGGACGCCATGGTATGGCTCGACACGCAGGGATGCCCCCAGGAGCCTGACGTTCGGATGGGAAGAGGAGATGGAGGAGATCAGTAGTGCACGAGGAGGGCGCTACAAGATGGCGCGGAATAGGACTCTGGGACTTCATTATAGTCATTTGAGCGGCCTTAGGCAGAGAAGGCCAGACCGCTAAACAACTTGTTATGAGCACTGTGACTATGGCTGTTTTTAGGGGAGCCTTGCAGAGTGGATCTCTTTACCCCACTTAGTAACCTTAGTAAAGTGGCCATTAGGGCGACTTCAGCCTACTTAGCTCTGGGCATTGGTTGGTGCTTGAAGGGCTAGATGTGGGGGTGCCCGAGTTCCATGGATGGAGCTAGCTGGGCAGCAGTTGTGGAGTGTGGTGTTGGGGAAGGGATGGGTGGAGGGTGGGGGGGAAGTGGGGAGTTCGAGTTTGTACATGAGGCTACAAGAAAGAGCTAGAGGGTTGTATCTGTATTGCATGGGCAGGTGGGATTGGTTACATGGAATGGGGAGGATACTTATGAGCTATGGGGGATCTTAAGGTCGTAACGTGGAATGTCAGGGGACTCAATAGTTACTTAAAGAGGAACAAGGTCATGATGTATTTGAAAAGACAGAAGATTGATATTGCACTTTTGCAGGAGACGCATCTGACGCGGGAAAAGTTGGAGCTGGTGGGGAAGAAGTGGAGAAGTATTGTAGTGGGTTCTCCGTATTCTGCCTACGCTGGGGAGTGTTGGTCTGGGTGGCACCGCACGTTCCGCTCCAACTGACACGGGAGGTGGTGGATACAGAGGGGAGAATGGTTATATTGAAGGCGCTGGTGGAGAATAAAGAGGTGTGCATTGTAAATACGTATGCCCCCAATCAAAACACAGCGGCATATTTTAGGACTGTGTACCAACCTGGGTACGTGTGTGGGTGGGGCGGTTATTGGGGGGGGGGGGTGGATTTTGATTGTGTGCGGAAACCCAGGGTAGACAGATCTGATAAGATTGATAGGCCCACCCCAGCAGCCAGGGCGTTGCAGACGCTGCTCGACGACTTCGGGCTGGCAGATGTTTGGAGACTGAAACATCCTAATGGGGAGCAGTATTCGCATTACTCAGCCCCGCAACAACTGCATACAAGACTTTGTTTTTTTGCCACACCAGAAGATGTGGTGGTAGAGACCACCCAAATAGAATACAAAGTGAGGGTCCTGTCGGACCACTCGCCTCTGGTCCTGGGGTGGCAGTACTGCCGCCCCAGGGCGCGGATACCGATGTGGCGCCTCCGGGCTGAGGCACTCAAGGATCCGGTCTTCAGAGAGGATATCAGAGACGAGATTATACATTATTTCAAAGAGAACACTGGCAGTGTGGACTCGGCGGGCACGCTCTGGGAAGCCTTTAAGGTGGTGTTGAGGGGTGCTGCCATCGCTAAATCAAAAGGCCTGCAGGGTGGGGTCCTGACAGAGTTAGGGGGAGCTGAGGATGAACTGGAAAGGGAACTCAATAGTGGAGGGGGGATGCAGAGCTTGTACTTAAACTACAGCAGCAGGGTGCGGAACTTTGGGAAAGGCTCTGCAACCTTAACTATAAGAAGTATCTTGAGAGGCAGCATGCAGGTGGGGATAAAACGTGCCGCCTCTTAGCGTGGCTATACAAGAGTGAAACCCCTAGGCCCCCGATTAGGACGATAACTGGAGAGGTAGCGGACACCGAAGAAAGAGTCAATGAGGCATTCTTGGACTATTACAGGGCACTATATGAGGACAAAGGGGGGGGGCAGCCGAGAGGAGATAAGGGAAACTCTAAGAGATATTGGATTACCTAAGATTAGTGCCGAAGAAAGAAGAGCTGGATGCACCCATTACCTTGGAGGAATTGGATGAGGTGGTGAGGCAGCTGCCCACCAGTAAGACCCCGGGAGCGGACAGACTTCCTAGCAAATTTTATAAAGCATATAGAGAGGAGGTACTCCCTCCCAAGCTAGCAATGCTTAATGAATCGTTTGAGGTGGGCCGGTTGCCGGAATCGCTTAGAGAAGCGATCATAATAACTCTCCCTAAGCCCAACAAACCAGGGCATAGCTGTGGCTCCTACAGGCCCTTGTCAATGCTGAATCAGGACGGCAAGATATTGACGGCGGTCCTGGCTAATAGAATGCAGAGAGTTATTAGTAAATTAATACATCCGGACCAAACAGGTTATGTCCCCAACAGGAATATAACCCACAACCATAGGCGACTCCACTGGGTGGTCGAATGGGGGAGCAAGAGCGAGGGTGAAATGGCGGTTGTATCCTTAGATGCAGTCAAAGCTTTCGATTCAGTCAGGTGGTCGTGGTTGCTGGAGGCCCTGAGGGAATACGGGATGGGGCCGGGCTACATTAGGTGGGCGAAGTTGCTGTACAGTGAGCCGCTAGCTAGGGTTCGTACAGGAGCGGTGATATCCGAGAGGTAGCAACTTAGCAGAGGCACCAGACAAGGGTGCCCCTGGTCCCCGATGTTATATATTCTGGCCCTGGAGCCCCTGGCAGTGTACCTTCGGCAACAATATGACATGATAGGCATCGAGGTAGGGGGTGAGAAACACATAATATCCCTGTATGCTGACGATTTGCTATTATATTTGAAATATACGGCGGAAAATCTTCAGTATATTCTGGAGGTAATGGAAAGGTGTGCGGAACTGTCTGGCATAGCAGTGAACCCCCAAAAATCGAGCATATTCCCATTGGGTAGCTACAGAGGAACCCTTCCGGAGCGGTTGCCAGTTTTGCAGATACCATGGGCGGTTGGGTTCCTTCTGCTACCTCGGAATAGATGTGTATTATACATACGGTAGAGGGGGAACATTTGCATAACACCGAGGTGGCTGTGGGAAAAATCCGTATAAGCATGAAGTTTTGGGAGAAGTTGCCGTTGGCAATGATGGGACGGGGGGGCGATGCTTAAAATGGTGGTCCTGCCTAGGCTCTTACATTTTTTCAGCAATATTCCGTATATGATACCTAAGAAGTTTTTTGCCAAGCTGAATAGTATGTGCAGAGACTTCCTGTGGCAATGCACCCGGAACAGAGTGGCGCTATGGAAGTTGCAGAATTTCCATGAGAGGGGGGTATTAAGCTGCCTAATTTTGAGGCCTATTATGTAGCTGGTCAGTTGCAATATGTGGTCAAATGGCTCTCTGATGAGGCAACTCCCGAATTTAGGCTGGTTGGACAGGACTGCACTCCGTTTTACCTGAAGGAAATTATTTGGTTGCCTAGTTCAGAAATGAGGGAGCGCCCGGAATGATGTTGCTGGGGTGGAAGATGTGGCGTAGAGTGTGTCGAATGATGGAGGACCCGTACCCGTGTTCCCCGCAGGTGCCGTTGGTTGCTTTGGCAGGGGAAGACAAGCAGCTAAGGATGATAATCAGGACCTACTGGGAGTCGGTCGGGCTGGTTACATTGGGGCATGTTTGAAAAGAGGGGACCATTAGGGATTTTGAAGGACTAGGGGAAGAGACGGGCTTGCATAGGGGCCAGTATGTCACGTACCTAAGGCTGGTGCAGAATATTCGTAAAATCTGGCCTGAGACTGTATTGGCGGAGGACCCAGATGCCACTATGGGGACAATATATGACATATCAGAAGGGGGGCATGAGATCTCTAGATTGTATGAGATGGTGATGACCCGGGTTGGGAAGGAGTTGACGCATTTGAGGTTGGATTGGGAAACAGAGGTGGGAGCACAGATGGAGGATGGGATGTGGGAGCGTGCTATGGGATACCACAAGAAGGTGTCAAGAAATGCTAGATTACAACAAATACAGTTGTATAGAACGCACAGAGTTTATATGACCCCGATGAGAATATCTAAGTTTGGAAATGTGGGACGACAAGCGTGCCCAAAATGCGAAAAGGAAAATGCTGATATGACACACATGTTTTGGTCTTGCCCAGTGATTGAGAGTTTCTGGGGAGAAGTGGTGCAAAAACTAGCGGACAAAGGGGTCACGCTCATTATAGATACGGCCTGGGCCTGCCTGTTGGGAGGGTTTCCCAGACCACGGAAACTTAAACATGTTGGGAAATTGAAGGACTTGGCATATGTGCTCGCAAAACGGAGGATTGCCTTGGGATGGAAGCAGTGTCATAAGCCACGGGTGGAGGTATGGTGGCTGGAATTGCAGAAATGGGCGGAAGCTGAAACGGTGGTATGGCAGGAGGCATGTAGCATGAGTGGGGAAGAAGAAGTGGGTACCCTGATGGATGGAGAGTATTAATATAAGGACTGCTTGGAACAATAACGAATTCTGCAGACTCAGAAGGAGGTGATACCCTGCCACACGTAGCAGATACGGAAAGTGAAGGACAAACAAGCACTTGAGGGGGGGATTGGGGGAGCAGTGGTCTTGACTAATTGATGTTCATGTGATTGTTGCAAAAAGCGCCGCCAGTTTGGTTTGTATTGTTTGTTTTGAAAATTAATAAAAACCGTTTTAAAAAATAAAAAAAGAGAGAAGGTGTTCTGTAAGGCATTTAGCACCTCTGGTGTTTCAGATAGATTCAGACCCTTTGATTTGGCCATATTTATTGTGAAGCCCGAGATCTGCGCAAAACTTCCCAGCAGGCTCATGAGCGGAGGGACCGAGGTCTGAGCCTCTCTCAAGAAACAGGGTACATCGTCCACATATGGCGCTACTTTGTGGTTCTGGTCTCCTACCTCGAACCCTTGAATTTCAGGGTGAAGGAGGATGTGTTGGGCTAATGGTTCCATTGCTAGAGCAAAAACCAAAGGCGAAAGGGGACACCCCTGCCTGGTCCCTTTACCGAGGGGTATCTGTGGTGTCCAGTGGGCGTTGACACATATTTGGGTAGAGGGGATCCGGAAGTTGGCCAGGACCAATTTAGAGAAATGTGGGCTGACACCAAAATCCTTCAGGACCAAATGCAGATAGTCCCATGACATGCTGTCAAAGGCCCGGTGGGCGCCTAAGGATAGCAAAGAAAGGGGACCTGGTATGGAGGGGGCTAGGGCTATTAGGTCTATTGCTCTCCGAATGTTGTTATGGGTCGATCGGTCCTGAATAAATCCTGTCTGGTCCCGGTCTATTAGTGTAGGTAATACTTCCCCCAGGCGCTGCGCTATGATTTTACTGAAAAACTTGGCGTCAGTGTTGAGCAAGGCTATGGGCCGGTAGGAAGCACAATCTGTTGGGTCTTTTCCGGGTTTCAAGAGTAGGGTTGTGTTTGATTCAGCCATAGATTGTGTAACAGACCCCGTTTCCCATAGGGTGTTGAATAGCTTTGTGAGGTGCGGTATGAGTTCCTTTGCAAAGGTTTTGTAAAACTTGTTTGTGAATCCGTCTGGGCCCGGAGCCTTGCCAATAGAGAGGGCTTTGATGGCGAATTCAACTTCCTCCGCTGATATTGGGGCTTCTAAGGTTTCTAGTGAAGATTGTGACAGCTGTGTAAGGTCAGCCTTGGATATAAACTCTTTGGTGGACTGTGGGTCTCCCTTGTTAGGCAGAAACCTGTGCAGTTCCCTCTGGGACCACTGCAAAAGATTTAGGACTGCAGGTGTTTGGCAGTAAACCCACTTGGTAGCAGTCTGTACCACACAGATTCACTTGGTAGCTGTGGCTGAGCAGTCAGACTCCCCTCAAGAAGAGTTAGGCAGTATACAGAGTATTCACAATAGGTCAAGAGAACACAGTAGAACAAGTAAACACTGACCAGGGCTTGGTGTAAAAGAGATATAATTATTTATTTAAAACCACATCTAGAAAAACACACAGGCACTAATAGTAAGCAATTCAAAGACACGGTCACTAAAAGATATACACTCCCTTAAAAGAATATTAGACAAGTCTTAAGTAAAGCCCCACTTATTTTCAGACAGCGGTGGGCGCTTAACGTAGATGGCACTCTAATAGTTCGTTTTAAAAAGGGAGAGAAGAGCAAAGAACAAGTTGAAACAGATCCCAACACTTTTCTCAGAACATAACAAGAGAGGAAGGCAAAGTAAAACCGTGAAGTTAGAGTTCAAGAGGCCAGATCCACTTTCAGAGGATCCAAACGAAATGTGTCCAAGGTCGCACGGTTGCAGTGCACAAAAGTCTTGTAAAGGTTCAAAAAGGAGTTGGACCAAAGAAAGGGACCAGTTAGAGTGTCAAGGCGGCCAGCCCAGTCCAGAAGGTTAAGGGGTTATTATTACCTTGTAGCAATCTTTAGAAAGGGAGGCCTGGCGGACACGGTACCTTAAAGTGGTGAGAACGCTCCAGCGGGGGCAGTTCCTGGCAGCGGGTGCAAGTCGGTGCTTTGTCCGGGGGAAGAGAGGATCTCGTCGTGGTGGAAGACAGGAGTCCGTTGCACTGCCAGGGAAGAAACCAGCCGCAGTTTCTCTCAGGTACAAGGAGCGGTCCGGTGATTCGCGGTTCAGTGCTGAGTGGCTATCCAGCTGCCGGGGTGCTTGGCACGGGCAGTTCGACCACAAACCGGGGTGGGGTGCGAAGAAAGAAAGGAAAACTGGTTGTGCCCACCAGTCATGGGAAGAAGCCTCTCCAGCCGGGAGATCTTCTCGGTCGTCAGGAAGTGGTGAGTCGGTTCTGCAGGGCTCCACCGGTGGTGTCGTCGTGGTAGGTCGGCTCAGCTTCTCCCTCGACGGATTCTCAGGTCCTGTGGCGACTTCTGAAGTTCCAGTCCCCAAAGCCCTGCTTTTATGCAGAAAACCCCCATTCACTCAGCCTCTCAGCCTAGCTGTCACTCAAACATGCTAAGTGGTGAGCCGGCCGGCTCACCACTTGGGCCAATCACACAAGAGTGCGACCTGAGTTGCCAAGGTAACTCGGTCCAGGGTGCTTAAACCCCTCCCATACCCCCCGTGGTACCCAGACAGAGTGGCACCATTTTTGGAGGCTTCTGTGGAGAAGCCCGCCAAAAAAGTGGAACAAAGGGCTCGACTTGGGTTGGAGTCACAGAAGAGAACACAAACGCCATTTTAGAATCGAGTCTTGGCAAAAAATACCAACCAGAGAATTAATATTAATAAAATAAACTGGCGGTATGTTCGAGGCTAAGAGAATTAAATAATTAAAGTTGGTAGCCTCGAACAATGGGAAAATCCCATAGGAAAATATTCGCGGTCGAATATAAAAAGTAGTTTCCACTGCCACCAGCCAAAACTCGATCAGGGGGGACGGAGACGTGCCCCCTCGACTAACAGACCCCGGGGCAATCGAATTGCCCCGACCAGTACGTCCACAATATGATGGTTTGTACTGGTTTCTGTTAATAATTTGGGACTAGTAAAGCCAATGGTGACTTTACATGCCCTGGGAGACAGTCAGTCCCAGGGTATGGAGTCTATGGTGGGGTGTCACTATGACACCCCTGTGTTACTGCACGGAAGGTGCTGTGTAACACACATAGAAAAAACACATGAGACCCTATGGAGTAAAGGACCCCATAGCCCATAAAACACAATACCAGTCAAAGGAATACCATAAATCATGTCCAAGAGTGGGAGAAAAAAGAGTCTCACTCTTGGCAGGAGGAAAAAACCAACTCCAGAAATCCAGCAAAGCTACTGGGGGACTCACTAGGTTAGGAAATTCAGCCTAAAGAGAGAATTCCCCCTAACATCCCTTATGTGGGCTTGCATGTTCCCTGAAAAATTCTTCTATTATGCAGCATTTGCCCACCTCCGAGTGTGTGCCTTGCCTGATTTATCTCGCAGAAAATCTATTCTGTTCTGTTTAGTCTGTTTACCTAGTTAGGCCGCCAGTAATTTATTAGCCTTATTCCCTTTTGTGTAAAAAGAATTGCTTGGTGCGCATCATGCCATAGGCCACCCTCCCATTATGGTGTGCTACTAGCGCCTTTTTTGCCTTCCTCAGATCCCTTAGTGAGTGCCAGAAGGGTTTCTTCCTGTGCGCTTCTTCCAGCCTGAGTGCTTCCCCTTCTAATTGCTCTCTTAATACTCTCCTAGCTGAGTACCGCTTTGCTCGCTTCCCAAATCATGCCCCAGCTCACATCACCTGTGTCATTTTCGCTGTAATATAGCTCCATCATTTCTCTAATGTGGGCACGGATCATAGGGTCATCTAGCAGGAAGTCATTTAGCCTCCAGGGGGGTTTCGTGGGAAGAACGGATCGGAGGGGCGTTATGGCCAGTGCTACCGGGGAGTGATCTGCTAGTGCTTCAGGGAGTATGTCTACTACCAATACATTTTGGATCAGCAAATCAGATATAAAAACATATCTAGCCTTGAGAATCCCCCGTGAACCGCCGAAAAATATGTGTAATTCCTTTCATCTGGATGGCAGTATCTCCATACCTCAATCAGGGAATGGTCTTTCAGGAAGGAGGTGAGGGCCTTAAAATTATTCCCATCATTTGCTGTTGGCGGTAATGTTTTATCAACTAAGGGGTTGACCACAGCATTAAAATCCCCCTTAGGATCACTTCCCCCCTCTGCATGATCAAATAAAGCTTTTGACAACTTCATGAAGAACTGGTGTTGGTTAGTGTTTGGGGCGTAGATGGAGACCAATGTGACTTTACGGCCATCTAGTGTGGCGTTGATCAGCAAGAACCTTCCCTCTTCATCTCGAACCACTCCCTGAGTTTTAAAGGAAATCCCCTTGCGCACCAAAATGGCAACCCCTCGCTTCTTCAGCCCGCTTGAGGCAAAGAATTTGGTGGGGTAGAGCTCATCATTAAGGCGGAATTCATTGGCCGGTTGTAAATGGGTCTCTTGGAGAAACAGAAATGATGCGTCTAAGGACTTCAGTGTGTGGAGGAGAGCTTTACGTTTCAGGGGGGGAGTTCAGCCCTTGTACATTGGGCGAGATTAATTTGTAACTAGGGGTTGCCATTGTTCGGTCGCTTAGGTTTTTGCCTTAGGCTGACTCTCTTAGCCAAGTCTGGAGTGGGGTAACTTCTTAGATTGAACATTGCTGTGCAACCTGACTGGAGACTGTGGTGGATCAAAATATAATGTCTCCCTACCAACTTCGGGGTGAGGGTGTACACAAAAAAAAGTCAAAGAAAGGGGAATAATAGAAACAGATGATATCAAATGAGCAAGCTACTTCCATCAAAAAATGCACAATTCTTAGTCCCCAAGGTAATTTAAGCCAAGTACGAGAAATATCGGGCGCCATCCATTCCGGCGCCCAAGTCAACTTATTAAACTGAATTTTTTTAAGCCCGATGTCGAGCTAAACATAAGTTCAAGGGGGGCAAGGGAGTTCCCTAACTTTTCTTGCGTTACAGTTGTGGTGGGTTAGTCTCTTACTGATGTTTTGGTATAGGCTTCGGGTGAGAGATTCCTAGGTGCTCCTCAGACGCCGAGAGAAAGATTTCTAACGCTGTCCAGGATTCCCCCCCCATCAAACTAATCGTCTTCTCCAGGTGACCACGGAGGCCAAACGGAGATCCCAAAGGTCCCAAATTTCTCCTCAGTGATCATTTAAACCTCCCACCCTCGAACTGTTCAGGTTGCCGCCCAGCTCTCTCCTTCCGATGATGCTGGAGGAGAAGCCTCTTCTGGTGCTTTGGTTGCTGTCCCAGGCTCGGGTTCACGGCTTGAGATCGTGGCGGACTGCGGTCGGCGCCGGGACCTCCCCCGCCTATCCCTCAGCAGCGGTCGCAGGACAGAGCCACTCTCCCCTTGGGATCATGGGTTAGGGACCCCATCGTCAGGTGTCTCACCCATTAGATTTTTCACATCTTCCTCCGATGAGATTATGTGGTGTTAATTATGGAGTTCGAACATCAGCTTGCATGGGAACCCCCAGCGATAACGGATTTTCTGACCCTTGCCAGACTCTCACCTTCTGCAATCGCCATCTGTGCGCCAATGTGTAGGGGGCCAGGTCTTGAAACAGTTAGATCTCTGTGCCCTGAAAGCGTATTGAGTCTGAGTCCCTGGCTGCAGCCATGATATCTTCCTTCTGGCGATAAAAGTGCACCCGGGTGAGCACGTCTGGAGTTAGGTTTTTCTTCAACTGGGCTGAGGAGTACACACAATGTGTCTAGCTTTAAGTCTTTATTTGGTGGCAGCTCCAAGAGGGCCCTAAACAATGTCTCTACATATTCAGCCAAGTCGCGGTCGGGGATTTTCCGAGGGACCCCCGAAGGCTCACGTTGTTTATTCTTGAACTATTTTCTATGTCGGCCTGTTTTGCCCAAATATCCTCAAGGTGCTCTTCAATGGCCTTTACTCTTCCCGCTGATGCTTCGCTGTCATGGGATTGCACACAAGTTACATTCTCCAGGTCGTTAACCCTAGACTCCAGTCCTCCCAGGTGGGATGTGAGGTCTGCAAGTGACTGGGCCAGAGAGTCCTTGGAGGTCTTGATCTCCCTTTTCATTTCCTGGATGATGTCTTGTTTGAAGGACTTAAACATTCCCTCCAGATCCTCCTTGGATACAGCCATGTTGGCGGTCAGCTTCGGGGCTGGAGCTGGGTGGATTTTGGCCGTGGTGATGTCTGTAAGGGGCAAGTCCCCGGGCTGTGGTGTCAGATAAGCCTGAATGCTGTGTGTTCTTTTTTTAGCCACAGTTTTGGGCATCTCCTGTTGGGACTGCCGGTGTCGCCTACCTGACTTCCCAGGGCAACCTGAAGCCCTTGAGGGGAGAGGCATGCAGGGGCTCACCACGTGTGTTTCCCTGTTCATATGAGCCCTATAGAAAGTGAGGGGTTTCAGTGATTTTGTAGAGGACCCGTTCCCTGCCGCTGAGATCTCCCCCTCAGGTTCTCTTCTTGGAGAGGAGGTTCCCCGCAGTCACCGACTACAGCCCCCTCTTTGTACTTCGGGGCCCCACACTCACCAAGTTCTGTTTCTGCGTGGCCCTCTAGTCCTCCCCTCCGCACTCCGGGCGTCTTCGCTCTTTGTTGCTGTTGGTCTCCCACGGGGGGGTTAATGGGCCCTCCCGGCGTTCCCGCGGACTGCGGACCGCGAGGGGGAGTCCTCAGTACCTCCAGCCGCAGCCCACTGCCATTTGAGGCCGGTGCCGCGGCGCGGCCGGGGCCAGCGAGGCGATGAGGACTCTCTCCCCCTCCGATGCTCCGGCAATGCTGATAGGAGGTCCCTCCGCCGTAAAGCCGACCGCCAGCCAAGTCCCCGGGCCGGCAGGGTAGCGGGGACCACCACTCTCCTGGACCAACGAGTCTCACTTCTTCTATGGGCCTGCCGGCGGGCAACCCGCTCTCCGTTCCACAGGGCAGGGGGAGTCGTCCAGGCGCTCGCCTCTCCCCTCGCCGCCCTGAGCGGACGCGGCAGGGGCAGGCACCACACCCAAGGCCGGAGGGGGAGCAGGGACTCGCATCCCCTCTGGCGTTCTCGCTATGTTGGAAGAAGGGCCCGTCCTCCACCAGGCAGGCGGCCTGGCTGGTCCCGTCCCCGGCGCCGCTCCTCCTCCTCACTGAGGGCTCCTCTGTTGCTGGCTCGCTCTCCCGCAAGCCCGCCTTACGCTCCTCGGGGGCTCTCTATCTTCAGCCTGATCTTCTGTGCTGATCCCTGTTGCCACCGAGGCCGGTCAGAGGGGTCCCGGCGCCAACACCGCTCAATCGGGGGTGGTTCTTCTCTGAGGGGGTCTGCCCGAGATGGCGCTCACCGCCATTTTGGCTTTCTTGTCGGCCGCTTCCACCGCCTCGAAAATGCTCTATATGAGAGGCTTTAAGCCTACCACCCTGTCAAACTTCTTGACGGCTCTTCATCTTCGTTCCGGATGCAAAGTTGGGCAAAAATTCTGCAATTAAACAGGGGCAATTGTATGACTTGGGCGCTCCGGAGAGGAGCACAGCGGAAACACGACCGCATGGCGTGCTGCCTAGCCACGCCCCCTATGGTTGCGTCTTCTAAGCTAGGACTGAAGTCAAAGTGGAAGATTATAGGCCTGCAGTCCTATGGAAAACGCAGGAAACTATCCTAGCACTCAAGCCAGCAATTTTACTCACATGACAATAAAATGGGCCTTACAAATTAAGAACAAGCAGATAACTGTCTCAAATATAAATACAGCACCACCTCCAGTCAGACACAATGAAATTAATCCCCCCCCCCCTTGCTGGAGGAGGTACGGTGCTATGTCTGCGATCATAAGGCAAGGGGTGCTCGTCTGTAGACATCCATGGATTGCTATTCGGGGACCCATTACCTAGATCTCTGCGCTCACCATCGGCTAATGGAGTCGCAGATGTTGATGGGACAGTGACGGAGAATTCAAATTTAATCCCAAAGAACATGAGACAGGTCTGTTACTCCGGAGTCTCCTCAGACAGAGCGATATTGGAGGCCTTGGAATAACCTATAGACTATATTCTGAAAACTGCATGAGTTTACAGACGGTTGAAGAGCCTGAGGAAGCGTAAATGGTCACAGCTGGCAGGGATGGGGGGGCCACCAATGGTCCTGGGTAGACAATCTACCACCTGTTGATATTCTTGGGGTCCAGCAGGCCTCTGGTATCCCCATAAGCGTGGGGGCTGGTAAACCCCTGCCATCACAACCAGACACAAATAAACCACTTACTTGCCTCGAATAATGGGGCTATTCGTGTTGCACTGCCACTAGGTGAACTGGAAGGAGCTCCCTCACCACTCTCAAAAGCAGGGACTCCTCTGCACCCAGTCCTGTCAACTCCAGGGAGCCGGGACGCAGGGGGAGTTAGGTTTCTTTCACCAACAGCCAGAGCCTTTGTCTCCACTCCCCCCAATGAATGTTTACGCAGACGCTTCAGGAACGAAGCCTAGTTGACTTGATCAAGGAACAGTCGATTACGAGACATAAGTATCTGGCACATTTATATAACTATTAAAATGATGGAATAGCTACAGAAAAGTTCCAACCGTAACTCGAATCACCAGAACCCCTCTCGAAGGACGGAGGATAAGGCATCCAGACAAGTTTTCAGGCTGTAGCTCTACAAGCGGCAGCAGGGCTACCACAGCTGGATTCAGTGGAAGAGCCGGTGAAGATGGGTAGCAAGCACAATGAAGGATGCCTTAAAATTCCGGTCCACATTGTGAGGGAGGCATGGTATCAAGCAGTGGACACAGACACAATGGATAACAGTTTTTGAAAACTTTATTTAAAGATTCAGTTGGGTTAGTAGAATTCCTAACTAGCGCCAACTCTAAAATGGGAGTAGCCTCAACCATTGGACAAATAACCAATACGTCCAAGTCAGTCTGGTCAAAATAAAATGACAAATGTGTTAAGGGAATAAAAAACGAAAATAACGCCTCAAAATTAAATGGCAGAATGGCTTTAGTACCGACTCCCTTTCCCAGGTTCCACCCCATGAGGTCTAGAGAGTATCTTAAAAAAAACATCAGAAAAGTGAATGGCACAGTTGTACCAATCTTGCACACTTTGGCATACTGGTACGATTCAACAGTTCAATCTTGGGCTTCCAACTTCTGGTAGTTCAATCACTTATTTGGACTTTGCCCGCCTTGCCATCAATACTTAGTTCACATTCACTTTCTCAATTTCTCACAGTTCTGCACAGGCTTCCCTCTGCCAGGCTCAAGCCTGCCTCTCCTTCGTGGGGTTCCCTTCCCCACCTTTTATCTAAGGTATCTTTTCACTGTCGAAGACTTTCGATACTGCAAGGCACTTAACATAGACCTCTGCATGACCACTTCGACCTCTCTTTCCACAATGCTTCCATTCACAATCAATACTCATCTTGTGGCACCAATACTTCTTGATACGTATGATTCTCACTCTCTTTAGTCTGCCCTCGAGACCTTTTCAAAAGTTCATGTGTAGCACCAATACCTCTTGGTATTTCTTTTCCCCAATGCCTCTTGGTATGTGTGGTTCTTATTCTCTTTAGTTTGCCCTCTTGGCCGTTTCCAAAGTTCTTATATTTTGCCTTCTTGGAATATACACAGTTCACTTGTTTCACTATGCTCTTATTCACTTTCTTTCCTTATTGAGGTTACTTTTTTTCCTTTGATCTCCGCTGTAATATCTTTCAAAATTCATAACATTTCACAGAGACTTCCGAATGTGCGACTTCTCCTCGCAGGACCACTCTTATTTTGTATCCTTTCCTTTCCACAATTGTTCTCTACATTTGCATTTCATCAGCAAACGTGCAACATTCAACTTTCAAATTACAGTCACTTTCCCCTTAACACCAACTGGACTTTTGTTGCCCTCGATAACTCACCGGTCGTGTTAATTGGATTTCTTTCATCGTTTTCCTGTAGCTCAACGCCATTACCAACATCTCTTCTGCTCCACCCCAACTCCGCCATTCACCCGCCATTCTGCCATTCAGGGTCGCGGGCCGCTTTCTGGTAATTTGAAGGTTTCTTTCCTCCGCTAGCTCTGCTTCGCTCTTCGAACATTCACGGCTTCCTGAAAGGTTTTCTCTTGGTCCTCTCAACTGCTGATCAGCCCGTTGGCCATCCAACTTCCACAGCCTGGTTCGTATTAGCCTCAGAAGAGCAGTTCCTTCTCGTACCCAGCTTCGCTCAAAGTGTGCATGTGCGTGCCACCTTTTATCTTCACAAGGAGTGTTAATAAGTGGCAGGTGTACATTATTAGAGATACCTGCCTGGTCTTATTACAGGGACAGTGCCAATGCAAGTCAGGGGAGCTAATCTTTCTGACCTCATTCCTCATCTTCCTCGGTGCAGTACTGTTGTCAAAATACAGTGCAGAGGAATTATGGCAGTTGGTTTCCCCCAACAAAATAAGCAGGGATACGGGTTAGATTGGTTGTGGAAAAAGAGGGATGCCATGTTTCACCATTGGGTGCTTCTCCCCCACTCCCCGAGGACCGCTACCCATGTGATCCTCCCTCTCTTGTCCACCCCCAGGGTCGGGATCCGGAAACAATTGCCTTTCCCTGGCAACCTGAGTACGAGATCCCCGAAAACTAGGTTGTGAAACAAACTCTGCATTTTCACAACATGAATAGCACAATCAGCAAAAAGCTTGCGGAGCACGTAGCATATAACAGAGATGGTCATTGCTGCAGATGCTCATTCCACGTATGCACCTGCTCAATCTAACTCAAACACAGCCATCGACAATGGGAATCGAAAAGCCATGCCCCCAGGGGATGGCCTGTCATCCAGAGATAAACGTAAGAAACTCCCCACTGATATCCGGCCCAAATGGTTCAGGACAAGTGCACCACGGATGCACAGCAAATCTTACTCAAGGACAGGAGATCCAGGAGGAGGTATTGTCCGTAGACCCCTTCGAGGGCTGCTAACAAACAAACATCATTTGCACCTTTAAAGCACAAACTCACTGGAGGAAAAATGCCAATAAAAGGCTTCTGAATAAAGCTTTGTCAGAGATCCTGACATTAATGATATCTCGTTTAGAATCTAAACAATCTCACGTATTCTTTCAGATTGCATGTACTGTGGGGGGTGCAGTGTATGTTTCTAGCTGGCTAACAACTATATGTATTTTTAATTGTCAAGATGCACCAGCTACGAAAGGGATCATGGTAACTTGCGATGCAAAATTCAACACGTGTGATTTACATGATAAGGGGCTAGAATTTAACACTCCCCAATTGGAGAGGAGACTTACTGGTAGCACCTTGCTGTGTGATCAAGCAAAACCCTGTAATTAAAATCAGAACGGGACATTACGGACTACTGTATTAGCCCAGTCTAGTTGGCACCCCCAGGCCATCACAAAATAGGCAAGGGAAGATGTTTACTGCCATGTTGTCTGTATTCCCCCAGCGCTAAACATCGTGAGCTGGAATATTGCAGGACTGGAAAATAAGCTAATGGATGCTGACTAAATCGAATGGCTGAGTGGACATGACGTGATCTGCCTACAAGAGGCATGAATTAATGACAGCACATTTTTGGAATGCTATTTTCCAAGATATAGGATATTTATGGTTAAAGCAGTTAGTTTAAGTTCTAACAGATAGCGGAGAGGCTTGCTGACACTAGTAAGGAAGGAATATAATGCTATGGTGGCAAGAGACAGCTTAGCGAACATAGTATCCCTAGCAGTGACCCTTTGTAAACTTCTTCCTCTTTTCCAGCAAAATATAACGATAGTAAACATGCGTAAATTAATTGGCAGTATCAGGATCGAAATCTTCCTGCTAAGGGACTGGGTGAATTTGGAAGAGGACGAGGTGATATTGAAGATTTTAACGTCAAACTGGGCCAGAATAAAAAAGACCCCCACAAGAAAAACTAAATGATAGAGGAACTGTGCATTGTCCTAGAGAGAGAGGCATAAGGGGGGCTCCATCTCCAATGGGCCTGCTAATGGATTCATTCATGAATAATCACCTATTTGTAGAGGGAAATGATAGGTGTAGTGGGGACAACCCCCAAAATCAATCTTCAAAGCTGGCCATAAGAGAACTCTCACTGACCACTGCTTGGTAGACTGTTTTAATTTTTATAAGGTGAAGTGCTTTGAAACCCAAAAAAGCCCTGAGAGCGATCATAACCCGATGCTGTTAAAGTGGCAGTTTATGGATATACTTCCTCCCGAATGTAGCAATTTGAAAATTTGACCCAGCTTCCACCCATTAAGAGATTAGAACATCCCGAGACGATATCTTTGTTAGAAGACGAGGAAGCTATAGCATTGCGCAGTAATTTGCTGAGGTCTCAGTGTCACGACGAAATAGGGATATGTTTCACTCAACTTTTGTTGCACATTTATAAAATTGCTCATAGAGGTTGTAATCCCAGCCCCCCTAATTCCATTATAAATAAGCCAAATGCCCCACAGTTTGACAACGAATGTCGCATAGACAAAAGGACTCTTCACTTGGGCTCTGCATGAGTATACTCTTCCCGACCAGTGGCAATCTTTTTTTTGGAAAATCAAAGAATTTTTATTGACATTTTAATTATAACACAAATCAACCAAAATGCATTTTTCTGTATCCCTACTACAAAACATCCTCCTCCCAAAACCCTGCCCCCTTGCTATGGTTATTTGCACAGTACTCCACTGAAGAGTGGATACACATTGATATCTCCTTTCAAAGTCAAGGTTCTCCTTCCGGGTACGCCCAAACGCAGGGCAGGTGAACATCTCTTTACCCACACCATAAGGTCCGGGTCCCTCAGAGCCACTCCTTAATGGGTGAAATAAATCCCTCCAATCCCATCCCTCTTTCTTTCTCAGTCCTCCCGATTTGCCTGTGCATATTTCTCAAACAAAGTGAGCCACACACCCTCGATATTGGTCCTGGATTCAGCTAAAAGGTGGGTTAAATACTTCATGTCATATATAGCCCTGATCTTAGAAACCCATTCCTTCTCCCCAGGCATTTGTGAGTTTTTCCACAATTGGGCCAGACAACATCGTGCAGCAACCAACATTATTTTAAACATGTGGCCCCGGTCAACTTCAACAGGCTCCTCGTCCGTAATAACTCCGAAAAGAATAAGCCTGGGAGAAAGGTCCCGTTGAATTCTGTCTACCCCCTTCATCCAAGACAAAACCTCCCCCCAATACGCCTGTACCAGGGGGCACCCCACCACATGTGTATGTAGTCTCCCTTTTCGCAGTGGCATTTCCAACAGTGCGGCTTGTATCCTTCACTCATCCGGGCTACCCTGACCGGAGGGTAGTGCCATCTATGTAGCAGTTTCAGAGCCTGGTCTCTGTATTTCAATGACGTGGTGGAGCGATGGGCTCGCCTGCACATATGGGTCCAAAGTGAATCCTCAATATCTCTACCCAGGTGTCGTCCCCAGTGGACTCTCGAAGGGGGGGGGAATCCCTTGGGGCTGCCAAAAGAAGTAATTTATATTGCCCAGCTATTAGCCCTTTGGACCCCTGCTGTGTAATCAGAATTTGCTCGAGATCCGTCAGTTCCCTCCTAATGTTTGCCCCCCACTTTTCTTCAGTCAGGACCCCCTTCAATTGCAGAAAACGGAAGGGCGATAGCCTACCTATACCCAAGGCCTCCGCCAGACCCTCTAGGGATATGAAAGCATCGCCTACCCCTAGTTGCCTCGCCCTACTAAGCCCTGCTTCGTACCAGGATTGAAATGCCAATGGCTACTCGATCCCATCAGCAAGAGAGGTCACCCATATACAGCTCAGTGGCGACAGCCATGTTGTAAGCCATCTGCTATATCCTCCCTCTCTCCATACGGACCACACAGCCTCCAAGACTGGGCGCAGGACCCTGTTCGGAATGCAGGCTTTGGGAACCCATAACCACTCGCCCAGCCTGACCGGGGCTAGTACCTCATTATCCATTGACACCCACTGTTTCCCTGATCTCGGGTTAAGATGCTACACCAGTATTCGTAACTGAGTTGCTTTATAATAAGTGTCAAAGTCTGGGAATCCCACTCCCGCTTCCTCTTTCGGCCTGGTCAGCACCTCATAGGAGATCCTGCATTTCTTCCTTATCCAGAGGAACCGCAACAAATATCGCTTTATTTCAGACAGAAAACACACAGACACTGGGACAGGCAACATTTGAAACAAAAATAGAAATAGAAATTTGGGAAGAACCACCATCTTAATGGAATTCTGCCGTGTCATCCAGGACAACCCCAATCCCGCCCACCTCTCCATGTCTCGTTTTACCGCTGTTCAAAGGGGGAGAAAATTACTGGAGAAGAAATCCCCAGGATGCTGTGTCACTTGTACCCCCAAATATCGGAACATCTCCCCCTGCCTTCTGAAAGGGAGCCCAGCCACGTATTCCTGTTTCTCAGCTGACAACACCCCGATTGCAAACATCACTGATTTCCCCAGTTTGACTTTAAAGCCCGACAGTTTCCCATACTGCTCCAAGCTAGTCAGCACATAAGGGACCGATTGAGACGGCTTGGTAATGTAAACTAGAGCATCATCCACAAACAGACTTATCTTGTACCCCCCTACCCTAATCCCTTCAATGCCTTAATTTCCTCTGACTGCTGCTGCCCATGGCTCCATCACCAATGCATATATCAACGGGGAGAGAGGGCATCCCTGGCGTGTGCCTTAGCAGAAAAGACCCCGATTTGTTCCCGTTGACCACGACACTAGCCGCGGGCTGCGATTACAGGGCTGACAACCAACCCAACCACCGTGGGCCCATTCCAAAGGACCTCCCTCATAAAAGCCCAGCTCACCTGGTCGAATGCCTTCTCGGTATCCAGAGACAACAAGACTGCCCCCCTCCCTCCTCACTGTCCGCAAACTCATCACATGAAGGGTTTTTCTCATGCTGTCCGCTCCTTGCCTATGGAGCACGAACCCTACCTGATCCGGGTGGATCCGTCAGGGGAGGTGCGCTTCCAACTGGGTCGCCATAATTCTGGTGAAACTTTGTGTCGACGTTGAGGGGGGAGCTAGGCCTGTAAGAAGCACAGTCCGTTGGGTCCTTCCCCGACTTTGGTAGAACGGCTTTCATGGCCTGTAGGAATGTCGTTGGTATGGTGTACTGCCACAATATGTGATTAAACAACTTAGCCAGTGGCTTTGCTAGGATCGTCTGAAACTGCTTATACAAGTCAGATGTGAAGCCATCCTCTCCCGGGGCTTTCCCCACCTTCAACCTCTGGATAGCTCCAAACACCTCCTACCCAGTTATCTCCCCCTCCAGAGCGTCCCTCTCTGCTCCCGTGAGCTTGGGTAGGTCTCGCTTGTTTAAGTACTGTCTCATATCTTCCACAGACTCCTCCTCAGACCTAGCATACAAATCCTCATAAAACTCTGCAAAGCAGCCTGTCTTGCCCTCTCTTCCGGTTCCGTCCCCCTCCATCTCAGATTCCCTCCACCCTCCTTTCCACTCTACTGCCTCTCGCCCTGCTCACCAGGATAGTCCCCGCCGTGTCCCCCTTTTCATAATATCTCTGGTGGGTGTAACGCACTCTTTTAATGACCACCCCAATTAGGACCGCGTGAAGCTCCTGCCTCTTGTCCCTCGTATCGCTCAATAAGGTCCTCCTGTCTGCATCTCGTTGGTTTAGTTGAAGGCGCATGGCTCTCAGTTCCCCACGCAGTCTATTTTCAATCAGTGCGCTTTCGCGTTTCTCCTGGGACCATTCCGCAATCAACAGGCCCCGGAAGGTGGCCTTTGCTGCCTCCCAGATCATTGCCATACCAGTCTCCCCGTTGTCATTGGTATCAAAATAAGCCTGTTTCTCCCCCTTCCGGAAGTTCCTAAAGACTTGGTCTCTCAGCAAGGTGTCATTGCACCTCCACCTATAACTCCTCCGAAACTCTGGCAGTTGCCAATCTGCCACCACTAGTTCAAGGTCTGACCATGTGATGGCCTCCACCCTCGGGTTCCTCACCTCACCCTCCTGTCCCTTTGGTACCAGCAGGAGATCGATCCTTGTGCACGACTGGTGCGGTGGGGGAGAAGAACGTGTAACCCCCATGTCCCGGCCAAGCTCTTTGCCACACGTCAACCCAGAAATTATCCTGAAGCAGATCTCTCAGGACGAGATTGTCCCTAGTCCCCTTTTCGTCCCCAGCCCCCTCGCAGACCACCAGTTCAACTTGGGATCCATTATCAAATTGAACACCCCCCTCCCCCCCAACAGCATCTCTCCTTCTGCCCATTCATCCATTACCCTGAGCACCTGGAGTATAAATCCCACCTGGCCCGCATTGGGTGCATAGAGGGTGGCTAGCGTGACTCGCGTCCCTTCGCATGTACCCTTTATACCCAAAAACCTTACTCCAAAACCCCGTCTGACCTCAATTTCCATGAGACGGAATGATTTCCCCAACAGTATACCCACCCTCTCTTTCTTGGAGGTTCTGTGAGAGGCCCAGAGATGTCTCCCTATCTCCTTACCCTTTATTAGTGACTCCGGTCCTTGTCTGTAGTGTGTCTCTTGTAAAAAGAGAACCACCATTTTCTGTTTGTAAAGCATATTTCTAGTCAGAGACCGTTTATTTTGTGAGTTCAGACCCTTGACGTTTAGCGTACCCACTGCCCTGTCAACCATTATCCCTTCTTTCCCATTGCACACTGCCCCGCTCGTTTTTAACGAGGCCCGAAGCCTCTTCAGCAGACAGATTACATAGCATGGTGCACTTCACCCCTCTCCCCCTTCCCCTGCACCGTCTCCCCCCCTCCCACCCTTCCCTTAAATTGAGGCATCCATCTCCATCTCCCAGTCGGGCTGGGCATGGTCAACGGACCAGCAGGGACTCATCCCCTGCCTACGATTTCATGTCAAGCATGGCTACCGCTACCCTATCCCTGAGCCATACGGGGGGGGGGGGGGGAGTTCTTTAAACCCCAACAGTGCCGACTTGAGACCCCAAACCCCTCCCCCCAATTCCCCAAAAGCCCCTTCTCGATCTTGCACCGCCACCCCTCAAAACAAACCAAAATGTTCAACAAGTGAAAACCTCACAACAAATGCACCACTGGCCTCCCTTCATGCCAGCTAAAGACCGCCAAACAGTGGCAATTCCATAGTCAATCACCTCCCTTCTGGGCCCCACCAACTTAAAATGCGCCCAACAGAGTATAATTGAACAACATTATTTAGCACCACAGCCCTTCAAGGTGTGCTCTTTCCGCATGGAGGGGGTGTTCAGCTTCTGAAACTGTCGGCCACTTTTGCCCTCTGCTTTCTACAGGCCGATTCCAGACCTCTGGGTCCCGGGCAGGGTCTACCCCGCCCCCCCCGGCCATGTGCCACTGAAGAACCTTCCCGACTCCCAATCAGGTCTTCTGTAATCCTCAGACTGTCCTCTTCTGCCACCAGATGAGGCCTCTCCACCTCCCATTCAAACGCCAGTGAGAATGGGTATCCCCACCGGTACCTTACCCCCTTTTCCTGCGGCCATTTGGTGAGGGCCCCACACTTTTTCCATCTCGCCAGTGTGTGGGCCCAGAGGTCTTGGAAGATGGCCACTTTTGAGTCACCATATTGTATTTCCCTTAGGCGCTTAGCTCTCTCCAGAATCTTCGCCTTGTCTCCATAGTAGTGCATTCGCGCTAAGACCGTGCAGGGGCCACATGCTCCTCCTCCTGCACGATGCACTCTGTCTATCGTGACCCACTCCTCGGCCTCCGCTCCGAGGACCATCTTATTACGTACTGCACCTTATGCTCCAGCCCTACAGGTGGCTGGCCCTCTGCCTCCAGCAGTCCGAAGAATCGAAGATTGTTCCTCCTCTCACGAATTTCAATGTCGTCCACCTTGAGGCACAGCTCCTCGTCCTGACGTTCCATTTCCATGAAGCGTGCCTCCATCTGTGTCTCAAGGAGCCCAGTGGATGTTTGATTAGCCTCGACCCCATCCATCCTGTCCTCCAAAGTGGGCCCCTTTGCTGACAGATTGGCCAGTCTCGCCCCCATATCCGTTCTCATCCCCCAAATTTCCTCCAGAATGGTCTGAATGTCTGTTTTTATGGAGCCTAGCTCTGCCTGCGCTGTGGGGGCACTCCCAGGTTCCATCGCAGTTTCTTCAACTTGGAATTGGAATTTTGCCAAAGCCCCCTTCCAGCTCATGGAGTGCCCAATCCCCCCCCTTCCTGTACTCTCCAGGGGTCTCAGGTACGTATTGCCCAGCCCACAGGCACCGCTCTTAGTGTTCTGACCTATGTCTGTAAAAGGAGAGACTGCTTATTCAGGGAGATGGGTGGGTGCTAATATGGCAGGGGCAGTGTCCTGCGATTCAGAGGGCTGTCACCCATATTTTCTGCTCCACTGGGGTGTCCCCCTGCCAATAGGTAGTGGTATTGAGTCCCATCTGTTGTCCCACCAAGGGGTGCATCTCCTCTACAGCACCTGTATTCTAGAATCACCTTTCCCGGGGCTGAGGAGTGCCCCACAGTGAGGCGACCAGTCCCCCCCTTCCACAGCCTGCTGTAGTTGCCTGGTATCTGGCCTCAGTCTGCGTGGTCTTTTAACTGTCCTTTTCAGCAGCATTCAATGTGTAGCTTGGCACTGTGGGTGATTTTCAGAGACCCTTCCCTGTGTTCTCTGTACCGTCTCCCCTCCTCCTCTGGTCTTCATTGTCCCTCTTGGGCAGCAGTGACCCCAAGTTTCAGTCACTGCCCAGATCAGCGCGAGTGATCAGCGTGAGGGGGCGCCTCTGATGGCCCCCCGTGAGTCAGCTGTCCCTCTCAGCCTCCAGCCGGGCTGCCCAGGGACTACCGCTGCACGGGCCCGGACTTCTGCAAGCGTCACAGGCACCGCAGGAGCCGACGCCACCCCCGCGAGGGGGGCGAGGTGCCCTCCCTTGCCTTGCCTTCTCCCCTCCTCCGCATCAGGCAGCATTCCGGGCCCTTTCCCCCACTCTCCCACGACCGGGGAACGCACGCTGCCACGTCTCGGTGGGGGATAACGAGCTGAGGAAGGCTCCACATTTCAGTCATCAGGCCTTTAAGGACATCAGTGTGCACCAGGCTGTTTCCAAAGCACCAAGGCCGTTACAGGACATCTTTACTAGCCCCTCTGGTTGGCTTCAGGTTCCCATGCAAGATTTTCGGTAATTTGTGCGCATATTAGCCTGCTCTTCACCATAACTCCACAATATCTCCCAGGCAAGGGACAGAGCACAGCAATCCGACAGCCATCTTGCCTGCACCCCCTGGTGGCCTCCCAGTTGCGATCTTTTAAGGTAGCGTATATAAAATTGGTAAAGGACAAAGAAATGTAAAAAGATGTTTCACAGGAGGTAATGAGAAAACAGAGAATTGCGCATTTTAAAGATTTTTTTTTTAACATCTTTATTTTTCTTTGGAAACAGAGCTATGTGTATAACAGCTTACAGTCAAAATATCCCTTGAACCTCCATATTACATGCACTGCGTCTTCCCAATTAACTTGAACAATCCACTGCATCTCCATTTCCTATTTCCTTTCTTACTCAACACCTACAGAACTAAGGAAGTCCTGCCCGGGACCAGTGGGGAACCAGCTCAATAGTACGTAACATTTGATACATTAAAGTTTAAATACATATCCAACACCACCAACTTAAAAAAAAGAAAGGAAAAAGAAAAACATCTCTATGTCGTGAGGATATATATAGGTCTCTGAGAGGGTGAGTTCCAGGCATTGCCATTCTCCATAATGCAAACAACGGTCTCTGAGTGGGTGAGTTCCAGGTGGTACCGACTCACTGCCGTGAATATAAAAATTCCGGTCAGTTCTGGAAACCAGTGTAAACTGTTTCAGCAGCATCGGCCTATAGTACAGATTTCCCATAGCTCGATGAATGGGGCCCAAGGGTGATGATAATGCGGGAAACCATTATGCAGGAGGGCCTTATCTTTTCCATAGCTACCACCTTCCAGATTTGTACTCGTCAGTGTGCTATGAGCAGCCCCCTCCCCATCTCTTCTCCCCTTGGGCACAAGCCCAGTCTGTAATTGGCTAAATCTGGGCCGCAAGGTAGTACCGCCGGATATCGGGAACCCCCAGTACACCCCATAGCAGATTCCTCCTCATTACCCTGCGGATGACTCGTGGGTGCTTTAAACCCCCATGTGAAGGAAAATATTCTCCCCTGGATTTTCCGAAATTGTGCTGTTCGATTTGCTTGGGTTCATTGAGAAGCCCCACACTGCCTTGGCCCAGAAAACCCTAGGAATAGTGTGCTCTGAGTCTTCGGCTTAAATACATTTTTCATGCCAAAGAGGTCCAATTGAAAGATGTGTTGTTGCCTGATAGGGAAGAGCAATCTGGCCCTTTCTTCACTCTGGACGAAATAGAGGCACAAATTACAGGTTTAAAGAATGGAAAAGCAGCAGGCCCTGACAGATTGAGACCTGAAGTATTTAGCGCCTCTGCAGATTGGTGGGCTCTGGCTTTGTTCCAGGCTTTTAACTCAATTGCTGAAACCCTTGTGTTGCTGCAATCGTGCAGAACGGGCCTAATTATTCCCATTTTTAAAAAACGGGAACATAACCGACCAGAATTGTTATCGCCCAATCACTTTGCTGGATGCCTCAAGCAAGATATTTGCGGATTGTCTGGCTCACCGCTTGGAAGAATGGGTTCAGTACAACATGATAATTCTAGATATACATGCAGTATTCCGAATAGGATTCTCTACCTTAGATCACAGTTTCATATTAAATTTGTTGGTAGATAAGTACCTGGGCAGAAGGAAGGGGCGACTCTACGTCTCCCTTCTGAACCTAGCCAAAGCCTTTGACTCAGTGGACCGAACCGAATGAGGGAAACGCTTAGAGGGATTGGAGTCCTGTCAAGCCTCCTCCTGTCAGTCTAGAAAAATGGATACCTCTACTTTGTGACTGCAAACGTATTTTGGTGGCCGTGGGCCAACCGTCTCATGCACGATATGACAGAATATAGGTTTTCGAGTTTGCCAATGAACGGCCATTTTGATATAACAAGAATCGCCATTTTGTTTTCTAACAATTGCTCATTGCTTTCTGTTACTATTGCTTCGCAGTATATTTTCCGCTTACACTGCTCGACTGTAAAACATTGTCTGTATGTGGAAAGGACAAGGCCGCAGGGCCGAGAGGATAACAAGAGTTCGTTGAAACACAAACGTAGGCAGCGCCAGGAAGAATGCTCGGCTCCCTCCCGAATGTAGCCTTGAAGCAGAGCTGCAGGGCATTTAATCATTTTGCAGCTGCCAGCCAGTCTCGTTATATGGTAGAATATGTTAGAATAATACCGCTAAAGGCTTGAATTATGCTTTTCTTACGCCCCCCCCTTTTGCTGAGCCCGCTAGAGCATGTCGGCTCCCAGGACGCGAATAGCACCTAATAGATAGCAAGGTCCGGAATGCAACTCTTCCCCCCGTATGTAGCTCGCTTCCAAGAACAGAAGCGCTGTGTTCTTCGGGAAGAAAATGCTGGCGATTCTTGAGTTGCAGGGTACTATGCCGTCCGCGCCCCCGAAGGAAGCCCATTCCTCCGGCGTCGCACGGCTGGTGGGGTAAGCGACGTGCCGGGCAGAGTCCTCCGAAGAGGACCTGGAAGACGACCGGTGTCGCCGCTTCCGAGAATGCCTCGAAGAGGCTGAGGAGTGGCGAGACCGACTCCTAGAAGGAGACCCACGAGACTTCCGACGATGACGCGGAGAGTCACCCCTCGAATCATCCGTTGAAAGCCCCGCAGACTTCGACTTCCTGGGCTTGGACACCCGACCTACCGACAACTTCTTCTTACGTTCGCGTAAGGCTTTGGACGTGAGCGACTGGCAGGCGATACAGTCATCTGTGTTGTGGGCCTCCCCGAGGCACCAGAGGCAGGCGTCGTGCGAGTCCGTCACCGACATCTTGGACCCACACTCCCCGCACTTCTTGAAACCCGGACGCGGGGTCGAAGACGAAGTAGAAGACATCTTCACACAAAGGATTTTCACAAAATGAACAGGTTCGAAGAACCGAGAAGAACAGAACTCTAAAGAGTCGAGGCGTGAACCGAGAATCACGAAGCAACACGTTCGCGGAAAAAAAGGAACTGAGGCTACGGGCGTCGTGCGTCCTACTTATCACATCGGATGACGTCGGACGGCTGAGGAGGTCCTCGACGACGGCGCATCGACGTCATCGACGCAGGAAAAAGTTTCCGAAGCAGCACAGCTGTGGTGATTACATGTCATAGATATGGAATACGTCGGAGGACCCAATCCCCTCGAAACATAATTACTCTGACAGCTCTACGACTAATATGGGTGTAAAGCAACGCTGCCCCTTGGCTCCTTTGTTTGCCCTCTACCTCCATGATTTAAATCCACATGCAACAACTGAGGTCTGATTCCCCGTACTTTAAACGGAGTGAAGATCATAAATAAAAAATAAATAAATAAAAATAAATAAATAAATAAAATAAATAGCCTTATTACATACAGACAATACAGCGCTGTTTGACCTCTCTCCAGGAGGCTTACAGAGGAATTCAGATTATGCTTATAAATATTTTGAAGATCTAGGTCTTCAGTTGAAGTTAATCTAAATCTAAAATATTAGTGTTCGGCAAGAAGAAATCAGCTTTTACATGGTGTTTAAACAGAAAAACACTTGAGGTTGTGAAAGAATACAGGTATGTGTGTTTGTTGTTTTCGTAAAGTGAGGGATGGAGCAATCACAAAGTTTGCAGCTAAGCAAGAATCAAGGGATCTAAAGGGTCTTCTTCATTTTTATACAATTTTGTGGGGAAACTATTGCATGAGTGCCTCCAGGTGTTGGGATCCAAAATGAACGGCATTGTTCTATATGGTGCAGAGATCTGGGGTGCAGCCCAATGCAGGACCTTAGACAATGACGAACAAGGGTTACGGAAGATCACACGTCTGCCTACTAGAACACCAGGGCACACACTAGGAGAAGACAAAGGAGGTTTTTAGATTTCTTTTTAAATGTGCAATTGAATCCCCCTCTAGATATGAACGTTATGTCTTCCCAGTTTGATTCCGCGGTTAATTCAGGTAATTGAACAAAGAGTTAGTATAATGATGGAATCAACCCAATGAAGGCGTGGAATCTTGCGGATGTAAAGGCACTGGGCAAATTATTCTGTACGCGTAGCTCTCTGCTAAAGGAGATGGCAGCAAAAAGGGCGTATAATGAATTTCATGAGAGAAGAGAACATTTAAATTCATTGAAACATTACTTTCCATTACCAAGACGCTGAATTCCGAAAACGTATACTCAATGATTAGGTTAAGTATCCTCCCTCTAAGATCAAGACCACTGTGGCTGGTTAGAGAAAAGGTTTGTCCCTGCGAGGTGGGCAAAGCAGAAGGTATATGGCACTTTCGATTAGATTGCGCATTTTATATCACATTAAGGCAGCAGTGGTTAAGTGGTTAATTTATTTTTAAATTTGTTTAGTGGCATTTTATAGTGATATCAGTTACATGACTTTCAAAAGTGCCTTACACATGTGATGATAACAATGCATTTTAACATAACATTAACATTATAATAAACAACATTAACTGTCTCCTTGTTTTGTTCGTGTGTTTCAGTATTGCATGTCCGCTGGGGGGGTGGGCGGGGGGGGGGGGGGTGTCCTCAGGGGACCAACATTGTCCTCGGTAGCTTCACCTTGGTTGCCCTTGTTTGAATTGTGGGTGTGCTTGGTCTGAGGTCTTTAGTTCATGGGGGCTTATCAGAGGGATGGAACATGTGTCTGGTGAGTTCTTTCCATGCTTCGAGCACCCTGCTTGAATCATCATTGGACCTGGCGACGCATTCCTCCCAAGCCTTGGTCTCAGCTGACACCCATTGTTCCGTTTCACTGTGCCATAATTTGTACTGTTGTCCCGCAGATTTTTTCCGAGACATGGCAATGGTTCTTTTGGCCAGTATGCACGATAGGTCCATGAGTCTTACCGTGTGCTTGAGTTTGGCTAGTCTGGGGCAAGTTCCTAATAGGCACTCCTCGGGTGTCCATTTATATTTGATCATGCCTGCTTTCTCGCAAGTCTGTTTTACTTTGTCCCACAGTGACCTTGTTTTGGGGCATTCCCACAGCATATGGATCAGATCAGCCTTTACCCCCATGCACCAGGTGCAGTTTGGTTGTGCTTGCTTGTTAAATTTAGCTATTCGACATGGGGTTAGGTAAGTTCGTTGTAGTACGTTCATCTGTATCTGTCGGAATCTGTGGTTTCTGGACACCTCTTTGGCGAATGTGAGCGCTCCGTTCCACTCCCCCTCTGTCATTTCTCTGCCTATGTCCACTTCCCATTTATTTTTCATTTCCATACTTCGGGGATTGGGTGTATCGCTCAGGTAGCCGTATATTTGGGATATCGGTCTGCAGCCCTCCCCTAGGTTGTACAGCAGCATTAAGAATGGATCCATATCCGGTTCTTCAGGCCATGTGTCCCATTTGTGTCGTGCTGTGGTGCTTACTCTTTGATACCACAGGAATTGGCCTGTGTGGAGGCCTTCCTTTTCTTGTAGTGAGGCAAACTCTTTGAAGGTGCCCTCATCGTACAGGTCTCCCCAGGTGTAGACCCCCTCCCTTTCCCATAGTCTGATTTGTTTCAGGGCCGTGACCGTTGCGCATAGGTCTGCGATCAGTGGTACTTCTAGAGCGTAGGGGTTCTGCGAGGGGGTAAGCACTTTCGCTCTGTGCCAAACTTTCCTCCCCAGAGCAGCTAGGGAGGGTATGTTTCCCAGTAGTTGCGAGGGTGCCCAGACCAGTTCCTTCAGTTGAAACGGGACGATCATGGCTTGCAGCAAGGGCGTTTCAGATGTGGGCTCGTCGGCTAACCATTTGGTCACGAAGCTGAGTTGGGCTGCCAGATAATATTTTTCCAGATTTGGAAGTTGAATTCCGCCGTGTTTGTATGGTAGAACTAACGCCGATAGCGCTATCCTGTGTCTGTTTTTCCCCCATAAGAACTCTCTTATTATTGTCTCAAGCAGTCAGAAAAAGGGTTTGTTGATATAGTAGTGTACATTCTGGAACCCGTAGCGGAACCGTGGGAGAACAATCATTTTGACTATCGAGGCCCTGCCCATCATCGATAGGGGCAGTTTCGTCCAAAAGTTCATTGATTTGCACAGAGCTGGAAGTGCTGCCTTTGTGTTGTGTTCATGCATCAGTGCATTATTTGGACTCTGAGGTATCGGAATGAAGTAGTCTGCCATTTTATCCCCACTGCCGGGAGTGCCTCTGTGTCCTCATGTTTCAGGGCCGCTAAGGGAGGGGGGGGGGGGGGGGGGGAACAGGCAGGATTTCGACTTGCTGAATTGGATTCCAGAGACCTTAGAGTAATTGTCCAAAACTTCGAGCATGGTGGGCACATTGAGGTGTGGGTTTCTGACATATTAGGACATCATCTGCGTAGAGTGAGATGATGTGGTCTACGCCTCCCAGCCTTATGCCTGCGTCGAGAAATTGCTTCCTAAAGTAGATGGCTATGGGCTCCAGTCCCAATATGTACAGCATTAGGGATAGTGGGCAGCCCTGTCTGGTCCCTCTGCATATGTCCCAGGCCTCTGACACGTGTTTCCCGGATTTCACCCTTGCTCTTGGTTTAGTGTATAGTATTGTAATCCATCTAGTAAACCCAGGTCCGAAGCCGAATTCCTTGAGTACAGCCACTAACCACTCCCAATATATGGAATTGAACGCCTTTATGGCATCCAGGGATAGTAGTGCGTACGAGTCCTTGTCTTTGTCAGTTTGCGCTATAATCCGACCCTCCAGAAAATTGCGGCATGAAATGGAAAATTTTGCTGCACAAAAAAAAAAAAAAATTGCGGCACACAACTGCGTTTTTTTGCGGCATTTTCTAACGTTGAAAAATATATCATTTAACATCTTTTTTAGCCTAAAACCAAGTAATTGCAAGGCCTTTGTTATTGAGGAACAAAATGTTGTGTTCTGTCTGGCCACGCTATGTAGGATAGCCAGGTTGAGTCACCACAGCCTAACATTTTGGATTGTGGTGGGGGAGGGGGGATATTGCCTGATCAGCTCCATGGAAATGGGGCTGCGCCACTACTTCCAGCAGACAAGTGGAAAACAAATAAACAGGCTTGAATTCAAAAGTGTAACCCTGGTGGAAGCCCATAGGTTTGCTTTTCGCTTGTCCTATGACCCCAGGAGAGAGGGGGAACAACTCTACACTTCTCCATGGAAGGAATCCATGAGGCCCAAGACACAGGGGCAATGCAGTGGAAGTAACTGCAAGCCCATAATACGTAGCCAAACAATGAACTCTCTTGGGTGGTCATCATTCCTTATGCCACCCACACATGGTGACTTAACACACCCGCAAACAGAAATGAAACATCACAACACTACCAGGGGTCAAGTCCTACAAATTAAAGACATCAAATGCAATGGCATGTGATGTCATCAGAAACTAGCATATCAAGGTGAAATATGCATATATCATTAAATTGGCTTTGCATAACCACCAAAATTGCACAGGACGAATGGCATTTGCCTTTCATAAATTTAAACACCCAATTTTGTGCGTAATTGGTGTCATACAGCCCAGCCTTGATTGAAGGCTGGGCTGCATGATACAAGCGCTCGTATCTGTATTCGTTTCAAATTGCTTTACAATTATTGTAAAGCAATTTGAAATGAATACAGCTACGAGAGTCTTCAATTGGAATCATGCAGCCCAGCCTTGATTCAAGGCTGGGCTGCATGATACAAACGCTCGCAGCTGTATTCGTTTTCAAATTGCTTTACAATTGGTATCATGCAGCCCATGTGAGTTCAGGTAAGTCGGTGTCATGGTTGCTACTCCCGAGGGTCAGGACTGGCCCAGCGCCCTCGGAAGCAGACCCGTCTTCCACTACTCCGGACCCAGCAGACCCCTACAGGGGCCCTTTGGAACGTGTCAATTCAGGATTTCTTTTCTTACCTGGGTGGAACCGGTGGAAGAACACACACTGGAAGCACTTCTCTGCTATTTAAACCACACCTGATGGAAAACACGTGCTTCGCGTTATTCTGCAGCAGCAGCAGGACGCTCACCGAGTCGGCTCCTGCATTCCAGGTCCAGTCATCTTCAGCTTCCGCGCAGCAACCTGTGGATGAAGAAAGACACAGAACAATACTTACCAGATCCCGGAATCCAGTCACCGGCAAAACCTGCAAAGAATAAACATAAGGTTAGAAAAGTGCAACTCGCTCGCAGCCGCGCCCGCTTACCTGATCCATCCGTGATTGCAACGGAGCTAACCGTGGCCTTCTCTTCGGCAGCTTCTCTGCACCTGAAAGGCAAAGGACATAATTAAAAAGGGGTTCGGGTGAAGGCAGTCGCATTCATCTTAACTTACCAGTTTTTGCACGCGCAGAAGCGGCCGCATCAACCGCAGCATCCCGGCACCTGAAAACTAGAAAAAGGACATTATTAGAGGTGCCATTAAAAGCGGCCAACGATCATTATACTTACGTGCATCGGCACGTGCAGTGGCAACGGATATAAAGCCCGCAGCATCCCGGCACCTGAAAACTAGAAAAAGGACATTATTAGAGGTGCCATCAAAAGCGGCCAACGATCATTATACTTACGTGCATCGGCACGTGCAGTGGCAACGGATATAAAGCCCGCAGCATCCCGGCACCTGAAAACTAGAAAAAGGACATTATTAGAGGTGCCATTAAAAGCGGCCAACGAACATTATACTTACGTGCATCGGCACGTGCAGCGGCAACGGAAAACTACGCCCACAGCATCCAGAGGCCTGAAACAAAGGAAAAGGGACATTATTGAGGTGCCCATCTTTTAAAGCCTAAAGACTACAGTATACTTACAGGCATCCGCTCGTGCAGTAACGGCGGCATCGCTCTTCGGCATCCCAGCACCAGTGCCAAAACTAAGGCCGCAAAAGACTTGAGCCTCAACACTGAACTCATCCAGTGACGTAACGAATCCACGCACCCCTGCACCAGACGCAGGATGGATATCTCAGCATTTATACGCCTAAGGTGAGAGCTCGCCGAGACAAGTAGAAAGCTAGGCTGTGGGAGAAACTGGCGATTGGTGGGAGAAGGAATCCCATCAAACGGTGATTAACCCTTTTTCTTCGACCTGCAGAAAACTTACCCTGCAAGTCAGACATTCGATAAGAGGAAGCCCATTCCTGAGAGTCGTCCGAGCTCTACGCTTCTCAATTGAAGAAACGATAGCAGCCCAGCCGGGATCAGCGCCTCCGTGGGAACCAGGTGAGCGTTACAGTCGGTATGTTGTTATTGGGGAGGTAAGAGTTCATGATGCATATTGCTGTCTGCTCAATGTGTCCCCATAGCATTATGAATCCGCCTTCCGGATCTATCTCTGACTTGGCCAAGCGGAATGGGAGCTGTGGGTGGATCCAGGTGTAGACTCCTCTAGCATATTTAGAGTAAGTGGTGCTGAATCCCTGTCCCCCCCCAATGTGTTTGGAGTTTTGTCATGGAGTCTGCCGTGCAGTGGGTCTCCTGTAGCAGTGCTATCATCACCGCTTTTCTATTTAAGTAGGCCTTAACTCTGTTTCTGCGGAGGTAAGTGCTCAGGCCTCTCACGTTCCATGTCATTACTTTTATTGCTGTTGTGGTCATGATGGTTCGAAGAGGGTATTACGGTTGTCCTGCTTCCCCATCTTAATTGCTCCTGGTCATGGTTCGAATATTGAAGACCCCGCCTGTGTGTGGATTAGGGCACGGGCTCCCCCCGCCTTCCACTCACCTCCTCCTCTCCCCCCGGTACCGCCTGGAGATTTACCAACCCTAGTAACGTTCATTCTAGTGAATGAGAACAGCAAACTAATCAACTTTGAACTGCCCCCAGCAGTTGCTTCCAACTTGCAGCGCTCAGGGGCACCCAAGCCTTTTGGACCTTTCCAGGCCTCCTGGTAAGGGTAGTGTGTTGGCAGTTGGCCTACACGTTTTCTGGAGGGATGTGTCGATGTCATCGGCGCATGTATGGGTCGGTGCGCTCCTGCCCGATGTTGCTTTCGTAGTACTATAGTTCTTGATGCGGTCCAATGGTTTATTCTTTAATTGTGCGAGCATCGGTCATTTCCTGTTACTTTAAATGTTCAGTGGCCTGTGATGATCTTTGCTGTTCCTTCCTTATCTGCAAGATTGTTGTGGTCGAGCCACATATTCGCCGCCGCAGGAGTTTCTAGGAAGATGTCTTTTCCTTTATACAGTACTTTGAGGCGCGACGGGTACATTAGCATGTACTTGAGGTTAAGTTCACGTAATCTTACTTTCACCGGGATAAATGAATTCCTTGCCCGTTGCACGGTGAGAGTGTAGCCTGGATACATGACTATTTTGGCATCCTGTCTCTTGATTTCCCCTCCTTCTCTTGAGAATCGCAATATTGTCTCTCTGTTGCGGAAATGTAGGACTTTTTCCAATGATTGGGCGCGGGTGCGAGCCCGGGGGAGGTGTTTTCTGCAGGGACCTGTGGGCTCGTTCTATCAAAAATCCCTGGGACAGTTTGCCAGCCCCAATTTCCTGCTGTAGCATTGTCTGTATGAACTCTGTTGGGTCCGGGCCCTCCATGCCTTCTGGAAACCCCCAGAATTCGGATATTGTTGCGCCGGGCTCGCCCTTCCGCATCTTCTGAACTCGCCTCCAGCCGCGCTACCTTTAGTTCAAGGTCCTGGATCTTAGATTTGAGATCAGTCGTGCTTTCAACGTTGTCCTGTAGTGTGGCCTCCGCTGTGGTCACTCTTTCAGTGAGATTGTGGGCGTCTTGTCTCATCAGCTGCATGTCCTATTTCACTTCGTCTATTTTAGTTTCAATAGACATGCGTAGCGCTGCTATGGCCTGCAGTACTTACGTATTTGTAGGGTCACCTTCTTGGGTTAGTAGTTCTTCTGTAGCCCGCGCGTCCTGCTGTTGTTTGGGCCTGACCGTTGTGAAGGAGTCCATTGTTACGGTTTTTGATTTGCCCTTAGGGGCTAACATCTCTTGTCTCGGGGTATTCAGTCCACCACCTTGTGTCAGGGGAAGTTGCCCGGTTGCTGGCTGCAAGTTCAATGCCAATCGTTTCAGGATTGAGTGACTGTTAGATTGTTGGCCGCAGAAGGGTGTATCGTCCCCTCGTTACTGTGTGTGCCTGTAGTAATCTTAATTCAGAAAGTTGGCGGCCCCGTTTGTTTTTTCGTGGCTGGGAAATCGTTGCGTCAGCCCCCTGATGGTTCAGTCCTTATTTCTGTGGGCCTGAGGCGTGTTGACCAGTAGACTTTTCCCGGGGCCCAGAACACCATAAGAAGGTTTGGTTACCGTTATGTCCTGCCTTTTATGGCGCTGCTTCCTTTCTGCTCGTGGTTGGTGGTTGTGTTGCATGTCCCTTCTTGCTCAAGGGCAGTCTTAGTACTGGGGTTGTTAGGCCGTTCATTGAAGGGTGGCCTTGCTCATGGGATTTGGGGTGCAAACTACGGCAGTTCAGGCAATGTTCAAGTTTAGCCGTATAGCCGTATGTGGAGTTTACCTTCTGTTTGTATTTTGCGATGTTATATCGGTGCCACCCCAGGCCTCAGAGTTGCTCTTGGGCCCCTCTGTCTTGCTGATCGAGTGGCCGCTTCGTTTCCAGGGGGGCTATGGCGGTGCCCAGTCTCGGTTGTCAGTAAAGGGCAGCGGTCCTCTGAGTCTCCATCTGGGTCTCTGGTGCAGTCCGCCTCCAGGCCGCCTCCTCGTTCTCTAGTGTCTGCTCCGCCCCTTCAGCAGGTCAGTCTAGTCAGTGGTCCCGGTGGAGTTCGCCTCCCAGCTCGCTTCGATTGGGTGCAGTGCGGGCTCCCCTTCCTCACCTCGCTGATAGGGGTCTGGCTGGGCAGTGGGCGTTCTGTGCGGTCGCTTAACGCGTTCGCGCCTCGGTGTCAGCCGGGGGTTTTGTCCTCTTCTTCTGTATCTGGGCTTCCCGCCTGCTGGAGCCATCTCTGCCTCGGCTCATGTGTCAGGGAGCAGGGTTGCAGGATGTGTCCAGCAGTGGGCACTGGTTCCCTCTGGGGTGCCTTCAATGTGCAAGGTAGGGGGTGTCAGTCTGAGTTTTCTTCTCTTGGCGGGCAGTCTGTTCCGCGTTGTTGCGGTTTACAGCATAGCCGCAGGCGCCGCCATCTTGCGAGTCGGGGGGCTCCACTTCACTCTCCGACTGCCTGTTGTATCGATCCGATTTTCTTGCGTGAGCAGCACCGAGTGTAGAGAAACAGTTCCCCTCCACGCTGCTTCCAAATTTATGGCCATATGTCAAGTATTAAGTAAACCATTCGGTCCGTTGCAGGAGCGCTGGCGGGTTCCGTCTTTACGTCATGCGCGCCGGCCATGCCCCCAAGGCAGCTGTCATGACCACTGCTTCCAAAGAGTCAGGACCTACCCAATATCCTTGGAAGCAGGTTCATAACATATACTATCGGCACCAGCAAGTCCCAATAGGGACCTTTTGGACCTTGTCCTGGCACCGGTGGTGCCAGGCTCATAGCATGGACCCGTCCCGGCACAGGAAGCGCCGGGCTCATAACAAGTGTGAGAGTGCTTGGGTGGACCTACCTGCAGCAGACCATGCTGCTTACTTACCAGCAAGATGATGTTTCACTCTCTTCTGGCAGGGACTACTTTTCCTTCTGGGTGGGGCAGGCACCACTCCCTGGATCATTGATGCTGGACCCCTTCTGGAAGCAGGAACTCTTGTCTGGGCGAGGCTGTGGAAGAAGACACCTAAGCACTCCTATGGACTATTTAAACCACACCCGATTGGTGCAAGGTGCTTTGCGTTATTCTGCATCTGCAGCAGGACGCTCACCGTGTCAGCTCCAGCGAATCTTCAGTTCCGGATCCTGTGAATAAGAAAATTACCTGCTGGGAACCAATCCTCAGTCTTCAGCAGCTCCTGCAAAACAAAAGGCACAGGTTAGGCAAAGGCAAAGTTAGCGGCTCAACTTACCCGATCCATCGGCAGCATTCAAGGCGTTTTTTCTGCATATCTCATACGGCATCGGGCCTGCAAAGACAAAGAACATTGGTTAGTAACGCTTAGTTACAAAACTGCTTACCTGTGTTACGCTCGCTCCAACTCTGCTTGCGCTGAATTCCAGCACCTGTAAAGACAAAAGAGACATTAAGGTGCATTCTACAGCCCTAGAGCAGCCTTTCTACTTGCGTGTCTTCGTATGCACCATTTTCTTGTTACGCTCTCTGCCACGAACCTGGGGGAGCATCTTCTTCGGCACCGACAGCATCTGAAAGGGAAAAGACAGACATTAAGGAGATAAGACATTTGAAGAGAGCAATCTAAAGGGAACTTTTATACTTACAAGTCACGCTCGTGCAGCACACGGCGGCATCGCTCTCAACTTACCCTCTGCAATTAAGAGGCTGAACTCATATCCAGTGAAGTAACTGGACCCAGCGCCCCTGCATGAGACGCAGGATGGAGAGCCCAGCATTCACCTATTTAAGGTGAGCACAACCATCGACCGAGTACCACGGGGAGAGAGGGAGAGAGGGCCTTGGAACTTCTCCCAATCATCCAGCCACTAATACCTTGATTTTCCACTTGCAGACACCTCACCCTTCAGGTCAAACTTTCGGTGAGAAAGGGGCCACATCCGGGAGCCAAACGAATCCTACGCCTGACATTGAAGACGGTTTCACCGCCCAGTCAAGACCCGCGCCTCCGAGGGAACCAGGTGAGCGTTACAGCAGCATTGGTTAGGGCCTGTTTTTAATTACAAACAGACTACAGACACACAGGGATGCTATAAATTATATTTTAAACTGTGACGATGAGAACATTTTAATAGACTTAGCTCATTTTATTAAGAATGCGTTGGTTGGTGCTAATAGCAATAGATGATGGCTTTTAATTTCCTTTTTTGTATTGATAAGGTGAAGGTGTTTTAACGTAGTCTATTTTCTGCCAATTTGCACTGTATTGCCTTTTGAGGAAGTGTAACTGAATATATTATCTATTTTCGAGATTATTTGTGCTTTAATGGATTGTAAATTGGAATAAAGTTTTCTACCTACCTCGGTGGCTACGAAAAGAAGACATTCAGGGCATATTACAAAGGCACTGTGAAGGGGATTTCAGACACCTCGATATCGGACCTGAGGGGAAGAGTGGACGCCTTGGAAAATAAGGGGGAGGGTATGAAAAACAATCAGATCAGTGAGAAGTTATTGGAAATTAGATATGATGCACGGCTGCTGGACTTGGCAACCAAAGAGGAAGAAGTCAGGTTGAAACTGGATGACCTGGAGAACAGGGAGAGGAGGAATAACTTGAGGGTGCTGGGTCCTAAGGAGCATTGAGGAGAAAAGGTGGCCGATATGGAAGAAAAGGTAAAGTGAATCGTTAATGCCCTGCTTGCAGCAGACTGGGATAAGGAGGTCAAGTTGGACAGGGTGCATTGTGGTGGAGGAGGAGAGGGTAAAGACCAAGTGGTCCGTTTCCACCTCTATGTTGAGAAAGCTGCAGTGCTGGACAGAGCACAACGCCTCCCAGACATACAGTATGAGTGGGACACGATTTGCAATTTCCAAGGCCTGTCCACTTGGCTGAATGAAAAGGGATCAGCTACAGGTGGGCTTACCCATCCGTCTTGATATTTGAGGTGAAGGAAGTGGACTACAAGATTGACTACAGGATCACCTCCGGCATGGAAGCGTTGCAGGCTCTGCATCACCTCACAGAAGAAGTGCACGCAGGGGGAGACAAAGCACTAGGAGGGGAGAGTGAGACAAAGTTGAGAGCTGTTCAGGGGCCTTCTGCTGACAAAGAGGGTACCGGGTGGTCAAATGTTTAGGAGACTGGGCACACCTTCGCTGGTGAAGTTACACTGGGGACTTGCCCAGAGTTCTGCCCTGAAGTCTATAATGTTGGCATAAGGCTGGTTGTTAATGTTAGACAACTGAGCGGGGTTGAACAGATATTGTATTGATAGGAGCTGGGTGGAGGAGGCATTACCTAGCGGCCCATTGTTTGATGGGCATCACAGGGAGGGGTGTGGGGTGTTGTGCTGGGGGAGGCGGGTAAAAGTGCAATTGGGCGAATGGTGTTTGAGGGAGGTCATATAGCCATGGAGTGTGTTGGCTATGTGGAGTTGGTTTGGATTCACTATGGTGGGGATAGATCATTGGCAAGAGGGGGGAAATGAGTCACCTCTGTGGGGGGATCATTGAATAAGAAAGGCTTGAACTTGCCAACCAAGCAGGTCAGGGTTGTACATGAATTTGGAGGCTGGGCCTGGACATTCTGATGGTGCAGGAAACAAGGCTCTTTTTGGATGTCTGGGGATTTGAAAAGGGGGGGGGTTGGCAAATAGTTCCGCAAAAGGTGGCATTTGAGAGACCCACTGGTAACGAGGGTCATGGAGGGGCAGGTGTTAGGGGTGAATTATTCCATGGGGGAGGTTAGGACAGCAGTGGTGTTAGTATATTGCCCAAATCAGGGGCAGGTAGTATTTTGTGTTGGACCCGATTCTGCAAGAAGCACAGGGGCTCCCGATTATTGGGGGAGACTTCAACATGTGGGCAGATAGTGTCATAGATAGGATGGTACTTCTGGAAGGCAGTTGGATAGTCAGGGGAAGGTGTACATTGGAGAAATATTGGGTGTGCAGGGACAGGTTGACATGCAGGGGATAAGGACTTCACTCGCCCTGCCCCACATGGCACATACACTAGGATAGGCTATCTTTGTATGGCCAGGGCACAGGTGGGGAGAGTAGAGTCATGTGAGGTGGTCCAGATTGGTTGGTCAGACCACAACCTGGTTGCTATGGCTATTGCATGGCAGGGGTTGAATTTGCAGGACAGGTTATGGAGGAAAGTGGTCTTTTTGGAGGAACTGCAGAGGGGCATTGAGGAATATATAAGTCAATGACATCAGGGAGGTGGATATTTGTCTGGTTTGGGTGGCGGCCAAGGCAACATGGAGGGATCTTTTAATTAGAGAGGAGGAAGGAAAAAGAGGGAGCAGGCACTGATGGAGACAAGTTACATCAGGAAATTGCAGCCCTAGAAGGGAAAATACAGGGTTTGAGAGTTTTGGACAATGTTCTTTTGATAGAGGTTAAGGAAAAGAGGTTGGAGTTAAAACAGTTTGGGGACGGGAGATGTGGTTAGGAAATTACAGTTTCTGAGACAAAAGTACTATGAAAAAGGGGACAATGCAGACGCTTTGTTAGCGGCCATGCACAGGGCACAACGGGCCGAGAGATGGGTGGAGAAAATAGTCTTTCGGAGGGAAGGTTGGGCCATCTGACCACCAAATGAAACTCTGTAATTAAGCTGTCTAACTTGCGCCAACCTCTCCTCATCAACTCATTTCTAGAGGAGTTTAAGCAATCCTGCATCGGATCCAGAACTATGTTGAAGTTTCTTCAGTAATGATTGAAAAAAAGATCAATTAGAAAAGATCAAATAAATTTAGCTGGCTCTGCAGCTCTGGATACGTTGTGAAACCTTTGGAAAGAAGTGAGTGTCATCAGAGTGGGGGCATAGAAACAATACAACAGCAGTTGAGTGTCCTGTATTCTGACTAATTGAGACCACCCTACCTACAGAGTCACTTAGATTCCAAAGAACATTGAGGGGTACATTTTTCCCAATAAAGATTGCCACATCCATTCTGCAGTGTTGAATGTCGAATAGAAAGTCTGGCCTACACGGCAAAGTTTTAACTTTTGTGCTTCGTTATTCTTGTGGTTTGTGTTTTGCAGCAGAGCGATGTCGCAAGACAATGGACCTCATTACGGGTCGGGCGGTCCGGAATTAACAGTGGCGGTAAACCCGCCGCCACTGTTAATTCCGGACCGCCCGATCCCGAGTCCTGCTGGCGGGAGGTGATCTTCCAGCCTGGTCTGACCTGGCGGGTTGAACACCTCCAGCCTGCAGGCGAACTTGGAAACACCAGCACCATACCGAGATGGTGCTGGTGTTTCCACTTCCATATTCCTATTGAGTCCTATGGGACTTAATGGGAACTGGGATTAACACCATTCCGCCTCCGTGACTCCAGGGACACCGGGGCTGTAATGCCCTGGTAATTCCGGGAGTCACGGAGGCGGAATGGTAATACGAGTCCGGCGGTAACCAGGCGGTTTTACCGCCGCGGTTACGGCCGGACGCGTAATGAGGCCCAATGACTTCAAACAGGTAAATTACCAATTTCGGTTGGGTGATATTGTTACCAATTTCGGTTGGGTGATATTGTATGTAAATATGTGCTCTGTAAAGCACTTTGGATAAAGGCGCTATATAAATCACACATTATCATTCTCATGAATTACTTTTTACATTTTGCAGGATTATTCAGTCCATTCACATTCCATGATACCAATTTAAGGTGCTGTGACTTATCCAGGGTATTCATCCCTTCTTCCCAAGGGGGAGCCACCCTCTTTGGGAACAGGGAGGTGGGAGGGAAGTCTGCCAAACATACCCTCCCTTGGGGAAAGGGCAAGCCGGATCCCTCTGGGGACAAGGAAATCCCAAATAACAATTACATCCCAATACCCCTGTTATGTCAAAGCTCTTAATGTTTATAGGTAACGTGGGGGTTGAACAAGGTAACCATATACAGGGCTCCTTTAAAGTGCGTGGCTTGGTTTCTGACCTGTACTTTTTTTTTATATTTAATTTTTTTTGAATTTTCAAGGCAAGTGTATTGCACAGTAGTACATTCTTGTTGTCTTCACATTGGTACATCATTGTATTATTATATTTGAAACAAATATTGTACAAGTATTGCAATTAACTTTCCCTTCCGTTTTTGCGTAAAGTTAGTTTCTGTCCATCCTCCCTACCCCCGAAGACGGTCGGTCTGTTTCATCTTGATCGTTGGCAAAAACTTGGATGGTATTTGGTGCGAGCTGGGACGCTTTCCTCGGTTGGTGAGCGTGGGCTCATGTTGTGCGACGGGTCTCTTCATCTGTGGGTTGGTGCGTGGTGTTCAAGTCTCATGTGAATGTGTGGTTTACGGAGACCCCGAGTCTGCAAGTTGACTTCGTCTTTGGTTTGGGATGTATATTGTGGTGAAGTCACTCCAGGTTTCTTCGTGGCGTGCTGCTTTTCCATGGAGGGCCGCCGTGATTTTCTCCATCGTATATATGTGTGTTGTGATGTTTATCCATTCTTTTTTTTGTGGGAGGTGTGGGGATTTCCATTTGGTTACTAGGCCTGCTCTCGTAACTAGTAGCAGCGGAGATGCAAGTTCCTTTATCCTGATTAGTTAGTTATCTTCCTCTTCTAGGCTGAATAGAGTTAGGAGGGGAGTTGTGTTTCTTTCAATGCCGTCTATTTGTATAATCCATCCGAGCACCTGAGTCCAGTATATGCAGACTTTTGTGCAGTTCCACCACATGTGCCAATAGTTGGCGTCCATTCCGCATTGTGCATGCGTGCTATGAGGCCTTTGTTCGTGGAGGTCGTGTCAAGAATTTTCTCAAAGGCGGTGAGTTCTCTATGTATCTTGGTTTTCCATTTGCGTTTGGATAGGACGCCCTTCAAGTGTAAGTAGAGGAAGATCGGTATTGGGTGCAGCTGGAGGGCTTCCTCCAATTCAGTGATTGCTATGAATTTGTCATCTCGCCATAGCTATCCGATCCTTTCGAGTCCCGCGTCGAACCAGGTTTGATATCTGGGATGTTCTGGGATTTCTTCTCTGACTCCTGGGGCCCATAGGTGACTAAAGAGGGAGGCCATGTGGTTACTCCAGCCATTCCTTTTCCCTCCGTCGATATATTCCATATCGTTCCCAGCATTGGGTGGTCGCGCAGTTTTCTTGTGAGTTTTGGTCTGGGCACCCATAGCCATTCCGAGAGGGTAGCGGGGGACAGGTTGTTGTTGTCCAGCTGTGCCCATTGCAAGTCTTTTCTGTCTCGTAGGTGTGGAACGAGGACTCTTAGCTGGGCCGCCTGGTATTATCGCTGGATATCGGGGAGGCCGACCCCTCCTCGGTCTTTAGGTAATATGAGGGTTTCGTAGGGTATTCTGGGTTTCTTCCCTTCCCACAGGAATCCGGTTATTGCCTTTTTTACTTGTTTAAAGAATTCTTCTGGGATCGTCACAGGGAGGACTTGGAAAGGATGTAAGAAGCGTGGGAGACTAACCATCTTAATGGCGTTCAAGCGCCCCCTTCCAGGAGATCGAGAAGGGGTGCCATTTTGCGAGGTCCGCGTTAAGTGCGGTGAGAAGTTGGGGGAAGTTGGCCTTGTATATGTCGGCGATGTCTCTCGTCAGATTGATGCCCAGGTATCGGAGTGTGGAGCCTCCAATGGTGAGGCCTAATTGATTGATTTCCGCTTTCTGGCTTGTGGTGGGTTCATGTAATGGGAAGAGAATGGATTTGATTGTTAACTTTGAAGCCTGATAGTGAGCCATATTATTCAATGAGTTGAATAGCTCGGGGGATTGATGTCATCGGATTTTGTACATGTAGTAGAATATCATCTGCATATACTGCCAACTTGCATTCCCTTCCTTGTACATGCAGGCCCTCAACTCGTTGATCTGCTCCGAGTGTTTGAGCCAGTAGTTCCAGTGAAAGCGCGAACAATATTGCCGAGAGGGGGCATCCTTGCCTCGTGCCTCTGCTCAGTGGGAACCAGCGGGAGTACTGAGAGTTCACTGTTACGGAAGCCCGAGGCGATGTATATACTGCTTTGATTCCTTGTCAGAAAGCAGGGCCAAAGCCTATTTTCTTTAGTGTTGCTTCCAGGAAGTGTCAATCGACCCTGTCAAACGCTTTCTCCGCATCGATGGAGAATAGCACTGGTGTATTCAGCATTTTCCTGGCTTCGTGTATGAGGTGGAGAGTCTTGCGGGTGGAGTCTGCTCCCTATCTACCAAGGATAAATCCGACCTGGTCGTTGTGGATGATGGCAGGCATGTGTGTGTTTCCAACCGTGCAGTGAGGACCCGCATGTACATTTTGGCGTCTATATTTAGGAGGGAAATTGGGCGGTAGGACGCGCACTGCTTGGGGTCTTTGCCTTCTTTGGGGAAGACCGTGATTAGGGTCTCGGAGAACGATTCGGGTGCGGAGCCAGTTTGGAGGATATGGTTAGAGAGTTCAACCATAAACGAAAGGAGGGTGTCAATGAAGGTCTTGTAGAACCCTGTCATGTAGCCATCATTTCCGGGGGCTTTCCCTGTTGGGAGCCTTTTGATTGCATCTTCTATTTCTTTGTCTGTGATGGGGGCGTCAAGGGCTTGTGCTATTTCAGGGGATAGACTTGGGATAGTTACCTTTTCCATATATTCTGTGATTACCCTCATCTTGTATGGTCTCAGAAGCGTACAGTTTTTCATAGAAGTCGGCAAAAGCTTTGGGGATATTGGTGGGGTGGTCCCCGTGGGGATCATTCTCATTTTCTATGGTTTCAGGTATTGAAGTTTGCGCACAATTTGGTCTGTTTCTAGTTGTCGCAGTTCCTCTCACTTTCTGGTTGACTCTTATTTTTTTTCTCTCTCAGCGTCTGCAGTTTGGGCGCTAAGATCTAATTGCGCTATTTCGTTTCTCAGCTTATTTTCTATCAGATGGTGCTCCCTTTTCTTTGCCGCTGCTTCTTTGATTAGTATGCCTCTCCACGTGGCTTTCCCTGCTTCCCATACCATATTTTTCGAAACTTCGCCGGTGTTGTTTCGTTGGAGTATTTGCAAATGTTCTTTCGCAAATTGTTCTCGGAATATTGGGTCCTTCCAGAGTTTCGTTGCAACGCCATTTCGAGCGTCTGTGGGGGAGCTCCATCTGGCTGAGGATGATCGTGACCATGTTGTGATCTGACCACGTTATGGAGGATATTTTTGATGTGGACAACGCCACTGTTAACTCTGGTGTAAGGTATATATAGTCGATTCTAGTATATGTGGTGTGCGGCGCGGAGTAGAATGTGAAGCTTGTTTGGTGGGGGGGTTCATATAGCGCCATGCTTCTGAGTTTGTAGGAGTCCATCGACCTGTACTTCTTAACGCCTTCTGATGATGACCCGGATCAATGGCATCTTCACTTGCCTTCAAGGTAGGAACTAAACCATCACTAGATGCCAGCAACAGGGGAGAGAAGCAGCTGGACCGTGAGAAATGCCAGCCTGCATGTCCATGCAGAGGAGGTAGCCCCTCCTTCACAGGAAGAAGGAAGAACTACATTGTTAACATGGTGGGCAGAGAGTCGAGGAAGCCTGTGGAATGCTACCGCTTGGGGACCAACGGAGAACCTATAGAGCCGGTGACGCCGCTGGTGAAGGAACCAAGGTCCAGCCAGGAGCAGCGTGTTGACATCCTATCATAGAGACGTCCTGAGTCAGTCCTTCCAGAAACAGGGTCAACAATGAGGCCTGAACAGCAGAACTGCAATGCCCAGAGACGCCACGGGGCGACACCGTAGTTGGATTAGAGGTACGGAAAGTTCTATTGAGAGGGCGGGCAATAAGGCCACAGCATAGCCATTGCAGGGCTGTACAGGCCCGTAGCCAGTGCTGGGCTGACCATACAAGAAACCCAGGAAGGGTTGAAAGAAACAAGCTACGAAACAGGGCTCAGCACACACAAAACCCAGATGGGATTGAGAAACCAGTTACCCGACGAGGGGCTGAATGAAAGGGTACGCCAAACACCAAAAAGGGCTTATCAAGTCTGAGGCCTACCGAGGCAGAGAAGTTGAAACATTCAGATAAGACAAGGAGTGAACGTTTCTTTTCTAACTACCGACCTATCCAGTCCCGTGAAAGATTTTCCGGGAGACGGCATAAAGTAAAGTCTGTTTGGAGTTCATGATGAGGACAGTGTCTTAACCTATTTTGATCTAGAAGAGGAGGAGAACGTAAGCACTCTTTGATGGGTGTCAGAAAACCAGCCTCCACTAAGTTACAAACGGGGGGAAGTAACCCTAGGCCAACCTCAGGCTAGATTCTCTTTTCTTTCTTTCTTTTGCAAGTGCAAGCTTAGTTGGTAGGTTAAAGTAGATTTGGATCGAGGACAGTTTATTTCGTGAGACATTCTGACAAGCAGCAGTTTTTTTGTGGAGTAGGGCCCTCGTTATAGAAATAGAGTTAGAGGAGGTTTTCTTAAATTTCTCAATAGATCATCATTGAAACATGCCCTCTTGTCGGTCTCCTATGTTTGACTTACCACAGTGCCTAATGTGGGGATCAGATCTGCCATGTTGGGGAAAGTGCAGGGTTTTTCTGTTAAAGCACATAAGGGAACTAGTAAACAGGGAAGCATTCGTCTGTCCCTCATCAAACAGTCAAGTGAGTGGCAACAACACCAGCTGTAATGTGCAAAAATAAAATATTAAATTGTTAACTATGTACAGAACACTACACTAGGACAGAAGATACTGATAATCAAATAGTATGATGAGCTGAAGGACACTGGTTCCAGTTTATCAACCTCAGTCGGATGAACTACCATAGCGATAAACAGCAGTGGACAAGTAAAGAGAAATGCAATATGAGAAATACCACCCAGCCAATTTATGATAATGCAAGGATTATCATGCAAGAATCATAAGTATTATTTCATGGCAAAGATTTCTTTATTGGCCAATACTGAGGGTGAATATACCTCAATTTAAAACACAGATCACAGGATCACCCATGAGCACCTAACATGCTTGGCAGAACTAATAATAGATAACTGTTAGGAAAGATTTTGTAATTGTAGGTAATTTTCCTTCCATGTGGCAACCCCTAAACTTTTTGCTGTTGTTTTTCACCTTGTTCTTGACTTTGCCAGAGAAGTGCAGCCTTCTGCCGCACTCCTCTGGGCTTTCGCTCCTTTTCTTATGGGGAAACTGACATGCCCTTAAGACAGTCAGTTTCCCATAGTTTCTTTTATCATGTTGCGGCTTTAGTGCAACATGACACAAGAGGGCACTGTAAGCTAAGTTACAGCTCTCTTGGGTCTCTAGCCTTCTACAGGCCCTAGATACTCGTTTAGGATTGTATTTGATCAGTGCAAGTCATTCAGGGACTGGAATGGTGGCAGCGATCGTTTTGTGTATTTTGAGCTCCTTTTGGCGTTCTAAGCGCGTTTTTCGCGCTGAACCCAAAATGGTGGCCTGGCTCCCAAAATGGCCAGACCACGAGGCTCCTTTGTCCTGTCCACTGACCGTCTTGCTCCCTTCACCTTCCCCAGGTCGAGCGACCCGGGGCCTTCCTTATTTGGGCATGTACTTTCCCGCGAAACACGGATGCTTTCGCGGGCTTCTACATGTCTTTTGTGTGCCTCCAGGGTGTGGGCTGGGATGTCTGGTCCCAATACACATCCTGGGTGCCAGAGAGTCTAGGGTGGTGTGAATGCCTGGGACCACCGTGGTCCGTGATTGGTCCACGAATGGTGTGTGTGTTGATGAGTGGATCTCCCATTGGCTCCCCTCCGTTTTGGCGCAAAGGGAACCGTGGATAAGAGGGGGCTGGAAACACCACTACCATGTCGATCTCCTGAGTTCTCACGAACGAAGGAATACAGGAGCCAAGTATTCTGCAACCAAGAGGCTGGACCGAGGAATCGCTGGTGACCCGCTGAAGGACTCCTCCTTTGCACTGCTGTCGTCCTGTGAAACCCTTTCCTCCTTTGATCGAACCAGAAGGCCTGTACTGGTGCTTCGACCTTTGGTATAGCAGGAACAGCTATTCTCGGCAACTTCATCATCTCCTGCCAGTAAGCCTTCGGAAGCGTCTCTGGGCCATCCAGTTGACTGACCAGCTTACACGGGAGTCCTGCTCTGTAACCGCCGCCAGGTTGTGTTGTATTTCGAGTCCTGGTCACTCTCACACACTTAGTACACTTGGCGTTCCCAAGTCTGAAGTGAGTAGTGTACATTTGGCTCGGATACACACGGCCGCTCCGTTGCCCTGCGGTGGTGACAAAACTGTGCAGGTTTCTTCGATTGGGACGTCTTTTTTCTCTACACGACGACGAGGCATTCCCGGCTCTTCTGAACCTGCCAGCTGCTGAAACTAACGTGGAGAAGCCTGGGTCTGCTTGCATCGGGGACCGGTGAGTAGTATAGCTAGGATCTGGTCGCCCTCCTGCAGTAGCCCATTGCTTTTCCCCGCTGTGTAAAAACAGCACCCTTTTGTCCGTACTCGCGCTCTGCTTCTGCTCACTGTGGAGGCTGCGCTTGAGTCGCGGAACCTGTTCTTCTTTTGTTGTGCACTAACCCGAACTGCCTGACTTCCTCCGAAGAGCTTCTCCTTTTACCCGTTGGCACCAGCGTGTGCAGGTACTTTGAGCACAAGGCTCCACTCTTCGCAGGGCTCGGACTTCCATCTAGTTAGGTGCCTCTGAAGGCGAACTGAGTCTAAAGCATTATCGCACTGCCTGTTTTCCTCCCCTTGCAGGTGGACTACACATTTCGTGCCTCTAATGCTTGAGACTGTCGTATTTGTATATATATTGTGTTGATATGGTATGTGTTGGCTTAATATTGTGATATTGTGATGTTCTCGCTGCGGTCGTTGTTTTAAAGGCCTTAAAATAAATGTGTATATATTTTTGATATAACAACTGTTTGGAGTAGTCTGTAAGCGCTTTTGCTTTGTGTGCTCATTGCGGGCTTTCAGTCACCCTCACCCCTCTTGAGACCTAGTCTTGACCGCCGCGATCGCTACCTTGATTGGTCTGGCTCGTCCAGAGGTTACCCTGTTCCAAGTAATTAGGTTGGCCTTCTGAACTTCTGCGCCACCAGGACAGAGTTCAGAAATCCGTCTTAACAATAACCTTTCATAGTGACAGGTTCATGTGATCTACAAGTCAGTTTGTTGCTCCAATAGACCTCGATTCCCCCTGTAATCCCACCCAAGACCTCAGTGCGCTTCAAGTTGTGAGTGCTAGGCAAATGTGTCACCTCGTGCGTTCATTCTGCGTCCCCACCAGGCCGATTAGGTCATCTATGGTGACTATATTCATTTCTCGCCCATGGGCCGGAGTCACTTCCACGACCCAGTGAAGGAGTCGAGATACCACCAAGACCAATGACGACTTCCGATTATTCCCGCCCCAAAAAAAGTGGCATGCCCATCAATTGAAATAAAAAATGAGAGCCTTTTTTGTGGAGCGCAGGCATTTTGAAAAAAAATTAAAATCGTTTTTTATACATCTTTATTAATGGCTTTGTAAATTAACAATCAGTCATGGCATATATTGACAACTCATTATGCAATTCAGGATATATGCTAAAGGTAAATCACAACTGCCAACTGATAGAGCATGAGTTAACAAAAAGAGCATGAGATAACAAAAAAAAAAAAAACAAGAGTGGCATTATCCAAAGTGAATTACTCCTGGCAAGGTGAGGTTCACAGTTCATCTCTTAATAGTACAGCTTAGAACCTAGATCTCAGGCATAGTATACATGGAAATTGTACAGGCATGCAAACATTACCTGTCCACACTATGAAATGTAATATTGCTGTTGCAGTGCATATATGTTGCCAGTTACATCAAGTTCCCAGTGCCTGCTAGTCTTTGAGATGTGTGTGTGTGGGCAGCTAATTCTATGCAGGTCTCTTCTCAGGAGTTACACCATGCCATGTCCTTGTACCAGGCCTGCAGCCTTGGGGGACGATTTAGACCACCAGTTGATTGCTACCTCTCTTTTTGCTAGCAGGAAATCGTTTTTTTGAATCTGCATAATAAATGTTTTAACATTTGATCAATGCAACCTGTGGTTCCATACAACTGAGGCGGCGCGGGGGAACCTATGCTCGACATCACCTACATCCATGCATAAATGAGGCATAGCTATCTTTAAAGTGTAATTAAATGCCAGACAAACCCCCAAAGGGATGCGTTTGTTATGGAAGAGATGAGAAGGGAGGAAACAAGACCCTGGTTCTCGCAAACCTCTACCAGGTGTGAGAAGTTACTGATACATTTGGAACAAAAACCAAAACAAAAATCTAATTCTAGGTCATCTGATTAATGCCACAATCCTTGTCAGTACATTGCCAAACATAATTTCCACTTTCCAATACCCCATCACTTCCTCCCTCTTTAGAAATGGTTCTTGGCTCCCTCTCTAGAAATGGTTCTGGCACATATGGTGGTGCTTTGAAACCACCAAAAACAAATATATGTTTCCATGTTGCTGCTGGAAAAAAGTCTGGTCCATGTATGAATATCACACAAGTACTGGGGAGGATGCTGAATGTAGGAGGGAATGCAATATGTACTCATGTGTAACCCCACATACATTTAGGGGTCACCTATGGCTTCATAGGTATGGTAACAGGACTACATCTTTAGCCCTTTGGCACCAAATAAAGGTAAAATAAGGGTGTAGATAGCATCGCAACTTGAAAACCTACAATGAAAACGTAAAACAAAGGTGTTTTTTGTAAATATACTTGGAGCATTTTACAGTGTGTATCAGTAATGCTTAATGTATACAGTAACTGCTTTGAATGTAAACACTTAGGTCCTGATTCACGGAAGCCTTTTATAATGGCGCAATCCAAATGAAAAATGCTCTGTGAATCGGGCCCATAATTCCTGTGACAAAAATTTCACAGACACCATTTTAAAATCTACTTACCCAATTACATACATTTGTCAGAAAGTGTCAGACTTTGGTGTATTTCAATAAGAGCCCACTGGATCTTACCTTTGTGTACGAGAACATATCATATCAATTCCCTCATGTAATTGAAGAAAAAGATCTGTCATCCCCTTTGGGAGCAGTGGACATGATGCGGACGCCAGACTGTAGTTAAATACCTCAGCCTGGCAAAACTGAGAGAAAAGCTGATGGGGTCAAAGTTATTGACGTGCCATCCATAGCAAGTATGTTATCTTTTCTGAATGCCTCTTTTGTGTGGTGTCCGAAAAGCCGCCTTCAGTAGAGGAACCCCTGTGCTGACCCTCACCCTGGCACACTAGGTGGAGTGCTCTTTAGACCTGCTGCCCAGTGGTTACTGGTGCTCAAGACGCCGAAGAGAGTCGGTATCGGTTTTGGGGCCAGCCAGGTGAAGAGCAGATGGGAGTAGTTGGGCCCCTTAATTGCTGCACCTATCTGTATTGCCCCAAGCCTTGCATTAGGCACAGGATCATGCAGTTATATATATTTCTATAAAATACATGTAGGGCATTTTGGCTTTCCATCTATCCCCACCACTACTGTGCCCGGTAGACACCAGGTGCACTCGTGAGCATAGCGATAACGAATAACAGAAGTGAGGGAGCTAGACGAGTCCTCTTCCTCCCTAAACAAAGAGAAGACAAGAGCATCCCAGCAAGCACCACTTACAGTCAATGCCTGTTTGCATGCAAGAAAACAATCTGCCACATGATGCCCTCACCACTGCACCTATGCCTCTTGCTCAGCATTTGATGCTACTGTGCCATAAGTAAAGAAAATAGAAAAGTACTGGGAGCTTCAGGAGAAGCAGTGTTCCTGCGTTGCATGTATCATTATGCAATTGAAAAAACACAATGGATTAAAGCCAACACTCCTTGCTAATTGATGGGGTTCATAAGGAGACAGTCACAACAGGAAGCATTTATTAGTCTACAATATAGTTTCAAAATAAATGCTCCAGCATCCAATGAACCACAGGTCAGATGACTGTGTTGCATAATTGCACTATCCTCCTGGCCGGCTCTCTGGTAGCATATCGAGAGCCTTTCCTTCTTACCTGTTGTCGCAGAACCTCATTATCCATCTGTAGCTGGTTAAGGCTCTGCAGTTCCTCGGAGAGGCGAAGGTTGCCCTGTCTTAACTCCTGTATGTAATCACAGGCTTTTGACAAAATTCCACCCTTACTCTGTATAAAATGAGAAAAATGGGCAGAACGTCACACCAAAGCTTTCACCCCGTTTAAATATGACTCAGATTTGTTCATTGACAAAGTTAGAAAATAACATACATTTTTAAACTAAGGCACAGAAATGCAACTTTTAAACTCTTCTAGCTAACAGCTATGAACCTACCATCAGCGAGTATACAGTTAGGACCACAGTGACGAATAACTAGATACTGTGATGAAACCTATGATGAAGCCCCTTCTCCCCGAGGGTGAGACCCATTCCATGAGGCAAGGGAGGCGAGGACGCTACCCGATAGCCCCCTAGGGGTGGTACTCAGCACTGGGATATGATGGGGGACCCCCCCACTGGGATACAGGGAGGACATAATGGGCAGATGCAGTTATTTGTACAGAAGGTACAGGAGTGGCCTGTGGACCTCAAGGGCATTCGAGAAGCCAGTGTGAAAAAGGTGCCTAGGACCCAAGAAAGAGAAACACAGATATGGGGATGGCACCCGAGAAAGAGAAACACAGACAGGGGACTGGGACCCGAGAAGTCAATACAAAGGGGTCTGGAACCCGAGAAAGAGAAACACAGATACAGGTGTCTGGAATCCGAGAAGTCAATACAAAGGGGCCTGGGACCAGAGAAAGAGAAAAAAAGAGACTGGGGTTGCTCACAGTCACTTCTTCCATGAGGGAACTTTAGATTGCCTAGCCCCTTCCACAGGCTAGCACAAGCTTCTGTTCTTCCAGATCCTCTTCTACCGTCTGTGTTCAGCTGGGCTCTCTCAGGTTTCCCTCTTTAGCATAGCAGGGTCGCTACAAGGCACAAGGAACCCTTCAATCCCTTGCTGCAAGCTTTTTCTCCACTGCTTTCCTTTAACCAATGAGACAGGGAACCCGTCCCCAGCTAAGACAACTTGCAACTGAACAGGCTCTCCTTTTATTCAGTCCTTTCTCTCCTTAGCCGACTATTGATTGGATGAAATGTCTGGCTTCACCATTGTGGAAGTAGTGCTTACATCATATCCTCCCATGGTTGGCCATCCCGTATTGGTCAGTTCGAATAACAATTGGATAAATTAGGAGTTGTGCGGGAGGATCACCTGGATGAGGGGTCTTCAGGGAGTGGAAGTGAGACACTGGAAGGTGAGATGCGGTATCCCCTTCCATGTAACACCTTTTCCCCATCCTACCAGGTAGGATACCTAGGAACTCAACCCCCGCCCCTTTCCCAACATTAGCACTTTCTCACGGACAGCTCACCGTGAGCGAAAACGGACTAACACCAGAGCCATGTAAATGACATGTCCCAATAAAATGGTCAGGCAACGTCAGGCAATTACTGATCATTACACACACCCGACTTCCATCACACTTCACCACACTGATAAAAGGCGGAGCAGGAAAGCACACTCTGAGCAAGATAAAGTACACAAGCAGCAGTTCCAAGATGGCAGTTTAACACGAGGAGAAAGACTGCGAGACCAGAGAGGGTTGCAAGGAGGGAAGTGCCATTGAACTTTTCAGACCGTTACTTTCGCGAACCTAGGAAAGTAAGAAGCCTAAGACCGGAAAATAAAGCTGAACAAACCTGCATTATGTGTCAGAGGTACCCGGGCCTCTCCCATGTCAATAACCAAGGCGGGGAGGAGTGGCTGCCGCTGTGGTGCTGTCCTTGGCTCCTACAACAAAGCAGTGCCAGGGAAGATAGCACAGCCGGTGAGTTGGAGAGACTGATGCCAAACCAGCCTGTGTTAGAACCAAGGTTGCAAGCAGCAACACTGTACGAAGAAATCAAAAGAGGATGTTGCGTGAAACGTATGTGACAAACAACTCGAATATAATAGAAAACCAGAGGAGTGATTCAACTTTTTGGGGAAGGCAAATAAGATACCATAGCCAGAGTGATCCAGCGGCACGTGGGTGCTCACTCGAAGGTCTCTGTCAGGTATCCAACTAATTGGCAACTTTGAAAGGGGAATTTTGAGATCGAAGTGGTCCTGCAACGGGTCAAGCTAAATCCTGTGCACATTCGTAGGTCTTCGATAGTTGAACGCATGCTACAATTGGTCCGAGCCTGGCTGAAGGAGACCAATTGTGACTAAGAAAGGATTTTAGCCCGGTGAGGGGAATCCGGGGTGAGACACCCTAATTGAACACTCGAAAGAGGAAAGGAACTTTATGTTTATTTACATCAGGCCCTCTGAGCCAAGAGGCTTTTGGAAACCAAAGAGACTTGCATCACAGAAGGCCCTGATGCTGTAATGAAACGGTGTCCTTGTGCTGAAGAAGCCAGAGTGCGTGCTTTGCTCGAGTGAACCGCCTTGCCCGCGCTGAAAACATGGGGAAGGGAGGCCAATGGCCTGAACATCCTGACATATCATTTTGTGAACACTTCTTTCTTTTTCATGAACACTACCCCTCACTATGTATGTTTAGCGGTAAGGATTGGCAATAGGTTTTTTTTAGCACAGGCCCTTTTACTTTGACGAGACTCCAGTAGGACTGCATTATTTTTATTTGATGGTCGTAGCTTGCTCCCATCTGTAGATTTAGGTTTAGAGAGGCGTTTATCACACCCTTGTTAAAGTTCAAAAAACACTCTTGAACTGTGTTCACTTGTGTCTGTAAGGAAGGCATGGTATCAACAGTAAGACAGTGAGTCGAGGAAAAGCCTTTATTCAAAATACCCATGGAGTATGTCATTCCACTGAGCTGGATGAAATCCGTCCGAGGTTTCAAGTACCAATTTAAAAAGAAGTGTACTCAGGAATGAACCCCGAGTTCCGCCACAAGTGAAACATCCTATGGAGGATAGAAAAGATGAGAGCAATACCGGTTGTGTCCGGTTGGTCAGGTACGATTTGACCCAGTTCCAGGCTGTCCCTGTTTGACAAATTCTACAGACGACTAGGAGGATGTCATGGTCAAGGATAAATAAAAAAGAATCTGCATCCCTGTTACTCCTCAGCCAATCCATCCCCTTAAATAATCCAAGGCACCTGTAACAACAGATTCTGTGTTGTAGTAAGGCTGAAAACTGACCTGAACGTCGTGCACCCACTCATTTTCTTTGGCAAAACTCTGTATTTGAGATGTTACTTCAGCTTCCAACAGGTTGACATAGGGCAACTGCAATATGGGCCGATAGTTTACTGGACCAGATGGATTTTTAATTTATGGAGTTACCACAGCCCTTTTTAGTGGTCTAGGCACAACCCCTGAAGACAAGGATTGAGTAATGGCAGTACAGAGGTTGCCTGCTATGAAAGAGCAAAACACAATTTGAGAAGAGGACTGTATTCCCCTGCAGATGTGCTTGGAAGGCTTTTAGGGCTTTGAACACTGCAAGCAGTTCCAACAGATTGCTTTGACTGATGGGGACCACACGCTGTGCACTGTCTGTTGAAGGAGGTGAGCTCCCCACCCTGACAGAAATGCGTCCATGGTGAGAGTAGCCTCTACTGCAGGGGCGGTAAAGGTTTTCCCCTGCAGAGGTTTTTCCTTTGACCACCGCTGCAGAGACTGAACGAGGGATCTTGAGACAACCACTAGATCGTGCCATTGGCCTGACACCATTGGCTCGAGAGCCACTCCTGCATGGGGCGCATGCGCAGGCGAGCATGTGGAACTAGGAAGATATAGGATGCCATCATCCTCAGCAGCTGCATGGCCTTGCGTACGGTTACCCAATGACTGGCTACATAATGAGGAATCTGGAACAGCATGCTTTGAACCCGCTCATCGGAGGCGAAGACGAGCCAGTCTTCTGCCTGAATTAGGATCCCCAGATACTGTGACTTGGCTGGGGACCAGACTTAACTTTGTTGATAGAGAACCCTAGATTAAATAGGAGATCTACTGGGTATTCCCCAGACATGTTCCATACGAGTCACTGGTTATGAGCCAGTTGTCGAGGTAAGGATACACAGGGATGGACTGCTTGTGCAGGTGAGCCGCCGCTACCGCTAATACCTTTGGAAGCACCCCCGGGCTGAGGCAATGTCAAAGGGGAGAACCTTGAACTAATAATGTGTGTCCTCTATCTTGAGGTACTTTCTGAGCGCTGGCAACATTGAAATATGAAGGTATGCATCTTTCATGTCCAATGTGGCCATGTAATCCCCTGCCGCACCAGTGGGATTAGTTCCTGAAGAGTTGTCATTCTGAATTTTTGTGGTTTGACTTATTTTTTCGCAGGACGCTGATGTTAAACAGGGGGCATGGTTAGATCCTTTTTGGGTACAAGGAAGTATATTGAATAAATACCCTTGTTTACTTGGAAATGAGGGACGACTTAGATGGCGCCCTTTTCCAGCAAGACTGACTTTGTCCAGCCGGATACGCAGATGGTCTGATGACAGTCTGCTTCTGGGTGGGTGGTAGCGGGGTGGCCGGAGAAACTGTATGCAGTACTCCTGGGCGATGGTCTTGAGTCCCCACTGATCTTATGTGATCCCTTCCCATGCATGGGTAAAAGATATTAAACGTCCCCCAACTGGGGATGTAAGGGAGCGGACCCGTACCACTGAGTCATTTGGAGGTGGAGGCTGGGGAGCTTCTGGAAGCAGAGTTTCTACCTCCTCCTTACCCTTGTCGAAACCCACTTTGTTTTTGTGATTGAAAACCACTGGAGGAGCCCTGTCAAGCAGTCTTTCTCCCGCTCTCCATACTGTCTTTGTGGAGAGCGGGAGAAAGACTGCTTGCGAAAGCTCCAGCGGGTGTTGAAAACTCCTCGCTGGACGAAGGACTTGGCTGAGATTGGATTAAGCGGTTTTAAGGTCTTGTGCACCTTCTTGGATGTTTCTAAGGCCTCATCTACCGCTTTCCTAAAAGGTTGGCATCCTCTACTTGCTTATTGATGAGGGCAGCCTGGGTCTCCGTCTTAAAGCCTGAATTCTTCAGCCAGGCATGGCGTTTGAAAAGGGTCCCCTGAGCAAGGACACGTCCCGCAGTTTCAGCAGAGTGCAAGGTATTTTTGAGAATATACTGGGTGACTTGCCGCCCCTACCCAGCCATGGCTAAAAGGCGGGTGTGAGCGTGATTTGGAACATCTTGGAGGCCCTCTTGTACAAGGCCCCACTGAACGTCACTGTAGCTTGCTAGGAGCGTGGTATTTTTGGCAATTCAGGGGGAAAAGGCAGCCAAGGTGGTGACATGCTTGCCATGGGTGTACGATTTCTTGCAGTCCTTATCGGGAGGAGATCAAGATGAGGATAGTGGTACTGCAGCCCTTTTCCGTGTAGTAGTGACGACCAGGGAGTCCGGGATGGCATGGCCACTTATATACAGCGGGTCTGAAGGAGCCAGGGGGAAATATTTGTCCACTTGGGGATTGACTGCACGTGTGAGCGATGGTGTGAGCAGAGAGGTGGGGCCAGGCACAGCTTTATGGAGTTCAGCAAAGGGATAGCTTGGCTGACCAGGGTCTTTTCCTCCAGGATACTTTCCACAAATTCCCAGTCAGGGATGGCTTTCTGCGTGGTAATCTTGAAGTGATCAGAAGACTTCTTTAGAAGGTTATTGAACAGCATGTGGTTGTCAATAGGTGTCAAATCCCTGGGTTGGGTGACAGGAGGAGCATCAAGAATGTTTTCCCAGGGTCATGGTCATGAGGGGGGTGGGGTGGTATGCCATGAGCCCTGGTCATCCGCAGGGTCCCAGTTCGTGTCCTGACAGGTAGGATCCTGACCGCCCTGGCTAGAGTCCTGGAAATATTAAACATCCTCGTTAGGGTCATCTGGGTTACCAGCTTGTTGTACTATTAGACAAAGTCAGGCCTGATCGCCTTCCCCCTCCGTGTGGGAAATGATGTTGCCTGCTGTGGCGTTCCTGCTGGAGAGCCCAGCATCTTCCCTTATAGGAGCTTTCTGAGCTGCTACTGCAGCGCTACTGTGAGCCTTCCTAAGATATCCTGCAGCGTCTCCTTTCCTAACCGCTGCTGCTGAAAATGCCGGGTTATCAGCCCCATTGAGAGGGGGTGTGGCCAGCACGCATGGAGTAAAGACGTGAACCCACAAAGCTCCCGTCCACGATCCTGTAACAGATCCTGTAGCCGCGGATAAAGACATAACTCAAAGCAGCCAAAAGCAAGTAAGGACGGCTAAACCTTTTCCCTGCCTCCCAGAGCCCCTCTGAACGAAAAACGGACTGGGGAAGCCGCGGTGACGGCCATCTCGCAAGGCCCCCCGGCACCCTCCAAAATGGCACCAAAAGGTTCCTCTGAGCGTTTAAGGCGAGAAGGATCTGGCGGCCCGTTGCCCTTTTCCCTGTCACTCGGGGGACTGACAACGGCTCCAGGCTTGAGCGACTCAGCGGAGGCGAGCCCGGAAATCTCTGAACCCACGCCGCAAGGAATGCAGCTCTACAACTGATTCCCCAACCCCACTGAAGCCGCGGACCGGTCGGCTGGCGGGCCCAGGACCAGCTCGCCGAGAGGGAAGCCACTGAGCCGCGTGTTGCGACTCTGAACGTGACGGAGCCCCGGCGGCTGGGGGGTGGGGGGAGCGGGGACCCCAGGCCAATAGAACAGGAGCCCTCTGAGCCACGGACGCGACACATGGCACCGGGCTGCAATTGAGGAGACTGGAAACCGGCGGGAGGCAGCGGGAGACGGTGGTGCCTCTGAGGAACCCAGCTGTAAGAGGCTGACACAGACTGCAGGTACCCAGGGACCCTGGCTGGCAAAAGCGGGGAAGAGCACTTAGCCCCAGATTGGCACCCCTGCAGGCTGCTGTCCCTCTCCCCTGGACGCATATGAGAGTGCGCCCACAGCGGCCCTGAGGGACTCGGCCCTGCTCCTCACTACATCATCTCATCAATACAGGTGGGTGGCTGCTGTCCCTCGCCTCCAGCGTGATCACAAGCACCCTCGAGACGGCGATTACCCATCCCTTGGCTGGTGCCCAGATCCTCGACACACGCCCGATAGTCCTGGCGGGCGACGAGAGCATTGTGTGTATTGCAGGCTAGACGTGAGCCTCCATAAAACAGCCACAATGACCAAGCGGCGTTGAACCCATTACACCACCAACCATCTTCCAGTGAGGAAAACCCACATTTGTTGCTGCGGTTTCCACCACGATAAATGGACAGATAGCGGGCACGATCAAGGCCACCCTGCTCACCGGACCAGCTGCCATAGTTGATTGAAACCCCGCAGGGGCCCGGACCCCTCGCGAGAGCTCGAGCTCAGGCAAGATAAAAGCAGCCCGGCGCAAACGTGACACAGACTCGATCAGCCAAACACAGGCACCCAAGTGTTTCCCCACGTGGAGCACACTTGCTCACACTCCAGAATCCAGGGACCCAGGGCTGCCCTCTAGAGTCATTCACCCGAACCAACTGCCCCCCGAGACGCTTACCACCACAACAACAGACTCGGTCACCCTGCTCCCCAACCACTAGGGCGCTGCCCGTCTCACAGCCACAACAAATCAGGAAATCGGGGATCACATCCACCTGCAGAAGAGGAAGCCGGCCCCACGACCCAGCTCTCACGGCAACACTGTATCAAGCGGATGCCACAGAAGCGACCTAAGCGAGACACTGCAAGATGTCCTCCACAAGGAATAAACCCATGTCGACGACAATAATGGACTCCTTCACGGCGGCTAGACCCAAGCAACAACCCCACCATGAGATTAACACACAGACGGAGTCACCCCCACCTGAAGATGATCCCAAGGACACGCAGGTACTGCAGGGCATCACAGCGCTCAGAACATTTATCGACACCAAAATAGACAAAGTCAAATCTGACATGCAGCTAATGCGGCAAGATGCCCGCAACCTCACTGAAAGAGTGACCACTGTGGAAGCAGGCCTACAGGACACCGCAGAAACCACCTTGGATTTGAAAACTAAGGTCCACGAACTTGAAAGGCAGGTTGCAAGACTGGAAGCAAGATTGGAGGAGGTGGAGGGGAGGGCCCGACGTAATAGACGCATACTGGGAATTCCAGAAGACATGGAAGGAACCAACCTGACTGAATACGTGGAATCCATGATACTACAGGAAATCGGGCCCGGCAAACTCTCTCAGGGATTCTCAGTGGAGAGAACCCATAGATCCCTACAAAAAGCCCACCGCCCGGATCGTAGACACGGCCAATGATCACGAAGAGCCTACATTTTCGAGACAGAGAGACAATACTTAAGTTCTCGAGAGAAGGAAGTGAGATCAAATGGAATGACTCAAAGATCGTCATGTATCCTGATTACACCCACAATGTACAACGCGCCAGAAACTCATTGATACCAATCAAAGCCAGATTGCAAAAACTCAATCTTAAATACATGCTGCTATATCCCTCACGCCTCAAGATACTTTACAAGGGAAAAACGGTCTTCCTGGAAACCCAAGCTGCAGCCAACATGTGGCTGGAGCACAATAACTTGGCTGAAGGTGACAAACGCACCTTAAGAACTGAAGGGCTAAACATGAACCACTGATCCCGCAAAGCAAACAACTTCAAGATCTGACACCATGGCACCGAACTTAAAAGAAGACCCACCGCTACGAAGATAGATTGCACCACCACAGATGGGCGCTCGTTTGAACGCACATGAGCACCATCGTAATCTGTTCCGGCCTGTTGCCAGCACTACATCTGCATCAAACGACATGGATAGGCCCACAAGATGCGGTAGCCCCTGAGCGTTGTTAACCCACTCAACAGAGTGGAAGTTGAAACAGTTGAAATGTCTCAGATGTAAAGCAGCACCTTCAGCGAGGACACAGGAGGGAGAGGTGGGTGAACCGGCACCAGGCAGCCTAGAGGGGAGGCGTCTGGGCTCTCTGACCACCACAGAAGAGAAGAGCAAATTGTCATGGCCACACATATTAAGGTTTTAACCTTGAATGTGAGGGGACTGGGTACCTACCTTCGCCGAAATAGGATTAAATCCTACCTGCATAGGAAGAAGATCGGACTGTCCCTATTGCAGGAAACTCATCTCACAAAGGAATCTACCGCAACGCTACAAACGTACTGGGGCGGGCAGGGGTTCGGAGCCACATACTCCAAATATGCCAGAGGGGTGTTCACATGGATCAGCCCTCAAATCCCCTTCCAACTAACCAGGACTGAATTAGATCATGAGGGAAGGTAAGTGATATTGTGGGGTCATATTAGCAAACTGAAATATGTATTGTGAACTCCTACCTTCCCAACAACAACATACCAGCACACTTAAACCTGATGTACGCCAAGATCACACAATACAGGAACGGATTCTTTATCTGGGGGGGTAAATTCAATTGCGTCAGCAACCCAGAGCTTGACAGGTCCACACCTCTCCCCGGCGGTCCGACAGCGCTGACGGCACTGAACACCATGCAGAACCGCCTGGACCTAGTGGACGTCTGGTGAGTTACACCCAGATGACCGGGGCTACTCCTTTTACTCATCTCCACACAACCTTCACACCAGCATGGACTACGTTTTCACTGGTAGAGAAAACCTGCCCCAGATCAACACGGCGCAATACCTGGGTCGGACCATCTCCGACCACTCACCGCTAATTGTAGAGTGGATTATCACAGGACCCAGACCCCCAATACCCACATGGAGAATGCCCACGGAAGCGTTAAAAGTCCCGGCATTCAGGGATGACCTCAGAGATTCCCTAGAGAACTATATAGTAGAGAACATGGGCAGTGTTGATCACCTAAGCACGACATGGGATGCCCTGAAGGTGGTAATGCAGGAAGAAATCATAGCAAAGGGCGGAGGCATCAGGAAACATCTACAAACTGAGCTAGAACAGTGGGAAAACGAAATTGAGCAGCTGGAGTCCGACACCCAGGGCACCCAGCAGGATGAAGACAAACTCAAGCAGATCAGAACCGAATGCAGAGGCATGGGGCAGACTAGCCAAGTTGGACTACACCACCAGAAACAATAGGACGCACACCGAAGCAGACAAGCCCAGCAGACTACTAGCCTGGCTGTGCAAGAAAGAACACCCCAAGCACCTAACCACAGCCCTGAAAAGCAAAGATGGCACGCTGCATCAAACCCAGCAGTGCATCAATGACACTTTTAAACAATTCTAGGCCCGACTGTATTCCCATGACGACCAGGTGTCCCCAGATGAGATCTCGGACACACTAGAGGAGACGGGGCTGTGCAGGCTATCACCCACACACAGCGAAGCCCTAGATGCAGACATTACCATGGAAGACATATCTGAAGCAATTAAATCCTTGGCCACGTGCAAGGCCCCGGGCAGTGATGGGCTACCCTCCAAATTTCATAAGACTTATGAACCAACTCTAACCCCGCTGCTGCACAAGGTCTTCCAGGAAGCATGAATTGGGGATCCTACCCAGGAGTCTGCGTGAAACGCTGGTGGTCCCGATGCTTAAACGCAACAAATCTGCAGACTATTGCAACTCCTACCGCCCACTTGCAATGCTCAATTACGACGTCAAAATATTGACCACGATCCTAGCCAAGAGACTCTCTAGGACGATAGGAGAAATAGTGCACACAGATCAAAATGGCTTTGTGCCAGGCCGCAACACCACCGCCAATCTTCGCAGGCTCCAACACGTCATGTCCCAGGATAACCGAGGCGGGGGATCCTACGCCCTGCTATCCTAAAATGCCATCAAGGCGTTCGATTCCATCTACTGGGAATGGCTACTAGCGGTCCTCTGAGAATTTGGCTTCGGGAAGAAATTCATCAGGTGGGTCGAAGTGCTCTACACCAAACCAAAGGCACGAGTAAAATCCAGAAGGCTCGTCTCGGTGGCATGTTAATGTTAAAGGACATTTGTACCGCACACTATCACCACCGGAGTGGTCCCTTGGCGCTCTGGCGGCTCTGAAAGAGGAGGGGAGGTTGAGTTAGTGGGAGGAAGCAGGAAAAGTGCACGAGAGCAGTGATGTGCTGTTGGCGGCCTCAGCCCGGTGGGTCCGTTGGCTGGGCCTGGGGTGTTTGCGGCCGGTAGTCGTCGTGTACTGTTGTGCAAGGCTATGTGTGTTTTTTGTTTTGTTGTTGCAGTGTAGTGAAGTTTGTGAGGTTTGTTGTGCTGTAGGTTTTGGTTGCGTTTGGTTTGGAGTTTGAGAGGTGTATGCAGAAAGGGAAATTGTTAGTAGGGGTTGGTTAGTTTGCATCTCTATCCTGAATAGAAGCGCTCGGCTTGCATAGTCTCCCCTGTTGCGGCTCTGTCCTGATCTGGGTCTGACTGGCATACAGGTTCCTTACTCCACTAGCCCCCGCCTCTAACATGCTCTATCATAGCTCCCCTTATGTTCCATTCATACTCCTGTGGCTATTGCACCTGCCAACGACAACCTCTCAGATGGTGGGGCGATTGCCAATATCTCGATAATTCCACACCCATGTGGTACTTGGTAGTAATTAATTAAGGGGCGGGCAAAGGTGTTGGTGGGATTGTCTGGGGTAGTTGTCTCCGTGCGTACCACCTGCATTCCTGTCTATCCGGTGTCACCCGTCAAGGTGTCGTGGGCGTTACTCTCTTGGGTCCAGGATGTCCGTGCTTTTTGTTTTAGTCATCCTTTTCCAGTTTTGGTTTCTGTCTGTGGTGTTGTAAAGCCAGGTTTTTAGTGATTTCCTGAATTTTAGGTGATCTTCAGTGTTTCTTATTTCTTTTGGGATGTTGTTCCAGGTTTTTGCGGCTAAGTGGTAGAAGGAGGTGCCTCCAAGTTTTTTCTTATGGTATGGTTTGGTTCCAGGTGGATTTCGTTGCTTGATTGGAGGGGTCTCGTTGGTTTGTTGACTTATTTTCTTTTGTAGGAATTCTGCTCCTTGTCCGCTGATTGCCCTGTGCGTTATGCACATTGTTTTGAAGGTGATGCAATGTTTTACTGGGAGCCAGTGTAATGTTTTTAAGGCTGGAGTGATGTGGTCTTTCCTGGATCGTTTGAGTAGTAGTCTTGCTGCTGCATTTTGGATCCGTTGCAGTTTCTTCAGGAGGTATTCTGATATTCCGAGGTAGAGGCTTTTTGCATAGTGACATGATTAGGGCGACGATAGTGAGTGTTTTGTGCGCGAAGGAGAGGAAAGGTAGAATTCTTCTTGCCGGGCGGAGGAGGAAAAAGAATTTCTTCACTGTTGCATTTATTTGTGGTTCCAGGGTTAGGAGGTTGTTCATTAGGACTCCCAGATTTTTTACTACCTTCGATGGTGTTGGTGCGTTTCCCATTTCCGTAGGCCATGGGATGGTGGTTTCGTTCTCTTGGTCTTTGGATACGATCATGATTTCTGTCTTTCCTGGGTTGATTTTCAGGTTGTTGGCATCCATCCAGTTGAAGACTTCTTTTAGACAGTCGGTTAGGGTTGGATGGTCGGCATCTGTGTCTTTGTTTTTGTAGATGATCTGAGTGTCATCTGCATAGTTGTAACAAGTAATGTTGTATTTTTTGAAGATTCTGATGGCAGGAGTCTGATAGATGTTGAAATATAGTGGAGATATTGAGGATCCTTGTGGTACTCCGCAATCGTTGACTCGTGGAGTGGATTTGAAAGGTTTTATCCATACAGTTTCTGTTCTGTCTGCTAGGAATGATTTGGTCCAGCGTAGTGCTATGTCTGTTATGCCTAGGTCTTCTAGTCTTTTGGTCAGGGTGTCGTGGCTAACTGTGTCAAAGGCTGCGGAGAGGTTGAGCAGAATAAGGGCTGAGGTAGTGTTTGAGTCTGCGTTAGTTTTGAGGTCGTCCCAGATGGATAGTAGTGTCAGTTCCTCTCATTGGTCTGAAACCAATTTGAGATTGGTTCAGCAGCTGGTATTATTCTACGTGTTCTTGGGTTAGTTTATATACTTAGGTTTCTAGAAGTTTTGCTGAGTAGGGGATGTTGGAGATTGGCCTGTAGTTGGAAAGGTCATCTACGTCACCACTTGTGTTTTTTTAAGAGTGGCTTGATGTATGCTGATTTGAAGATCTTCGGTAAAGTCCCTGTTGAAAGTGATAGATTTAGAAGGTTTCTGTAGTGTTCTGCTGGTGATCCTTGCGCAAGGATTGATTTGTAGATGTCTGGGGGACATGGTTCCATGGGTGATCCCGCTTTCTTGCTTCGTTTAACCAGCATTGCGAATGCCTCTGCTATTTCAGGAAAGCTTCGGAGTTTGTGTTGTGGTTCCGAGTTGGGTCTGTTGGGTTGTATGTTGTGGTTGGTTGGTCGCTTTTGTATGGTTTGACAAATGTCATTGATTTTTTTGTGAAGTGGTCTGCCAGGTCGTTGCAGTTTTTCTGAAGGGGTTGGGGAGTTATCGCAGCCTGGTGGGATTCTCATTTCTTCATTGATGCTAAACATTTATTTGTGTGTGTTGGTGGCATTGTTGATTCTGTCATCGTAATGACTTTTCTTTGCCTTTTGAATTTCCTTCTTGTATGCACGGATTTGTTTTTGCTACAGTGTTTTTTCCCCTGGGTTGTCTTCTTTCCTCCATTCCAATTCCATCTTCCTGTTTTCCTTTTTCATGTTGTTTAATAGTGGGTTGAACCATTTTGCCATTGCTCTTTTTTTTGATGGGGTGAACGGTTTTTCTGGGGCGATCTTGTCTATAGTATCTGCGATCCATTTGTGCAGTATCTCTGCTTTTCCGTCTAGGTCAGCTAGCTCCAGTTCTGTAGTTGAGGGTTTTCGTTAATTCCATTTGTTCGAATAGGTTGCTATCTTTGACGTGTTTCCAGTTTCTTTTGGTGGTGGTTGTGAGTTTCGGATGTTGGATGTAGGCTTGGGTAGGCAGAGTGATCACGAATGGGATGATAAAATGGTCACTCCACAGTATTTGTATCGGAGGTGCTGTGGTGATGAGTTTTTCTATGGGGAAAATTGCGTCTAGGGTGTGTTCTGCCGAGTGCGTTGCTCCTTTGACTAGTTGTAGTTTCATGGTGCTGAGTTGATCAATTAGTGAGTTTTGGGAGTTGGCGTGGCCGTCTTCAAACCAGATGTTGATGTCCCCCAGGATGATTAGGTGTTCGTGGTTGATGAATAAGTTGGTGATGGCTTCTATGAAGTTATCGACGGATGTTGCATCATATGTTGGTGGTCTGTATACTAGGATGAATGTGATGTTGGTTTTTGGGCTCGCTGTTAGGTGTATTACCATGGTTTCGCAGTTGAGGATGTTGAGTGGTTTGTCAGTTTTTATTTTCAGGTGTTCTTTGAATGCTATAGCGATGCCTCCTGCTTTTTTTGTTTTTCCTGTTTATTTGTAGGCATTTGAAGTCGGTCGGGAGGCAGCTTAGGAGTGTGATTTTGTAGTTGTCGTCCAGCCATGTTTCTGTGATGAACAGGATGTATATGCCGTTGTCGTCCAGTAGGTCGAAGATCTCTGTTGAGTGTTTTGACATGGATCTTGAATTTATTAGATTGCAGTGAAGTTTGGAGGTGTTGTTTGGTTTGGGTTTTGTTGAGGTCGTCTTCCGCTCGGTGTTGAGGTTTCCTTCTTGGTCGGTCACTTGTTGGGCTGTGGGGTTCGGGGTGTCAGCGTCTTTGAAGAGTTCTTCTAGGTTTTGTTTTGGGTTTTTAGTGTTTTCATCGGTGTCGTCTTCCGGGAGTTGTAGTGGTTGATTGAAAGTTCCTCTTGCTTTGGTGATGTAGGGGGTTATTGGGTCGGTCGTCTGTTTTTTTTGGCCATCCTTCTTCTAGTTGCTTGTGTTAGGTTGATTGATGTTGCTGCTTCTAATGTTGGGTTGGATTGCCGTGGTGGCCAGTTGTCTGCGAGGTATGGAGTTAGGGAGAGGGATTTTTCTCTTCTCTCAGAGTTCCTTCGGTTTGTGTTCCTGCCTGTGGGGGTCCAGTCTGTGGTTGTTCTAGGTTGCTGTTCTGGTGTGTTTTTTCTTTCATCTCTGTCTTTTTCTCGGAATTGGTCGTTTGCGTGGCATTGTAGGGTTGAGAGTTGTTTAGTCTTTGTTTGGTGACGTCTAGATGGTCCTGCTTAGGTCTGGTTGTCTTGTGGTGTAGTGACTGGTGGGGGGGGGGGGGTGTCCGCTACTGGTTTGGGCTCCGTCTGTGGGTGTTATTCCGGCTGGGGTTGACGACTCGTTCAGTTGCTGTCCTAGGAGGGGAAGGGGGGGAGGTAAGGGTTATTAAGTTGGGTGTTATCGGTGGCTCTCTTTACTGTCCGCCTCCCTAAGTGCGGTTCACTGTGGTGAGAAGGCTGTGTGGGTTAGGAAGGGCATCCGCTGGTTGGAGGGTGGCTTGGACGGGTGTAGCTTGGACTTTTGCCTTGTGATGCGAGAGGCCCTAGTTAGAGTGACCCACCACCGTAATTAGCTGGTGGTTTCTGTCTCACTTGAGAGCTTGCTAAATATGCTAGTGAGCTAGATTCGAGACACTTGTATAGTGGGAGAGAGGCCTATCAGTGTCATGATCACCAAAAAAATGCCCAAAAAGGTTCTTAACAAGGTCAGGTTCTCTGTTTATTATTCCTAGTTGGTGAGCAAGCTATGCTGTTTATTTCCTAAGGCTAAATGGTTACTTCTAAAAAGAAACACAACATGGCTGCCAAGTTAGTCTCATGAAGATTGCAGTGCTGTCTAGGTGTTCAGACCCTGTAGCTATATAAGCCCCTCCCCTTGAGCGCTCCGCGCTTCGCGTCTTCTGCATCGCAGAGTGACGCTTACCCAAGTCCTGTCACAGAGAAACTTAATGTCGTAGTCATTCCGAGTGTTTTTCTTAGCATTTCCCTTGTGAATCCTCCTGGTTTTAGAGCCCCTTCCTCTCCCTCTCCAAACCCGCCCCGAATATTCCTTTCCAAACCTCGCCTCTCTTTCCTGTCACGTCGAGGGGTTTATCCCTCCGTTCACCCCGGCAGTTCAAGCCTGTTATCGCAAGTACTATTTGCAATGTATTGTGTCCATGTTTTATCTGCTTGCCGAGGTACGTTGTTTTGGCAGCGTTTGTAAATGGTTTTGTGAAGCAATTTAAAAGCCTGTTATTTCCTGCTATTTTTTGCTGTGCGCGTTGGCGTTTTCCTTTTGATACACATTCTGTGCTCTGCTCAGTTAAAGAATGTGGCCATACACTGTGCGTAGTTCAGGGGTAGCATTTTGATTCACGTCGAGCCTTTCCTGCTTATGCGCGCTATTTGACATTCATACCGAGTTCCTGCTGCACGCTCCTATACACGCAGGTTTCTTTGTGTACACTTGTCAGTTTGAAACGCAATCCTTTTGTGAAGGCAGATATCTTTTTGTGGTTATTCTGATCTTCACTGCCGAGAACGTCTCTGAGGAGAAAGACACATTTTTAGTCACGCTTGCTAAAGTTAAGTTTTCCGCTGTGACGCATTGGATGTTTGACTAGCCAATACCCTTGTGAATTCTTCCATTGCCTTTTACATTTCATCACAGTTTTCTGGGGAAAAGCTTGCCTACGATTATGTTGTACAGAAGTCATTTCCTCATTGTTTCCCTGTTTGGAATTGTTTTCACCTTAGTGCATGTGCTCCTCCTAAATTCATTCTAGATTCATGAAAGTCACAGAGCAGTTCCCCCACAATCCTTAGTTAAAAGGTCATTCTCCAGCAAAAGACCCTCTTCAGAACTAGAGCCCCTGCTCAGAAGCAAGATGGAGAGCTCCCCCCAGAAAAACATGAGGTGATTAGTTTCAGGGGAATTACTTAACAAATATTTGGGAACTGGGTTGAGAAATAGCCTAAGAATCTTTTCTGTGTATTCCATAGGGGGAGACAAGCTGTGTAGCAGGAAATTAGAAGCATCGCTCGCTGAGAAGAAATATCAGATAAGTAGATTGAGAGTGTGTGTCCCCGCAGAGTACAGGTAAGCGTTACAATCAGTGCAGTCTGGAGTTCACACAATGCAATTTGGGTGGAGAGGCCCTGCTATCGATGTAGTTTGGGGATCACACAATGCAGTTTGGGCACAGAGGCCCTGCTATCAATGTAGTTTGGGATCACACAATGTAATTGGGCAATGAGTCCCTGCTAAGTTTGAGACACCTGTACAGTGGGAGAGAGGCCTAGCACTGCAGTTTGGAGATCCCACAATGTAATTTGGGCACAGAGGCCGTGCTAAGTTTGAGACACCTGTATAGTTGGGGAGAGGCCTAACAATGCAGTTCGGAGATCACACAGTGCAGTTTGGGCACAGAGGCCCTGCTTAGTTTGAGACACCGGTATAGTGGGAGAGAGGCCTAGCAATGCCGTCTGGAGGTCACACAATGCAATTTGGGCACAGAGGCCCTGCTATCAATGCAGTTTGTGATCGCACAATGCAGATTGGGCACAGAGGCCCCGCTAAGTTTGAGACACCTGTATAGGGAAGAGAGGCCTATCAATGCAGTATGGGGGTCACACAATGCAATTTGGGCACAGAGGCCTGCTAAGTTTGAGACACCTGTATAGTGGGAGAGAGGCCTATCAATGCAGTCTGGAGGTCACACAACACAATGCATGGGACATACGGAGGGGCACTAGGCAAGGATGCCCACTTTCCCCCATGCTTTATATACTTGGGCTAGAACCTATTGCCATCTACTTCAGAAAAAAGTCTTTGATGCGGGTATACGATTGGACAGGGTAGATTACATAGGGCCTCATTACGACCCAGGCGGTAACCAGGGCGCTAGTAGCACCATGGTTACCGCTGGTATTTTACCGATTCCGCCATGGTGAATGGCGGAATTACTGCCCGATTCCAAGGTTGGCGGGGCGGAAATTCCCCATTGACCATAGGCCCTTGACCATTCCCATTTTTGCCCCCATAGGGATCAATGGAAATGGGGAAGGTGGTAGTTACGGTACCGCAAATTGTGGTACCGTAATTACCTCCAAGGTCCCTTTGCGGGTCCAATCCTTAACGGCTGGTCGAACAAGCCGTTAAGGTGGGAGCCTGCAAAGGGACCTCGTAATTAGGCGGTAAGGGGTTAACTGCGCCGCTACCTTTTACGGCGCCGTTAACTCCTTACCGCCTGGGTCGTAATGAGGCCCATAATATCCCTGTATGCAGATGATGTCCTCCTGTATGTGAGAGACCCGCACCTGAACGTCCCGACTATGCTGGAGGTCCTAGACAATTTGGGAATACGATTCAGCAGACACAAATCCTGTCTCTTCCCATTGGCAGACCTCAAAGACAAACACATTGATGACCTACCTTCATTGGGCGTACAATGGCAACCGACCTCATTTCGCTACCTTGGAGTCAACATACTATATACACCCGAGCTCATGCACAAGAACACCACCTTTGTGGCGCTGCCCCCTCTACGCAAATCAATAGGGTTCTGGTCACGACTCCCCCTGTCCATGATGGGAAGAGCGTCCATCATTAAAATGATTGTTCTCCACAGGTTACTCTACGAATTCCAAAATGTATATTACTATACTAAAGCCCGCTTCTTTTGCTTACTCGAGACAATATTCAAGGACTTCTTATGGGGTAAAGGCAGACACAAGATGGCGCTAACCAGATTAACCCTCCCGTATAGACAGGGCAGCATTCAGCTTCCTGACCTGGAGAAATATTATCTGGCAGCCCAGCTTAGCTTTGTAGCCAAATGGCTGGCTGATGGCGCCACTTCTGAAACAGCACTACTGCAACACCCAGTCGCTCCAATCCGGCTGAAGGAACTCATTTGGGCACCCCAACACCTCCCAAGCGAAACACCCCTACTGGCCACCCTGGGAAGACAAGTGTGGAACAGAACAAAGTCACTTCTTCACTTGAAACATGCATATGCTCCGGACATTCTGCTCCTTTCAGATCTGTGCCAGAACAGCATCGAACTAGCAACCATCAGGCACTGGGAGAGGAAGGGAGTGTACATGTGGGGAGACTTACACAACAAGGGCTCCTACCACGACTTCTCTTCACTGCAATCCAAGGATGGCATACCCAGCGGCCAGTTCCTGTGGTATCAAAGGATTTGAAAGCTAGCGCAAGCCAAATGGGACACATGGCCTGAGGAGCCCGAGCCCAACCCCTTCGTAACACTACTATATAATCTGGGAGAGGGCTGGAGACCGATGTCCCAAATATACAGCCATCTAATAGACAGACCTAATCCCCGTAGCTCTGACCTAAAACTCAAATGGGACAGAGAACTGGGGTGAGAAATGACCGACAAGGAATGGGAGAGAGCCCTGGTGTTCCCCAAGGAGGTATCCAGGAACTCCAGATTCAGATTAATCCAACTGAATGTGCTATACCGTTCCTATCTAACTCCATACAGAATAGCAAATTTCAGCAAGCAACCCCAACATAACTGCCCATGGTGCAACAGGGAAAAAGCGGATCTTCTACACATGTTCTGGGAATGCACCAAGACTCAGCAGCTCTGGGCCGAGGTGGAGCAAACCTGCAGGAGGGCAGGCATGACCAGATACGAATGGACCCCTAGTAAATGCCTCCTGGGGACTTAACACAGATTAGCTCAAATCAAACATACTGTGAAGCTCATGGACATGGCATGTATCTTAACTAAGAGGACCCCCGCAATGCCATGGAAACGACCAGGTGGCCCACGATTTCAAGCATGGCATAGTGAACTGGAGCGCTAGGTCGAGGTTGGAAACCTCGCCCTGGGAAGACTGCGTCGCTAAATCCCCTGAAGATGCAAGTCAGGCACTGGACGCTTGGAAGGCCCTGACATGGGCACTGTTCCACCCTTCTAACGACGAAAAACCCCCTTGAGCGATTTACCCCCACGTTGTCTGAACCGGCCACCACAAAGTCACTTAAACAGACCATTGCCAGAAGCAGAACTGAACCTCCATTTGCATGATACTTCCCCTCCCCCCTTGGCCTCTGCCCTCCCCACTCCAGCCCCTGGTACCTCTCCCAAGCTTAACTGTCTATCAACCACAAGGAGACAATCACTATTACTGTTAAACATTTATGTTAATGTTGTTTATCGTTTATTTCAGTTTGTTGGCTTCACATTGATCCACCCATACTATGCCGCAGTTGGCAACCATTTACAGACTGCTGTTGTACCTATGACAAATGCCAATAAACAAATTTAAAAATAAATCAGCCCCGTTGGCTTTGGAGAAAGCTGTGTCGGTCACAGAAGTTACTGTTTTGTCTGCCCCTCCAGCTGTGGGGTAGGTGGTGGCCTCAGTCGGCTGTCGGTAGCTTTATCGGCCTCCCAGGCCCCATCTGCGGGGTCGGCGGTAGCGGCATCGGCCACTTCGACAATACATGACAAATTCCAAAAAGGCTTTTATTTGTCTAGGAGTGGTGGTAAACGGGATGCAATGTATGGCATCCACCTCGTCAGTTTGAGGTCTAACTGCAGTTGCTGACCTGGTAACCTAAGTATTTGGTCTGGAAGGCAGCCACCATGATTTTTCTAGGATTGACACGTAGTAGACCGGCTGACTGTAGTTGTTCCAAGACCAACCGCAGATGAAGATGATTGTCCCACGAGACGCTGTGAATGACGGTATTGTCTTAATATGCAGCTGCATAGGCGATGTCCTCGCAACAGTTTGTCCAACAGTCTGAAATGTTGCTGCCGCTCCGTGTAGAGCAAAGGGTAAAACCGTGAATTGGTACAGCCCACTAGAAGTGGCAAAAACGCTGTCTTCTCTTGGTCTTCTTTGCTTAACGGCATCTGCCAATACTCTTTGGTCAGGTGAATGGCTGTGAGAAACCTGTCTCGATCCAAGACATTGATACATGGCATCGGATAGGCATTGAAGCAAGATATACTATTCAGACGCCTGAAATACATGCAAAAGCGTATGGAGCAATCAGGTTTAGGAACCATTACTATGGGAGAACACCAATTACTGATGTATGGCTCAATCACCCCCAAATCTAACATGGATTTTACCTCCTCCTCCAACACCTGGATGTGTGCCTCGGGGATCCGGTATGGTCTCTTTCGAATTACCTGGCCAGGTATGGTTCATAGCACATGATATGCCTAGTTTTCATTTCCCGAAATACATTAGTTGTACTTATACAATAAGCGCTGCAAGTCATCTTGTTGCTATTTTGTCAGAAGGGGGTTTATCTGTAACTCCTTGATACCATCCGAAGTTAAGCCAGGGTGCATGTCCCCAGGGTTTGTGGATATGTGTATCAATGTACTTTCCCCCTGCACTTCCAGCACAATAAGAGCTACTATAGGCAGAGGTTCTTCCCACTTCCTAAGCATGTTCACATGGTAAGTTTGAAGGGCGGGACGTCTGTGGTCTTGACAAAATTGGTATGTGACCAACTAGGATGTTTTCTACCGCATTCAGCCCTTTCCAGGAGTTCAGCGGTTTGCTTTCGGTTGTTAGAAGCAGAACCATCACTTTGTCACCTGCCTAGAAGGTGCGTAGATGTGTTAAGTTGTAGTAATTGTCTAGCAGTTTTTGGTCTTTTTGTAGATTCTCCTGCGCTATTGCTTGTAGAGAGTGAACAGGTTTCCTTAGGTTGCATGCATATTCTGTCATTGTTATCTCTTGAGTGGGTTGGTCTTCCTATTCTTCTTTGAGTAGGTGCAGCAGTGACCGTCTTTGTCTCCCAAATAACAGATTGAACGGGGAGAACCTCTTATGGAAGACTGTGGTGTATTCCATAAAATCATTAATACCAAGGATAACACACTGTCCAACTCTCGGTATGCACCGTTCAATCTTTTTCGCCACATCTGTTTAATTGTCTGGTTGTATCTCTCCACACCATCTGTTTGAGGGTGACAGACAGATGTTTTTAGATGCGAGATATGCAGGGCCTGGAAAACCTGCTGTACTAGCCGTGACGTTAAGTTGGTTCCTTGATCGGTTACAATTTCTTTAGGTATACCCACCCGCGCCATAAAGGGAATAAGGACATAACAAACCTGTGTTTCTGTTATGGTTTGTAACAGAAATGCCTCCGGATACCTTGTAGCATAATCGACAAGCATCAAAAGATATCTATGTCCTCGGCTGGATGGCTACAATGGTCCATGTCCATGCCTATCCACTGGAAAGGTTCCTGTATCAGGGCCATTACCTGTAGTGGAGCCTTTGTACTGCAGCCCGATTTCTCCATTGACATTCTGGGCACTGTTTACAGAATCGAGAGATTTCAACGTGTATTCCTGGGCAGTAAAATCTCTGTAGAATCTTCAAAGCCGTTTTCTCAGTTCCTTGGTGCCCTTCCCCCACTTGAATGTGAGCTACCTCCATTACCGTCATCCTGTACCTCAGAGGCACGAGGAGCTGTCTTATTGGCTCCTTCTGGTCTTCTATCACTACTCCATAGAGGAGTTTTTTTTTCTTACCAGAAGTATGCTCACTGGTCTTGTGGCCAACGAGAATTAATGGATTCCAGAGAATGTCGGAAAGTAGGGTCTTGCTCTTGGGCCATTCAGAAGCGTTCTCCTAAGCTGTCGATCTTCCAGTCTACGGCCACCGGACATATGGTTCTGCAGTTCCATTGAGGCTTCTGCCTTCTCTTTTCGCGTTTTGTTTTCTCTTCTTTGGGTTCTTTGGGGTTTATCGTTTTCAAAGCTTTATTCGGATTTATCCTTTAGCACAACACAATCCCAATTGATAAAACCACATTCAATTAGCCTAAAAAAAATACAATAAGACCACAGACAATAATTCCAAGGCGGATAAAGGCACACTCATTGTGGAAACGTAAAGTAAATTAAACAAGCATCTTTAAAATGTAGCTTAGTCCTTGAGAAGAGCAAAGCTTGCAGCCTAAGAAGCTGCACAGAACTACAAGAGGCGGGCACAGCTTGCAGCCTCGAGGATAGCCTGCGGTTGAGGTAAATCGATGCCCAATAACTTTATTCTTAGAAGCCAGGCACAATGAACATACCTGGCAGAGGCAAATACCACTTCCCACTCCATCGTATTAATGCGAAACTGCATTGATTCCCTCGTGCTTCTCAACCCTATGCCAAGTAAGAGAGGTAGTAGATGCCTACGCCGTAGCTCCATTAAAGGCTGTCATAACAATGTAAAGTGTATCAGTGTCTCATCAGCTTGTTTACACAGAGCAACAAGCAGCATTCTAAGCGGACCAATCACGTGTGTACCAGGTAGTTTGCAGCAGACTCAGTCTAAAGCGGACATATAAAGAACGCTCATACGGTGGGTGTATGCTATCCAGAAAGGATTTACTATTCCAAGCGAACATTGCAAGAGGAATACAGGGCCATTTTTCAGGGCCTGCCTTCGGGACGGCAGCATCCCAAAGGCATTATCTTTGACGATCATCTTGAGGTCTGCCTTAAGAGAAGAGTGACACTCATTGGGATTTTCCCAAGTGTCTAAGGCCTAGCCCGCAGAGCATCTTCTTCAGATGGAGGACCCAGCCGTGGCTTTTTAGCACCTTCCAATTTCAAAAAATCACTCAGAACATCTTTGTAGCGGGCCAGGCTCGGGGACGACCAAACTCTCACCCAATACAGCGCTGGCTTGAGGGCAACTAAGTTAGCCGGAGGCACTACCTACAATTCTAGATGAGGCATTCTTAGGCAGTAGCAGCAATTTCCTTAAGACGACGTTCTCAAAGGGGGACAACAGTTTTGTGTTTGCAAAGCCCCAGATCTCTGCACCATAAAGGGGCGCAGGCAGAGTTTGCTTATCAAATAATGCTAGGGCTGGGGAAACTGCCCCACTACCATGTCCTGAATAAAAGGACCGAATGGCCCGCTATGCTTAGTTAGGCTTACCTTGGATTTAAGGAGTTGGTTAGACCCCCCCACCTCATTGAATCTAATCCCTAGGTAGTCAAAATGCCTCACTTGGTCCAGTGTATGGCCATCTACCTCAATGTCCACCTGGCAAGGCTTAGAGAAGGGGGTTTAAAGACCATAACTGTGGTCTTAAAGCTATTAAGCCCAAGTCGAAGCGCCTTACATTTTGCCGAGAAGATGTTAAAGGCCACTTTCAGCCCGGCTGGAGAAGTGGCGAGAATGGTCACGTTATCAGCATAAAATAGGGTGAGTCATTTCTTTGACCCAATTTCTGGGGCATCCAAGGCACATGCTTCGAGAGCATCCACAATGTCCTGAATATATAACAGGAAAATGAGCGGGGCCAAGACACATCCCTGGCGCACCCCCTTAGTACGTCAAAGCGATCAGTCCGTTCCCCTCCCAGACCATATTGCACAGAGGCCTGGTTGTGCACATGTAGCAATTTAATAGCATTGAGCACATCAATTGGGAATTTTCCCTTCTTCAGAATTTGCCATAAAAGTGCTCTTGGTACAGAGCTGAACACTGTTTTCAGGTCCAGAAAGATGACATCCAATTTAATTTTAAGTAATTTTGTGTATTTTTGGATTAAGAGAATAAAAAACAGTGATCCACCGTGCCCCAGCCAGTTTGGAATCCGGCTTGGGCATTGCTAATAGGCCCTGTGTCATCCACTCATTTCTGTAATTTTCCCAACAAGACTTTGCCGAAAGTTTTCCTGGCGCAGTGGAGTAGGGCAATCGGGCGGTAATTTTCAGGCTGGTCTTTGGACCCATTCTTGTGTATTGGTACTATTGGGGCCTTGCACCAGGTTCGTGGTACTTCCTTGGCGCCGGTGGCAACATTAAATACCCTGCACAGCAGGACTGGCACCCAAATGGCCATTTCATCTCGATAGAAGTCTAGGGGATGAGGTCCGGCCGCTTTCCCCTTCTTTTGAGAACCCAATGCCTCTTCCACCTTGTTGGTTATAACCAGGGTTGCATCTAGGGGACTTATGCATACCTCTTCCACACTATGCTTGGTAGCTTGCCTTCCCTCCCCTGTATAGAAGTTTGAGAAATGTTTTCTCCAGGCAGCTCCCGAGATGCAGCATTGTAAGTACTAGTCACCATTCAGCTCGCTAGGAGAGACCAACTTCCAAAACCACACCATAACCCCTTCTTCAATCGCCTCTTGTAGTGCTGCCCAGGACGCTTGGGCATGTGCTTTTTTCATTGTATGCAAGAATGTTTTATGGTTTAACCTCAATTGCCACAGGTCCCCTTTGTCCACAGTATTTACAGTTTTTGCATGCAATACTAGGGCTTTTTTCAAACTAGAAGATTCAATGATGTACCAGGGATTTTGTTTTCACAGCCCTATGTTTGATTTTGCACTTGACGAGGAGACAAAGGGTACCAGGTTTTTGCCCAAGCGCTCAAATTCTGCTATCATAGCAGATGCTGGTGCACCCGGATTGCACAGGTTGCCCGCTATTGCTGCATATGCTTCAGGCTTTTCATCTCGCTCGATCCAGTCTAACCACTTTATTGTGTTTCTGTTGTGCCCCTCGATCCCTGTATGCCCTCCTGGCCCCCCCAATTCCACCCATGCCAAGGCAACAAGTAAGGGACACGGGTTTGTGGTCCCCCTCCATCCCAGCAATAACGGCCAGGTTCCGAGTTATAGGCAAGTGGCTGATCGAAATAAATATGTAGTCAATGCGAGAGGCTCCATTTGGACCCCGAAGGTCATGGCGGCCGGCTGATCGCCTGGCAGTATGCCATTGCATGCTCTGAGATTGAGACTACCAATTAAGCACGCTGGCTCAAACGCAGCTTTATGGACCCTTTTGGGGGGGGGGGGAGATGATCTTGCCAAATGGACCATGCAAATGCAAGGTCCTGGTCTTTCCAGAGGTCTTCTGTTGCTGCGAGGGGTTCCACCCGGAAGTTCAAATGACCTGCCACCAGTGTAAAATGGCTTTCTGAAATGAGAGGGGTGTCGGAGTTGCACAAATCTTGTAACATTGATAGGGTCCCCAGGCCAGTGTTCAAGCTCGGCCTAATGTATAAATTGAAAAGCAAGAAATGCCCCTCCCCATTCCACTGACACCACTAGTAGTTGTAACTTAGGGGAGCCAGTTTCAACAGAAACCACTTCCCAAGCGAGCCGGACATCATACCAGATCTGGAGCCCACCCATTGGTCTTTCTCTGGGGCCTTTGGTAGCCAAAATTGAACTCGTCACATAACCCTCAAAGGCAATTGCATCAAGGGCCCATGTTTCCTGGACTAATATGACCTGGTGTTCTCTGACAAAGTTGCACCAGTCTATATCAATAGGCATCCGCTTTAAGCCAGCTATGTTCCAAGAGAGGATTTTTAGAGGTCTTGTACTAGTCTCCCATAGGGCAACCCCTGGTAGTCAGTCCAACAGGTCAAAGTCAGAGATGGGGACAACCCCACCAAAGGGCCCCATCGGGGCTTTATTCCCAACAGCACTCCCCCTCGATGAAAGAAACAAGTGAGTTGCTGGGGGGGGGGGAAGGAGGGGCACACGTCCCTAAAGTTAGATTCAAATAATTGCTGAGAGCGTACCAAGAAGTTTACCCGTTTAGGGGGGATGGTGCACAAGTCAATGCCCAAAATAACCTCCACTAGGTCCTATGAAGTTAGATGGACCTCAATTTAATCCGTTGGGGAGTTTGCCAAGAAACCACTGGTACTTTTTAGGAGGTCCCTCTCGAATACCGAGAGGCATCCCCTATTCTCCCTAAACCAATAAAGGCATTTATTTCTGAGCGACTCAGCATTGTCGGTAAGTTAGCTCAGCGGGGGTTGATCGCTCACTGCTGCGATCTGAGCGTGATCTGCAGGTCGCAGGTTCGAATCCCAGCATGGCCAACTCAGCCTTTTATCTTTTCGAGGTCGATAAATGAGTACCAATTTCAGTTGAGTGATATTGTATGTAAATATGTGTATTTGTAGTTATTAGCTTTTATATAGCGCTTTACGCCAAAGCGCTTTACATTAATCAACAAGGATACAAAAGAAGCAGTAGGATACAATTCATGATTCAATTAAACAAGAACAATTTGCCGAGTAAAATTAGGAGGAAACCAGGCAGGGGAGAAGCAGGGGAGGAAGAGGAGAACTGTAGTCAAGAGGGGAGTTGAAGAAGGTGGGATTTTAAGGAGGAGCGGAAGGAAGAGTATGATGAGATAACTGATAGGGAGAGGTAAGGAGTTCCAATGAAGTGGGCCAAGGAGCTGAAAGGAGCGGAAGCAAGAAGGAGCACAAGGATGCGGGGTGACAGAGAGAAGGAGAAGGTCGGCAGAATGGAGGGGGGAGAGTAGAAAGAGGAGGGAGGAGAGGTAGGGAGGGGCAAGATCATGAAGATTTAAAGACGAGACAGAGGAAGTTAAATTTAAGTTGAGAGTGAAAGGAAAGTCAGCCAAGTGAGGAGAGGGAGGAGGAGATGGAGTCATGTGGATAGAGGGAGCAGAGAGTGTGGATAGCAGAGTGGTAGAGGGATTTGAGGGGGGCTAGGTGAGGCTGGGAGGCCGAAGAGGAGAGCTGAGCAGTAAAAGAGACGGGAAAAGATAAGAGAAGAAATTAAGAGTTTGATGGCATGGAAGGTGAGAAAGGAGCAGATTTTACGCACATTATAAAGATGGAAGCAACAGGCACAGGAGGTGAGAGAAATATGGTGAGTAAAGGAAAGAGAAGAGCCAAAGTGGAGGCCAAGGTTGCGGGCAGAGGCAGAGATGGGGAGATGAGTAGGGGGAAAGAGGATGGAAGGGGGGGCGGGGGGAGGAAGAGTGTTGGCAGGAAGGAATAAAATGTCAGTTTTGTCAGAGTTTAGTGTGAGAAAGTGAGAGGACATCCAAGTTTTGATTGCAGTGAGACAAGAAGAGTGTTTAAGGTGAATGTCAGGAGTAAAGGAACAGAAGGAAAGGAAAAGCTGGGAGTCAGCGTAAAAGTGGTGAGAGATACCACAGAAAGAGATGATTGGGGCAAGAAGTGAGGCGTAAAGTGAGAAGAGGAAGGGGCCAAATACAGAGCCTTGGGGAACACCAAAATCGATAGTGTGAGTTGAGCAGGAGCGGCCGCCCCAGGAGTCAGCAAAGGAGCGATTGGAAAGGTAGGAGGAAAACCTGTTGAGAAGAGAGCCTTTGAGACCGAAAGAGGGCAGAGTGACAAGGAGTAATGGATGATTTACAGTGTCGAAGGCAGCAGAGAGGTCGAGGAGAATGAGAATTGAAGAGTGTTTAGAATAGCGAGCAGTAAGAAGGGAATTAAAAAGGGAAGTAAGAGCAGTTTCGGTGGAGGGTTTAGGGCGAAAACCAGATTGAGTAGGGGGGAGGAGGTTAGAGACAAAGGCTGAGATGTGCTATGTAAAGCACTTTGGATAAAGGTGCTGTATAAATAACACATCATTAACGTCAAAATGGGCCTAATGTTGAGCTGCTCCTGGAATCTTCCTGCAACAACCCTCTTACTAGGTCCCATGTTAGAATGGGCATTATCCCCCAAGGCAGGCCTAGGACCCTCCATATTACCCCCAGAAGAGTCAATCACGTTCCTGAGCACCCTTAGCTCTTCTACAATAGAGTACAGCTGTTTTCCAAAGATCATGGTCAAGGATTCCACCACGGTTGGCATGCACTAGTCAACCAATTTGGTCGCCAGGATGTCTGGGTGGGCCCAGCTACTAGGTTCCAGGCTTTGGAAAGGAAATCAAATCACCAGGGTCTTCCGACACACAATTGTGAAAGTGGGTATGATGATGCCCTTGCCCCCCCCCTTTTTTTACTATGCCTCCCGGACCTCCTGCCCCACCCATACCTCCCTTCAGGCCGCGCCAATGTCATCCAGGAACCCCTTCATTTTGGTGATTAATAAATTCACCTCGTTTAGGGGTTTGAAGAGCCTAGAGATTTTTGTTCCGCAAAATAGGTTATTAATTATAATATAAATATGGATAAATTCAATGTGCGCAGTATGTGTAAAAGGCTCTAAAAATAACAATCTTCAACATTATTCTAAAATAGTTCTATAAAATAACAGTTCTCAAACAATATGTTCTGACCACCAATTAGTTGGACACAGGGATAGCAGCAAATATTCTAGTTTGAAGAGAGAGCGGTTAGTCCAGTGTTGATCAATATGCCCCCAATGGAAGAGACAACACAATAGGGTACAGTGTGCACCGGGGGCAGCAATCAGCTAAGCAGGCGAGTCAGAAAGAGTTGCATGAAGCCAGTGTGGTGAAAAACTCCTAAATCAGTCAGTGTGGACAAGGCACGCAGACAGCTCGAGAGGCAGCCAGAGTCTGTCTCCTCCCCCCTGTTCCTCCTGCCCTTGGAGTGGTGAGCATCAGGATGGATCCCCAGACGGGTTCGTGTGGACTGGGCACGCCCAACAGCTTAGGAAGCAGCCTGAGTCCGTCTACCCCCGCCTGTTCCACTTAGCCTAGGAGTAAAGAACAACAAGCTAGAGGCCAAGTTTTTCTACAAGGTCTTACATCATCAGCCTGTCTTGAGTAGCCAGGGAAATACAGTTATATCTTATACCTTGTTTCCTCTAAGCCACATGTTGGCAGTTATCGGCCAGTCACCCTTCAAATGCTGTGGTCCACAATCCAAGATGTCCACGCTGGAATTGCCAATCAGGCCCCTCTCGCGGTAACGCCCGGACAACACCAGACAGATGCGCCCTTGTTGTCAGCGGGCTTGCGCCACAAGGGTGAGCTGCTCTGAGCCTATATGCTCCTTCCTGGGTTTGTGGCAAAAAGAGGGGGAGGGGTGGCCTCACCCGCAACTCGCGCACAGAGACAAGGGCCTTCTCCAACAGCACCAGACAGCAGCGCCCTTGTTGCCAACTGATTTGTGCCACAAGGGTGAACTGCTGGAGCGTATATGCTCCTTCCTGGAGTGGCGGCAAAAAAGGGGGTGTGGGCTCACCCGCAACTCGCGCCACAAACCTCTCCCAACAGCACCAGACATCAGCACCCTTGTTGTCAGCGGGCTTGCGCCACAAGGGTGAGCTGCTGGAGCTTATATGCTCCTCCCTGGATTCGCAGCAAAAAAAGGCGGCATGGCCTCACCCGCAACTCGTGCCCCCAGAGCCAAGGGCCTCTTCCAACAGCACCAGACTGCAGCGCCCGGCTTACGCACCAAGGGTGAGCTGCTGGAGCTTATATGCTCCTTCCTGGATTTGCAGCAAAAAAAGGGGGCGTAGCATTGCCCCGCAAATGGTGCCCAGAGCCAAGGGCCTCCTCCAACAGCACCAGACAGCAGCGCCCTTGTTGCCAACTGGTTTGTGCCACAAGGGTGAGCTGCTTGAGCGTATATGCTCCTTCCTGGAGTGGCAGTAAAAAAGGGGGCGTGGCCTCGCCCCCGCAACTCGCGGCCAGAGCCAAGGGCCTCCTCCAACAGCACCAGACAGCAACGCCCTTGTAGGGGTTTATGTCTTCCTGGGAAAATGGGGCTTCTTTCCACCAATCTTCTTCAAATTCTTTCTATATTTCCTTAAAGCCCAGGGCATCTGAACCAAGTATCAGGGGTTCTGGAAAGGAGGATATAACTGCTGCTTTTATACATATGTTTCTCCCCTTGACTCTTATGTGGATCCCCTTAAGCAGATATGGTTTAACAGAAGGAGACGTCTCAAATCCCAACAAGCGTAGACCAGAAACATATAACGGTTTACGTTAGGTGATGTCTCAAACCCTGTATAGGGTACAAAAGTAAAGGCAAGAGAGAAAAAGGTTATCACAGAGTTAATTAATGTGTAAAGTCGACTAGTCTGTATGTTGAGTAAAAATATTGAAGAGAAATAGAAACTGAAAGGAATTGAGAAAAGTTGAGGAGCAATAGTGATTGAACATATCAAAGTGATTGGTACCAATCAAAAGGTAGAGATAGTTAATTAAGAAATTAGAGGCTTGAGCGGCGATTGATAGTGTGTGCTCATATTTTTGTTTTAAAGGCATAGAAAAAGTGGTGATTTAAGCAAAAGTATAAAGGTTATTTCATAAGTCTGGTAAGTATTGACAGTCAATTGAGACTTTTCATAATGGGAGACACTCCTCTTATGCATTTATCTAAGACTTTGCCAAAGCATATGCCGAAGCTCAAACAGTATAGTACGGAATGGGGGAAAGGCACGGCAGATAAAATGTTCATGCCGTTGCCACAAGGGGGATCATTGTCAAAAACGGTACTACAACACATGACAACATACTTGCACGCTACGCACACGGGGAAGAAATTAGAGAAAATATTAGTGATTTTAGATCTCTGGAAAATGTACCAGGAAGAGAGGGAAGCTCTGCCACCCGAGGAGTGGATGTTTAGTCAGTTTAAGGAGAAAGATGTTCAGCCTTCAGCTTCCCTTACCTCGCCTGAAGTAAAAGGCGCTAGCACGGAAGAAATATGGCTATATCCGTTAAAGGAGTTGAAAGCAGCAACGGCATATAGTAAACCAATATACAAACCTCCCGCTTATAGCAGCGATGATAGTCCAGAGGAGAATAAGAGAAAAGAAGAGACCTATAAGATCATACAAGAAAAAGAAGAAAAGAGTGAGCAGTCAAATCTGTTGACAGAAATAGACAAGGAGATTAAGAGAAGGAAAGGAGAGAAGGATAAAGCTGATGAGGTAGCGCTCGAGCAGAACAAATGGATGGGTGGACAGATATTACTTAAAATAGATGGGAAAAGCATCGCAGAGGTTTGGCAAAGGGAAGATACGGACGAACAAGAAAGAAAAGATAAAGAACGAGAGAAGAGATTGAAAGAAGACAAGCAAAAAAGGAAGAGCAGGTAGCGACAAAAACATATATCAGGAGGAGCAACAGAGAAAAGAAGAACAGGCAGAAGAACAAAGAAAATATGACAATAGACAGAGCGATAGAAGATAGGGATAGAAGAGAAAGCAAGAGAAGAGGAGGAAGCACAAAGATTAAGGGACAAAAGAGTACAGAGACAAAGGGAAAAAGAGGAAAGAAGGGAAGCAGTAAGGAGAGAAGAACGAAGGCAAGAGGAAGAAAGAATTAGAAGGGATGCGAGAAAGTGAAGAGAACTAGATAAAGAAATGGAACGAGGAAGGAGACAGCAGGGTCTTTATACCAGTCTCATTTGTAAGGAACCAGTAGGGCCCAGCCCAGAAATACAATGGGATAGAAAAGAACAGTTCCTTCCGCTTATGGAAGCAATGTCAGGGGCATCTAGAGTTCCGTTAGACGAAGAAAGATTTGATGCAGAAGGCATTAGAGAAAAGATCGATAAGGTCTATCAAGAATTAAAGGAAGGTAGCAAATATGGAAGTCGAGGGAAGAGGGATCAATCCCTAATATTTCAATCACTAAGCGAAAAAGAAATTCTATTCAGTCACAAACGTAGAGCATTGTCCTTAAGCAGACTGAACCTAGACAAGGTTGAAGGGGATGATAGTCAAACTAGTTGGGGACAACACGTGTCAGATGAAGAAAGAGGGTCTACCCTCGAGGTAGGAGGAGGGAGCGCGTAGGCCCCTGAAGGATGCCTGCAATTGGATAAAGAAGTAAGATGGTCAGATCTGGAACAACCCAAGGATAGGACGCTAGATCCCATAGCATATCCAGAACGTCATCGAGGACGATTGTATAGTGAGAAGGTATAATCGCTGCCATATGTGAGCAGGTTAAGGTTGCTACCGACAAGGAGACAGACGGGGACGATCGTCCCTGCCATCGATAGACTAATGATGGGAACCGATTCCTTTAATCCTGGGGAAGGGAGTTCACCTAGGATACCAAGAGGTTATGCAGGAACTTTATGAACAACTGTTGATGATGTTATTTGAAATGCCATATATTTTCTTTGTATTTGATGTTTAAGTGTGGTGGCCAGACATCCTGTGTTAAGAGTGTTTCCCCTTAGTTTTGTTAGGCAGGGAAATCCTCGAAAGAGTAAGGATAGTGAGGCGTTTAATGATTACTTCTAATTTAATAAAATGGCCAATGTTGAACAAACCTACAAAAGTTGTCTGCCTCGCATTGCAGACCCCTCACAGTTGTATCTAAAAAACAACAAATGGTAGATAAACTTGGTAAGTCTGCACCATGAAACATTCTATATGTATCCTCTTAAATCACATCTTGGTGAATTAGCGAGAAAGAGTACAGCTTTTCTTCATGCTCAATGTTCAATTTGTGTCAATAGTCTCTAGTCTGCAGTTGTAGCACAGCTCCTTTCTGTGAAATAATTTCAAAAAATATATATATGTATATATATATTCAGTGAAAAAACTTTGTTAAAGGCACATTATGGTGACAAGTAAAACTGAAAAACCCCTGAAATTCGACAGTTATGGTAAGCTAAGCAACCATAACTCATGCCACCACCGTGCACAGCTAAGAACCACACCCATGACATCAAAGATGACATCAGAAATATGATTGATGACATCACTGATGACATAACATGTCTAGCCCCTTCTTTTTTTGTTGAATTTCAGGGTTTTTTCGGATTTACTTGTAACCCTAATGTCTCTTTAACAATGTTTTTTCACTGAATTTGATAGGTTTTTATTAGTGCAACTTAACCATAACATCTACAACATCTAACTTCATTGCATACCTTTCAGACAGTGCCACATGACAATATGATAGCGCGCAGCATGATGACGTGTCCGAGAACCCGTCCGCACTTCACGATAAGATCCGTGCATTTTCTACTGATCTAGGAACTTTCAACTTCAGAATTTCCCTTGCACAGCTCCAACACCTATTCCTACTCATCCATTAACAATCTAGTATGCAGTGTGCATACTTTTAGCAAAACTGCTATTTAACTTAAAATTTAAATCGACTAATGCCATCCCTCCTCCCCAAGAGACACCACCACTGCTGTAGTGTTTGGTGCCTCTTCCCTCCCCACCTTTCATTCTAAGCTCTTCTGCCAAAAAACAAAAAAAGAATGCACCCAAAAACAATGAAAGAAATGTTCCTTTAGGAACCACCATTCACAGTTAAACAGAACTAAAAAAACGTATATGCTCCATCTACTTTATATTTCTCAGTAAAGTACATAGACTCAATAAGATTTTCCAACATTTCCATTTGCATTTTGTGTTCTGCTAATGTCGATATTGTGGCGTTTATCCCCCCGTTGCAGGGATGGAACGGTGGATACCGACCTGGCAGCCCAAGTTATCAGCCCAAGCAAACCGAGGGTGGATAACGAGATCTCCGGACCATTATCCCCCCCATGCAATGGGGGATGAAGGCCATTATCACCCTAGGTTCCGAACGTGGGAACCCGGGGTGCTAAAAAAGGATTTTTCTTCCGGTGTAGGAAGGAAAATCCTTTTCCAAGATGGCCACCATGGAACGTGAAAGCGGGGTTCCATACAGGGACCCTCTTCGCTTTCCATGGCAGCCTGCAGAAGACGAAAAGAGAACCCTATGACCATATTACACAAGCACATTTTTCTTCCCTTTCAAACCTATCCCAATTTCGAATAACTTTACCACAAAGCCAGTCCCAGGTGGACATGGCCATTTTAACCCCATGTGTTGTCCCTCGTGGTTATGGCCAGTAGTAGCCTGATTGTCCGGATCATGACCTTATTCCATGACCCGGACAATCTGGCCACTGCCCATGGCCACAGGCTACACCTCAGTCACCAAAGGTAAATCACTACATTTTGTACCTACATTATGACACTTGTCAAAAAACAAAATCCATCTAGACTTTATGAAAACATTTATATCTAGATCGATAATCATTTTGTAAACCTTTGTGTAGATTTGTCAAATGGCACCACATTTATAAGCCTTTACAATATTTTTGGACACCCCCTCTAATTTTGCCCCCTCTTGACAAAATCCCACCAAACTTCGCAAAAACATTTATATCTAGATCTATTATCAGTTTGCCAAAATAAGTGGAGATTCGTCAAATGGCACCTCATTTATAAACCTTTACATTATATTGGAACCCCCCCCCTCTAATTTTGCCCCCTCTTGACAGAATCCCACCAAACTTTGCAAACACTTTCAGAATCAGGACAGAAATATAATTGCAACATTTCATGCAGTTTAATTGAGTGGTGCCAAAGTTATATGCCATCCAAAAACTGCCCCAAACATCTAAAGTGTCCCCGAACTTCTCAGGACTGTTTGCAAACATCAGAAATGTTGGCAGACTTTTGCAGCAAAAACTACCCTTTTTTGCTTCTTGCAGCCATATTCCATCCCATCCTCATCACCCCTCATCTCCCCAGAGATTATTTGATAAATTTGACAAGTGCAATGTTGTGTTTTTTAATCTGTTTTTACCATAGGCCGATGTCTGCGAATCCAAGATGGTGGGCGTTTCCAAAAATCTGATGCACCTCACGCTTCACGCCAACCAATCAGCGAACACGTTGCGTGTCCGCGGATATGACGCAAGACGATTAACCAATCGGTTTCCTGTCCACGGAGCGAACAGGGAAATGTGTCCACGGAGCGGACATAGATATGACGAAATGATTGCCTTATGTTTTGGTCGTTTAAAAAACTACTGGACAGATTTACACCAAATTAACAAAAGCACGCTTTCGGGACCAGGCCGACGCTCCTGCCGCAAATTTGGTGAAAATCCGTCCAGCGGTTTGGGCTGTAGGCATGAGCAAAGTTTTTTCCCATTATGTATATGGGAAAAAAAGACATTTTGGGACCCCCCTATAACTTTGCCCCCCTTCACCAAACCTCAAACTTTTCAAAAAAATTCAGAGTGGACCATTTACAGGGGGAGCGAAGTTCTAAGCCGCCCAAAAAGTGCTCTTCCAATGAGATGAGCAACTTAACCATAAACTACATGGCCGCTACCGCAGGCCATGTAATGCCTTTTGGCTCTCTTACTGAGCTTCTAATGAGTGGCAAATGCTGCACAAACTGTGGTGCATATTGTGTTTTGCTTACCACCAAATCAACTTCCGTATGTGAGGTGCCGGTCTCCACAAGCTCGGAATGCCGTGTTCTGAAAACACGAGGGTGTAAATTAGCTACATAGTTTACTACCATGCTTCAATTTTGTACGTATTAGTTGTTATGGAGCATCGAATACCATATTAGATCATTGATCTACAGAAAATCTATTATTGGTTGGCTTCATCGCAGACAGATTTTTGCATTCAACCATGGTAAACGGAATAGTAGACTGAATGGAGCGGCTGAAGCAGATATCCGCTCTAGTAATGAACTCTTAGCTGAAGTGCTACATCGTAACCAATAAATGGCAATCTTTCAGCGTCCCGCTCTGGAACACAGTGACCAGACTCGGTGCGCTGAACGCACCACGGATAAGTATCATCTCCTAACAACCACCCTGGTAACCATGTACACAAGCCTGTCTGGTCACACTGTGTGGTTTTTCGTGCCATTGCGGCGGCCAGGGTGGAAGTGTTCCTATAGTACAGCCCAAAGTTCTGGGAGGATACTGATTCAATGGGTAAGCCTAGTATACTCAGGCTCTCAAGTGGTGTTTAATTTGTCTGACTCCCAATATTCTACCAGTATTCTACCTGTGGCAGTTACACCCTTGATGTAGGGGTACTGCACTTGTGTGGTGATTGCTTAGCAATTTGATACTGCGGTCACCAAGGTGCTGCCATGATACACACAGGTTTGATTCGCTAAATTGCTACTACTCACAAAATGCTTCACTTAATTTATCAGTGCAAGTTATGGTCACTTAAATGGTACAGATATGTCAATTGTGTCTTGAAGAGTTATACAATATTTTCGTGCATTACAACATGTAGATCAAAATTAATTATTGGACACATTATTACGTGATTCGTGTGAGCATATGTGACAATGACTAGCTAAATTTAGTCCATTGGGGCAATGAACAGGGCGTTGGTATGACATGCAGTACTTACCATAAAAGCATTTCTAATGATTGTATCTGCTTAGAATCACATGCTGTGCATATAGTCCAACATCCAGTGGTAACCGCAGAGTATTGTATCTTGTCTTTCGAGAATCGAAAGGGGACGTCGACATGGGCGCGCCTGTAACACTATCCCTAAGTGACGTGTAGTGTACCCAAAATCCCTCACGCATCAAGGTCCCTTCGATTGTATTTTATGACTATCGTGAGTGAGTATAGAAAAGAGAGAAAGTAGTAAGACGTCTATGTTCCTTCCATCAGAGCGGTAAGGAAGGATGGGCGCATGTGAATCTAAGCAGATACAATCATCAGAAATGCTTTTACGGTAAGTAATGCATGTCTTCTGATGCTTGTTAATCTGCTTAGAATCACATGTTGTGCATAGACTAGCAAGCAGTACCCGGAGTTGGAGGTGGGTTGTGAGAAGGAACAGTAGTCAAAAGATGTCTTAGTACTGCTTGTCCCACCTGAGAATCAGACCTAGAATGAGTGTCTAGGCAATAGTGTTTTGTAAAGGTGTGTACAGAACTCCAGGTTGCCGCTTTGCAAATGGACTCTAGGGGAACATTTGCAATCAATGCTAGGGAAGCCCCAGTGCCTCGAGTAGAATGCACTCTAGCCTTGAAGGGCAGTTCTCGCTTAGCAAAAGTGTAACAGAGTGTGATGCATTTGACAATCCACTGTGAGATTGCTGATTTAGAGACAGGATCCCCTTCTCTACCAGCTGCCACTGAAACGAAAAATTGGTTTGTTTTTCTCAGTGGTTTAGTTCTGTCCAGGTAAAACATGACTGCCCTACGGACATCTAATGTGTGTAGGCTTCTTTCGGCCATGTTAGTAGGGTTCTGGAAGAAAGTAGGCAGTTCTATTGATTGGTTCACATGAAATTTGGAGATAAATGTACGCGCAAATCTAGGGTGAGTGCGTAGAACCACCTTATCGCTGAACTGTAACCAAAAGGGTCTAGGACTGAGAGGGCCTGTAGTTCACTAACCCTTAGTGATAGCCACTAGGAAGGCTGTCTTATAGGTAAGATCTTTGAGACTTGCTCTATGCATAGGTTCAAATGGAGACCACAAGTCTGGTTAATACCACATTCAGGTCATATCCGGGAGCTGGATTAGAAATGGGGGGATGAATCCTCTTGACCCCTTCCATAAAAGCCTTAATAACTGGTATCTTCCACCATGACACCTTCAGTTGTGCCGTGGTGTAGGCTGAGAGAGCAGCCGAGTGAACCTTTAGGGAATTAAAAACCAGCCCTGAGTCCAGTAAGGGAGTCAGGTACAATACAATGTGCGTGGGAGAGCCGTCAATGGGATTGGCGCTCTTAGAATTGCACCAGATAACGAAGCGTTTCCATTTACTGGAATAGCAATATCGGGTGTTATGTTTCTTTACTTCCCTAAGTATGTCCATGCATCTCCGAGGGAGTTATAGGTGTCCGAACTCTATGACCTCAGGAGCCAGGCCGCTAAGTTCAATGTTTGCGAGCATGGGTGGAGTGTCTTCCCTTTGTCCTGCGACAACATGTTATACGGGCAAAGTAGCTTCACTGGGGAGAGAGAGAGATCTCCATCAGATGAGCCAACCAGGGTTGGCAGGCCCACCTGGGGTCCACCAATATCATGGTGACTGGTTCCTGGTGCATCTTGTGCACTATCTTGTTGAGTAGGGGAGTCGGGGGGGGAAAAGCGTAAACAAATTTCCCTGACCATGTGATCCAGAGTCTGTTCCCCTTGGAACGTTTCTGGGGGTACCTTGAGGCATAGTCTTGGCATTGAGCATTCTCCAGAGTTGTGAACAAGTCGATCTCTGGGAAACCTCATTCTGTGATAAAATTGGAGACAATGTCTTTGTGTAATCGCCATTCGTACTGCATCGGTAGTGAGAAATCTCTGCCGAGTACGTCTGCCAGAAGATTGAGTTCCCCTGGAACATGTTGTGACAACAGGAACATGTTGTGTTTGAGAGCCCACTTCCAAATGTTCTGGGACAGTTTGGACAGCTATGGAGAGTGAGTACCCCCCCTGTCTGTTCTGATAGTACATGGCCGTGGTGCTGTCTGAGGATCAGGACCATCTTCCCTTGCAGTTGTGTCTGAAAGGCCTTCGGTGCTTTGAAAACTGCTAACAGTTCCAACAGATTTGTGTGTTTGGATGCTATGTCTAACGACCAAACTCTGTGCGCTGTTTATTGAAGCAGGTGAGCTCCCCACCCTGTGAGAGATGCGTCTGTAGTGAGAGTGGCTTCCACTGCAGGGGTGGTGAAGGATTTTCCCTTCAAGAGGTTCTCCCTCGACCACCACCGCAGCGAGAGAACGAGGGCTGGCGAGACAACCACTAGATCGTCCCATTGTCCGCTGGCCTGACACCACTGGCTGTTGAGCCACTCCTGCATTGGACGCAAGCGCGCGTGAGGAAACAAATAAATGCATGATGCCATCATTCCTAGCAGTCACATAGCCTTGCGTACCGTCACCTCTTGATGGCTACATAGTGAGGGACTTGAAACAACATGTTTTGGACCCTCTCGTTGGAGGGGAAGACGAGGCTGTCCTTTGTTCGAATTAGAGCCCCTAGGAACTGCTTGACTTGACTGGGGTCTAAGCTGGATTTCTTCTCGTTGATGGAGAATCCCAGGCTGAATAAAAGGTCTAATGTCCTCTGGGTATTTGACAGGCATAGCTCCCCTGTTATGAGCCAGTCGTCGAGGTGAGGATAAACTGGGATAGATAGCCTGCACAGGTGTGCTGCTGCCACTGCCAGTACCTTTGTAAATACCACTCGGTGCTGAGGCTATGCCGAAGGGCAGTACTTTGAACTGATAGAGCTTGTCTTGTATCACAAATCTGAGGTATTTTCTGTGCGCTGGCAACATTGAAAAATGAAAGTATGCATCTTTCATGTCCATTGTTGCAATGTAGTCCCTCTGTGTGAGCAGGGGGATGGGTGATGACCTCCTGCAGGATGACCATACGAAACTTAAGGTTTGACAAATTTGTACGCTGGGCGCAAATCTAGTACAGGGCGCATGGTGAGATCCTTTTTGGGTACAAGGAAGTACACTGAATACCCTTGATTACCTGTATAAGAGATAAGACTTCTATGGCGCCCTTTTCCTGCAGGGTCTCGACTTCTTGTAGCAGGAGGCGCAGATGTTCTGGCATCAGGAACCTTGAAAGCGGAGGTCTGAATTGGGGGGGACTGGCAAAATTCTATACAGTACCTGTGGGCGACGGTCTTGAGTACCCACTGGTCTGTAGTTATCCCCTCCCATGCTTGAAGAAATGATGTTAGCTGGCCCCCGACCGGGGAGGAATAGGAGGGGACACGGATCAGAGGGTCATTTTTGGCCTGAGGCCGGGGAGCCTCAAGGTGTAGAATTCTGGCCCCTTCCTTTTCCACGTCTTTGACCTCTTGGGGGATATGGTTTGGTGTAGCTGCTGGTCCCTTGGGGAGAGGACCAATTATTTCCCGAGCCGTATTGGTTCTGAGGGAAACGTTGGCCACGAAAGGAACGTCTCCATCTGCTCCCCCCTCCTTGGGGAAGGCCTCTGGGTGATCTGATCCAGGGTCTTGAGGGAGTCATGCTCTTTTTTAGCAGTTTCAAGTGCTTTGTCTTCTGCCTTTCCAAACAGATTAGTCTCCTCCACCGGCTTATTATTAGTGAAGCTTGCGTTTCTGGTTTGAAACCAGAATTTCGTAACCATACGTGCCTCTTCAGGAGGGTACCTTGAGCCAAGAACCTGCCAGCCATCTCAGCCGCATAAAAAGTATTTTTTAAGATACTCTGATTAACTTGTCTGCCTTCTGCTACCGTGGAGAGCAAGCGAGCCCGTAGTGGTTCAGGGAGTTCTTGAAGGACTTCTTGTAGCATGGCCCATTGTGCGTCGGCATAGCTAGCACACAAAGTCGTGTTTTTTGCGATGCGAGTAGAAAAAGCTGCAGCAGCCGTGACCCTCTTCCCTAGAGCGTATAGCCTCTTACACTCCTGGTCCGGGGGTGCCTCCCCAGTTGCTAGGGGAACCACCGCTCTCTTCCTGGTTGTAGTTACCACCACTGACTCTGGAGTAGCATGGTCCCTGATGTAAAGAGGGTCAGAGGGGGAAGGTCAAAACAATTTTTCTACTCTAGGATTTACTGCTCTAGTTAGGGCAGGTGTCAATAATGAAGGGGCCAACCGCTTTTTGATTGAGTTTAACAGAGGAATAGCTTGGCTGGCTGGTGGTTTCTCTTTTAAGATGTCCTTGACAAAATCAGCCTCTGGTACAGCTTCCTGTGTAGCAATCTGTAAATGTTCTGCTGCCTTCCTTAATATGGCGTTGAACGCCATTTGGTCGTCAACCAGGGAGGCCTGTCAAGTGGAATTCATGCACAAGGCATCAGGTTCCGGTGTTGGATTAGTTAACTGCCAAGGCTGAGGATCACCCAGGTCGGGGTTGTCCCCCCCTCCCCCCCAACCCTCTGTGGGATCAATATGAACATCCTCAGTGTCAGCAAAGGGATATTCATCCGGATTGTATTGGTCCACAGCAACGTCAACTCCAGTAAAGTCATAAGTACATATTTCTTCTTCCTGAGAAGGGTCAAATACTTTTTGAAGTTTAGCCACAGGTGGATGTCTTCTTTCGATGCATCTCGACAGTCTCCTGAGTATTGGGGGCAGCGCCTTTCGATTTAGAATTACTGGTCGCAAGCCGCACCTGCGGTTGCGGGTAGGGCTGCCGATCCTGATGACCAGCGGGCACGGCCGAAATATTTGGTGTGCACGTTGGCGCAATGGGCCGTTTCGACTGTTTTGCCGAAGACGTCCCGGGGGTTGTGTCCTTCGTGTGTAGAGTGTGCGTCCTTGTCACCGGGGTGTACAGTCCCCATAGCAGGACCTGAGTCTTGCCTGACGGGGACGGACGACGCAGAGCGAGAATGGTCTGCCGAGATGTCAATGGCCTCCGAATCGGAGGCCTGTTCGTCACTTAGCCCCTCGTCACAATCGGCGGTTTTGGCAGCGGGAGAACTAGACTCGGCCTGCCACATTCCGTACGCCGCCCAACACAGCACTCCTTTAGTGTCTTTGAACGCAGGGGCTTGCAAGCCGCACAAGCATTCTCATCCTGATTCAGGGGCAAACACCTATTACACACAGTGTTTATCCTTCAAAGGGAATTTGGCCTTGCAAGAAGGGCAAAACCTAAACCGAGTCCTCTCCATAGCTGAGCAAAAATATAGTGACAAAGAGACCCAAGGAACAAAGAGAGGAAAGGGAAAGGCATTCTTGGAAAAGGAAATGTTAACCCTGACCCAACTATCCCTACTGTGTAGGCCGGCCAGAAGGCCCGGCCAAGTGGTCGGCAGAGCCTACCAGAACACTCTCTGTCGAAGATCCGTGGAACCGGCTTCGGCGTAGATCAGGAAACAGCCGTCGATGGAATGGACGGTAGGATAATAATGAATAACTTTACAATATACGACCAAGGGTCGAAAGAATAACAATAGCAATGTCTCTGGACCAGCTCCGCATAAGGCGACCAGTATGCCGAGTGAAAAAAAACAATCTGAGGGACCTCGACACGTTAGGGATTTTGGGTACACTACACGTCACATAGGGATAGTGTTACAGCTACGCCCATGTCAACGTCCGCTTTCGATTCTCGAAAGACAAGATGCAATACTCCAGGATTACCACTGGATGTGGGACTATATGCACAGCATGCGATTCTAAGCAGATTAACAAGCATCAGAAATCATGTTACTCATAGAGGTATATAACATTGTTACGCTCACCTGGTATCCACAGGGACGCCACCCAGCCATAGGGACTCTGGTATCCTTCTCTGCGGTTCCCAGGTGTGACCAGCTGGGAAGTTCTGCCTGGAATACAGGTGGGCAATGTTCAAGATTGGGCAACTGGGGTAAGCAGCCCCCCACCACCCTGTATGCCCCCAGCCCCTCTGGACCTCTCCTCACCTTGTTGTTAATTCTGGTGTGCTCTCCATCCTGCCTTCTTGGCAGGGGCGCGTTGTCTTTTGTGGGCAAATGCGAACTAGTTACTTCACTGATGCCGGCCCGCTTTGAGTCTTTCAGGTAGGTCTTATTGCTGTTCTATATTGTTGTTATTCTTGCATGACTTATTGGTTTAATAAATGTCTCTTTCTCTTCCTTAGGTGCGCAGAAGTCCAATGTGATGCATTGGCTGAATTAGGTCTCGCCAGTAAATGATGGCGTATAAAGAGCGTTATGATGCGGTAAGTAGGCGCTATGCGCAGCGCTATGATGCCTTGCCTTTGCTAACTTGTTGTCTTTTCTACCCCATAGATCGCGGTGCTCACCCGGTGTATGAAATTCCGAGGCGATGCTGGTCAAGGGGCGACTTGCGAGGTAAGCTTTTCAGCACAGTTCGTTGTGTTGTAAAATTGTCTAATGTCTTGTTTCTTCCTTTTTTGCAGATCCGTCGGTCCGGGAGACGTGCTGATCCTAAGATGCTGTTCGCAGGAGCTGTGGGCAGGTAACGGTGAAAATTACAGGTAAGCTGCTGCTGCTAACGATGTCCTTTTGTCTCTTTACAGATGCTGTTCTTCCGAGGTTCGCGGGTACAGCTGAACACGATGAGCGTCACGTTGCAGGATTGCAAAGTAACGCGAAGCGTGTTATCCAAGTCGGGTGTGGTTTAAATAGCTTTAAGAAATTAGTCCAGGTAAAGTAGTTCCTAGGCTACCACACCCAAAACACTATACTGCATAGCTTGGTTCCAAGGAGCCAAGCTATATGGATGCCTCCATGTTGGCTGGCACTTGAAATAAAGTAGTTCCCTAAACACAAGTCTTTATTAAGTATGAGCCTGGTGCCAAAGGCGCCAGGACTGGCCCCAAGAGGGCCTAGGGCAAAGGATGCCTAAGTTTGTTGGAGGCCCGAGCCAAGACCCCTCCTGGCCCATGGGCTTGCCAGGGGGGTTTCTGGATGTGGGTCGTGACACATACAGAGCACAGTCTCCACTTAGACGTGACATACAATTCAGCCATCAGTTCTAGACTTATTGTCACTATTGGATTTGGACTCGCTTGAGCATGTGGGCACAGTTTTTTTCTATTAAACATGACATTAAATCAGTGTCTAATTAGGCACGACATAGATACCTCTATCAAACAGGCTATACAATCAAGTTGTTCCATTCCACTGATATATTTAAACCACAATTGGCTGTATCTAGGCTGCACAGGAGTTTTACCACATCTCCCCCCCTCCGATTGGGTGTAATCATTTGTAACATAAACCATCTTAGGTCCCTTCCTGTGTGTCTCTTTCTCTCATTGTGTTCCACTTTAGGTTTATCTGCTACTGTGTTTCGTATACAAGACCTATGCTGTGATATTAGTCGTTTGATAGGTTGTATGTTCTTCCCAACATGCAGGAGTTTACTTGGGCAACTCTATGATATATATTGTCCATTAGCTGTTGCGGTTAGTGTGTGTCTTGAGTTGCCATTGGTATTGCCATGCTCATAAATGTACCTAGTCTCTTTAAACTGGAAGACCCCCAACTCCTCTCTAATGAGCATGGTGTTGGTAGGTGTAAGTGGGGAACGATTTGGATAGCTTGTAGAGTGCAGGTGGATAAGGTGAGGACTTATTTATAGAGAGGTATTAGAGAGAAAGCCCAAAGAGTAGGCACATGCTGTACTCAACTTTTCAGAGCACTTGGGTGGACATTACAGTTTTCGTAGAGTAAGAAATTGACACATTTTCCAAAAGTTATGAAGGGTAATACGAACAGCAGAGGTGTTAGAAGTGTTGAACCCCAAGTCTGGATCCATTGGGCGATGGTGGAAGAAGATCAGATGGGAAGGTCAGGGAGATATGGCCTTCGAAGCAGGGAGAAAGAGAACCTGTGTTTTTCCAAGAGTTCAGCAAGAGGCAGCAGAGAGCCATTCAGCAACCTATTGTAGTGAGATAGTTGGTAATTGGTTTCAAAATGGCTGGGGTGAAGAAAGGAGAAAAGGATATGAGTGTTGTTTGCAAAGAAGTGATGGTGAACATCAAAGGAAGAGATATCCACCTTGGCCAGAAGTCTAAGAGTGTGAAGAGCAGACGTCCAAGGACTGAACCTTAGGAATGTGGACAAGGGAGAGTAGCGGAATCCAAGGTTTCCAAGTTCAAGGAGATTTTAAAGGAGCACTTTTTGTAAGGTAGGAGGTAATCTGAGCAAGAGCACATTTGCAAAACCAAGGGTCCTGAAAAGTCAAGTGAAGATAGGAGAGGTTGACAGTGGCAGGATCAGCAGAGAGTCGAAAATTAGCATAGAAGAGATTTTGGAGTGATGAGCACCAGACACAGTTCAAGACATGCCAGTCAGTCGAAATACTTTTATTTGGTATGAACCTTCAAGTTAGCAAAATCACACATTTTAACAAAATTTAGACAAAGAATAGAAGCAATACACAGCAAAAACATTATAAACACTCCACAGTAAAAACTGTACATACATTTAAGAGAAAAAGAGAAAATACAAGGAGAGTGATGCTTGCAGCCTTGACAGATTAAAAATGCCAAAAACCAGATTGATAAAATAGCTAATTCAGGGCCATCTTTCTTAACAGCCACACCGTGTAGCTACATCAAGCAGTTGCAAATGTCACATGAGGAGACAAACAGAGTGTAAAAAAAAACACAGCAGAATTTGAAGTACGAATTCCAACATCACTTAAAATCAGTTTTAAATACACACGCCTCAACCTCAGTGTCTTTTCACATAATAGGAAAAAGTGCAGCACTGTTTCACTCGCTGTCCCACACATTGGGCAAATGTGAGACACAGTGTCGCTCCAAGAGAGTATAAAAGCAACAACTGGAGAAATACCCAATTACATACGCATATTGAAAGATCTGTCAAACAAAGGTGAAGCTACATCTAAATATTGATTAAAACCGGGATCACTATTATGGTCAATATAATGACGGCCCAGTCTACACTTAATGGCATCAGCCAAAAGGTGTTCCCGGACTCTCAGCTTAGCTGTCATTTTGACTTTGCTCAAACTACTACTCTTAGGATTATTCCACTTACTCACAAAACATGCAACATATTTTTAATGTGAGTGATCCATTTAAGGCTTTTCTCTCCGTCCAGAGACATAAGATGTAGCAACGCATCCCTACACTTTTCCAGACCCGGTTGCTACCAGACTCTTATCCAACAAAAAGTGCAGGACTAAACATAGCCAGTGCACCAATGTGGATGGTGACATATGTGTGGATGCTGAAGGAGCACTCAAAAGGAGCAACAGCAGTTGCTTTCAAATTGTATTTTCTTTAATGTTCAGCTGTCCAACCTTAACATATCCCTAAAGCTTCGACTCATACAGGACAGCTGGTAAAACCTGCGTACTATATAAATCCAAGGCCGGGACACAGCACTGCTTCCCAGGCAAAATATTAAAGACCTAATAGCCCCATTTAACTATTCCAGCTGTGCCACCCAACCAGGATACTCCTGAAACCTCTTTCCAAGATAATCAAAATGGTCCACCTTCTCAATTAAGATACCTTCCGCTTTTAGCCAGATCAGTTTATGGTTTTGAAAAATGAGGAATAAACATCTCTGACTTGGTTTTACCAACATTGAAATTCAGTAGTAACTCATTAAATTTGGCCAAAAAAATAGATTGAGATTTCTCTAGACCCTGCAGAGTAGTTGATATCAAAACTGCATCAGCCACATGAAATGGGGCCGGATATTTACCAAAGGCCAATTTCGGACGTTCCTGGCACCCTGTTAGGGAGAATTCTCACCAAGTGCTAAATTCCCTCTACCTTAGAGCCCTCTAGCTCTCTTGCTATATTTTGGGGATTTGAACTTTTCATTTTCAATGTCTTTTACTTTTGTGTTCTTTGGTTATGGAGTTTTAAAACAACTCCATAGGCATCATCTTTTTCTGTTTGTCACACAGCACCTTCAGTGAAGTGGTACATGGATTTCAGACTTCCCAAGGTTTAAATACCTTCTCTGGGACCGACTACCGCCTCCCAGAGCATGTAAAGTTAAATTGGCTTTACTAGTCTTTTTAAATTTACTGACCCAGTACACACTACCTTCCTATAGAGTGCTGGAGGGGTTGCCTAGCTTCCCTTAGTTAAAACACTCATGTAACAGTCAAATGTTACCTTTTCCTACTTTAAATGGCTGGTGGCAGTGGTTTAGATCAACTACCGTGAATTTTCCCGACCGCTAACAACGGAAGCTAAAAATCGGGTCAGCCATGTTTTTCAATATGGAGCCCAAGACCTATCTGTAAAAACAGACTCCGGTCATCTTTTTTCGCCATTTCTTTTAGGAAAAGTCCTTCTTGCGTTAGTCTCTGCGCACCAAACCAGATTTTGTCCCTTTGTTCGTCGGCCTTTGAGCGCCTGAGTCCTCTGGCGCCTGAGTGTCTGGGGTGGACAGGATGTGAGGGAGGTGCCCAAAACTCCCTGCGCTTAGTCTCCTAGGACACCTGAATGCACTCTGGCGTGATTGGCCGGCTGACTGTCTGGCAAGGACAGCCACCCTGCTGTGTGAGTGACAGCCAGGCTGGAATGAATGGGGGGAAAACTGTTTAAAAGCAGGTCTCTGGGACTTGGAAAGCAGAGTCGACCACTGGAATGAAAGAACCGAAGATGAGCTGAAGGAAGAGGACTCCTGCAACTCCTGGACGACAGGTGAAGCCCTACTGCAGGTCCGAATTGCCTGAAACTCCACTACAGAGAAGCCCTTCAAGGTTAACTTCTTACCTTGAGTTTGGTGGGAACAACCAACTCACAAGCCACCCGGACACTGTCCCCATCTGGTCGAATTTTCATCAGAGTGCTGTTGAAAACCGGATAGCCAGAAGGAAGGCAACCACCTCGTGGACTTTAAGGCACTCACACCTTAAACCAATGTCTTGCTAAGCTTTTGGCCTGATCCCTGGGCAGTGTGGGAACCTCCTGACGTCATCCTTCTAGTCTTCTTGTCCCCACGACTGAAGCTCAGGAACAGCGAGATGTGCTTCAACTGCCAGGAACAACTGCCTCAGCTACAGCTTTTCTTCACTAACAAGGTACTGTGCAAACGCAGTCCTGAAATCTTTTCGGCCACCGAGAAAGTGTGTGAAACTTTCCCGACTTCGAAGGCTTGTCCTTCCCTAAACATTCGTCAAACTTTTCGACTAGCCAAATTATTCTAAAAACCGTGGCAAAGACTTGAATGTTACTACCAGAACTGTGCTATCCAATACACAGACTCTGAACCATTTGACTTTGGCCCAGGCCTATGAGATGAATTGCTGGTTGTAGTTTGCTGAAACCCTTTGCCCTGCCTATGAACGCATTTGTGCTGTTGATTCTTATAACCTTGCCTTTTTGCCCCTTTTAAAAGTATATTAAGTGCCATTTTGCTCCCACTTCAGGAGAGCTAAACTTGTTCATTTACTTACTGGTTGTGTATTTGTGGTTTATTAGTGTGTGATATTGAGCTGCTCTTGCTAGTGTAATGTTTTCAAACTGAGTGAGTAAATAAATGTATATTCTTTTACCAAGAAACCTTGAGTAAGTGTTTGTTTGGATCCATGTAGTAGTTGGTCCTTTGTGTAACTTGTTCTACTGCTCACTTAAACTCTTGAGATAAGTCTGGCTGCTCAGCCATCGCTACCACTTTACTGTGTAGTACAGGCTTGTACCAAAGGTGAAATTGTGCTTACACTTGTAGTCTTAATTGCATGCAGTGTTCCCAAAGGGTACTGCATGTGATTCTGCCTAACACACTCATTCAATAATACATCAATTATCTCCTGGATATAAATATTAAAAACGAGTGAGGCCAAGACGGAACCCTGTCTGACTCCCATAGACACTTCAAACTGATTGTTTAGCTCGCCACCTAATCCATATCGAACACGTGTTTGTTTTTTAGTATAATTGAATTAGTATAGAAAACAGATTGGTCAGGGCCCCCTGTGTTAGTAAAATCTGCCACAGTGTCGCTCTTGAAACAGAATCCAATGCAGTTCTTAAATCTAAAAATACCACATACAAATTCATTTTCCATAAAACTGTATTTTTCGATTAACAGAAAAAGTGTTAAACACTGATCCAGCATGCCTCTGTTCTTCTTGAACTCTGCCTGGAGATCACAGATTATATTGTTTGTATCCATGCAGTCTTCGAGATGGTTCAGCATGATCCTACCAAATAGCTCACCAACACCATCTAAAAGAGAGATTGATCGGTAATTTGAATGATTGTTCCTACCTCCCTTTTTATAGATCAGGACGATCACCACTTTGCGCCAAGAATCGGGTTTTGTCCCCAAGGTAAGACTAGCATTAAAGGCTTTGGATAAAACAGGAGCCCAAACTGTAACCTCATTTTTAAACAGATCTATTGGTATTTAATCTAGGCCAGAAGCCTTACTACTTTTTGAAGTACCCAATGCAACTTCCACCTCTTTCACAGTATTATACAAAGAATCAAGACCAGATGCAGTTGGTGAAACGCAAGAAAATGAAAGAGGAAGTATCACAATACAAGCCTGAGAAATGGAACCTCCACAATTTGCCACTGATACAACATAAAAGGGACTGATATGTTTTAAGGTCCCTGCCAGAGACCATTTTCCAGAAAAGGGAAATGTCCCCTGATTTGAAGGCATTGTACACCGCGCCCCTCTCTGTACAGTGAAGTCTTTCTTTTTGGAAGTTTTCAAGCTCTTATAGTTGGCTCTCAGGGTTTGTTGGAGACATGCATGAGAGCAGTCTCAGTGGAGTTTTTACTACAGAAGCCAGATTGAAGAGGGTCTCCAAGGCCATTATTTCTCAAGGCACATAACAATCTGGTTGAAGACCACATGTTTATGGACCCTTGAATAATGGAGTAGGAAGTAAACTGGAGAATATGTTGCTGGGATGAGCAGATGGTTTCTACAAAAGCAAGCGGACAGTTGCAGATTCAAATGAGGTCGGAAATAGTTCAGTGGAGATAGAGGTTAAAGACCCCCGGGAAGCAAGGGCAGGCAATTGGGACAAAGTATTTTGCCATTTGATGAGTAAACTGATGTGTGGGTGTGCAAAACGAGTTGTCGCTACGAAGCATGTGTTTTAACTCAGTAGGGGAACATTAACTGAGTACAAGTGGTAGGGGATTGATACAAGAACAGAAGGAGGGTGGGGATGGAGAGAATAGAGGGTTGCGAGACTCACAGATCTGATAGATTTCAAGGGAAGATTGTGAGCAGTCATTAGCAGAGTGGGTAGAGGCAAAGCATATGGGCTTGAGAAGTGTGATAAAAGCTTGTAGAGTAGATGAATGTTTGAGCATGACTTCAAAGGGGGATTGGGTTAGTGAAGCAGGAGGATTTGGCTGAATCCAGTGCAGAGGAGACAGCAGAAAGGGAATTCTTGTAGGCGAGGAGTGGGGCGGGGATCCTGAATGTGTACCAGCATTGTAGGTCATCGTGCATGTTTGCATTTAGGGTCTGGATACCAGAGATGATCCAGGGTTGAGATTGTGTATGCAGGATAGAGTTGGTCAAAGGAAGCCATTAGTGCATAGTGAGGGTCAGAAAAAGCATGGGCAATGCAGGCGGCATGAATAGGGAAGCGAGATGGGAGGGAAGTCCTGACCTGGTATCATCAAAGTAAGGGGCAAGTTAGCCGTACTTACATTTCCACTGTCTTTGAAGTAGGGAGGAATCGTTGGCGGTGGTAGAGGGGACAAGGTACTAAAGTTAACAATGGAGTGACCAGAAGGAGAGGGGACAAAGGAGAGGTTAGAAGAGAACAAAATAGAGATACATACTAAGTCAAGGGGATTCCCTCCAGTGTGGGCAGGCTGGTCATAGGAGTGGTCACATGGGAGCAAGGTGGGTGGGTACGGAGTACTTGGAAAGGTTTAATTCTCCCAACCTTGCACTGGAGATGTCAGTGGGAAGTGACTCAAGGAGGTTTAGATCAGGGAAGGAGGTGAGAAGGCTAAGTTGTCGGCACAGATAGAACAGTGAAAGGGATAGCCGTTGAAAAGAGGCATACCCCAAAGAGAAAGTAGTGATGTCTGGAGGGAGAGGCTGTATAAATATATAACAAAATCTTGCTCAATTGCCAAGTTTGTAAGTGACCTTTGGAGAGGGAAAAGGCCAGCTGTTTGCAGGCAACAGAAAAAAAACTTTAAGAGGCATTTGGAGGGGTTATGGCATCAGCTTCAAGCTTTACAACCCACACTAAGTTTAAGCAAGTATTTATAAAGGATGTGCTAAATATGATGCCTGTTAAGGTTTGAGTCTCTATTGGGAACAATGCTAGGGCAGCCCTTACTATGGGAGTATAACCAATATGTGTGCAAGGTATTCATTTGAGTTGCCTTGCTTAAATTATTCGAAAGAACTTGGCACCATCAACTTTGGAAGTTAATTTGCAACACCCAAACAAATTCCACTGAAAATTAAGTACCAGGTTAACATGTTGATTGATGCCTGAGAGAGTAATCAGAAACATGATCAGTAACTCGCCAAGACCTCAAACAGAGAGTATTAAATGCTTTTTAAGAAAGTTTCTTTCTGCAACTTTCCCTCTATAGATTTCTATCCAACACACTTTCCTTTAACTTGTTTTGAACCCTGTCCTGACTTTATGGAGCCCAGTAAAGCCTTCTGCTTTAACATCACTTGACTGTTTTGCATATTGTTATAGGGAAACAAACTAGTCCCTACGACAGTAAGTACTGAGATAATATGTCTCCATTTATGAATTCTTGTATCGTTATACCTTTTATATAATTGGTTTTTGGTTACATTTATAATGTGCTTAAGACAAGCTTGTGGCAGCTGTGATATTTTTACAGTTTGTGGGTGCTTTTATTCACTTATGTATTTACTGCAAATGGCTACTGAAGAATGCCATGGCAAAAGCTTTTTTGTTTATTCTTTGGTGGTCTTCCTGCCGTCTGTGACAAGGACAGCGTTGTGGCCCTGTCAATGGGATTTGGGGTACCCGGGTGGGCAGGGGTGTGGGGGGGGGGGACACACTAACCGAACTCAAGCAGACACCTGCAGTGATGGCAGTCTCCAGGTCACAGAAGTAGAGCAGCAGCTGGGGGAGACGTATACACCGAAGCAAGTGAACGCAGCAAGTGGTGCTGGAAAAAGGCACAACACCGACCGCAGGACAAAGGATAGACATGGCCCCAATAGGTGCCACGTCCATCAACACTGACAAGGGCGCTGCTGGCCTACCAGGGAGTATTATTAATTTTAAAAAGCCATGCAGGCCTTGAGCAATACAACATCCATAGACCCTCCCATGGCCTTCTCCCGTCACACGCACTGGAGGCAGGTAAGCTATTCATTAAGGTAAGTGGCCAATCCTGGGAGGCGGGGTGTGGTATTTAGGTAAGCCTGTGTGAATGCTTTGGTGTGGGGTTAGTGGATGAGGACAGGAGGTGGTGAAGGACGCCCGAGAGAATAAAGGACAAGAGAGCGAAAGGAGTGCAGAGACTATTATAAGGCGGGGGCGTGGGAATGTTTGTATGAGAGAGGGGAGTGTGTGATTAGTAGAGGTAGAGTAGGAGGAGTGCAGCAAAGTAGTAGTAGTAGTAGTGGCAGAGGTAGCAGTAGTTGGAAATAAAAATAGTAGGCAGCAGGCGTAGCAGAGTAGCGAGTGAAGGAAATAAGTAGTAGAGTGGTAGTTGGTAGTAGAGGGGTGTGCAGGGCACCATATCCCCAAGTGTACTTGAGGGTCTGAATATGGGGTAGCGAAGGGGTGAGCAGAGCACCATATCCTGGAATGTCTTGGAGAAGTAAAGGCAGTAGAAGCACAGTGGTTGTAGCGGAATAGTAACAGTAGTAGAGGGAGAGTGGGAAGTGCAATAGTGAGCGGGAGAAAGAAGTAGCTATTGACGTAGAGTTAAACAGAGATTATAACTAGAGTAATAGTAAGAACAGGAGTAGGACAAAAAAGATTGAAGGGTGGCGGTGGAAAGGCAGAGTAAGAGATTGGAGGAACAGTGACGTGGTGGGAGGAGAACAGCTTAAGAGAGCAGGATAGTGAAGGGTCAGGTATGAGATGTGAAAGGAGTGAGCATGACGCTGGGTGAAAGAAGGCACCATTCATTACTCCGAGACTACTAAGCCGGGATAGGAGAGGGAAAGTTAGAATATCCCTAGGGAGTCAGATAGCCAACGATTTAGGAAAAAGACGTGGAGCATAGGTAGTGAAAGACATATAGGGTTTACTGATCTTAGTGCTCACATTCCCGATAGGGATGTCTGGGTTAGGGAGGCGGGGACAAGGAGGGTGCGGAAGACCACAGAGAGAGAGAGAGAGGGCTAGCCCTAGCGCCAAATATCCCAAGCACAGCTAAGCCCAGATACCCAAGAGATACGGCTATCCCATCTGTAAATAATTTTAATAAACACCCTTGGACTTGCTATCAGTGTGGTTCTTTGTAGCCGGCCACCCTGTGACACCTCTCAGGTCATGAAATGTCTTATATGGTTACCAATTTCCCAGTGAAAACTGTGGCTTTCGTGGGCTAAAGGGCTTTGTTTGTGTGTGCCAGTTTAGGGTGCTGTGACTGTGTGGTCCCAGACCACATTTCTAGTGGCTGAAAGTCTGTTGCTTGGCAGACGTGGGGACCAGTAGCTATCCTTGATTGGATAGCCACTGGCTGTATGAATGGTGTAGACCCTTATCATTTGTGCAATAGCACTTTGAAGCGTCTCATGTGCTCGATGGAATTACCAATAGGGATCTCGGACTCAAATAACCAGACAAACTCTAAGAATATGGCAAAGTACTACTTTATTATCAGCTTAATAAAGTAGGGCGATCTCGAGAACAACACGTTGTAGTCCACGCAATCACACTTCAATTTTGATTAAACAAAGGTTTTATATCTCAATGTACGTCAGCTATGACGTCATCCTAAGTGGAAAACTTAAAAACCTATTGAAGGACGGGATTGGTTAAGGGGACATATGTACCTATATAGCATATAAGTATTAGTAATATTACTGGATGCCCCTTATCTGGTAGGCACGCCTTTAACCACCTCGAAATACATGTAATACAGATTATAGCAGAACAACAGCAGCAGATTGGCCTGCGCAAAACTGTATAGCATGCTGCTACATAGACCTCTATGATTGGTTGGCATTCTCTCCCAACCCTGGACTTTCGGCTCGATAGCAGCACACGAGCAAAATGAAACCCAGGTGTAGAGAACAACGTCAGACTACTACCCACTTGGCAAATTAGTCCATCTCTCACCGGTCAGGCCCCAAGCCAACGCTTCTTCTTTATAGTTGACCTTTCAGCCTGTTCTCTGCCCTTGGACATTCCACTGAGTGTAGGCACATCATTATCTTAATCTGGAGCTTAATGAATAGCCCTTATTTTTGACTTCCAAGTTGAAGTAAGAAGGACATGACTGTTGAAAACATTATCCCTCTCCTCCTTCCAGCCATATCTGGTTTGGAAAGTAACAACCCAGACACCCTGGTAAATACTTTCAATAATGCTATGACCAAAGCATTAGACGCAGTTGCTCCAGCCAAACTACGTAAAGCTAAACAGGAAGCCCACTTAAATGTCTGGTTCCCGCCCCACCTCAAATCTCTAAGACTACAAAAAAGAAAGCTCCAATCTATCTGGCGCCACTCTCCCACTGAACACAACAAAAATAACCTAACCGAATTTGCCAAATTGTACAAAAAAGAAATTATCAAAACCAAGAACACCACCTTTAATGACAGGATCGCAAAAGCCAACTCCAATACTAAAAAGCTCTTCACCATCCTCTGTGAGCTGGAATCCCCCATTCAACCAATAGACAACACCCCTAAAAACGAAGCTTGGTGCACAAATATACAAAACGCCCTTGCTAACAAAATTTCCCTGCTTCAATGTAAAATTGCTAAAACAAAGGCCACACTTCCACCTCTGCACCAACAAATACCCCAATCCCAGGAGAATAAGACCAATGCACCATTTAGATTCAAATCTATCTCCATAATTGACACAGAAAAAAATAACTCTCCCTCAAACCCTCAAACTGTAAGGGCGACCTCTGCCCTGCACAATTAATAAAGGACGCAGCTAGGTATCTAGCTCCCTTCATTTCCAAGCTTATAAACTCTTCTTTTAAATCCAAAACGGTACCCACCAACCTTAAAGAATCATGGGTCCTCCCATTATTGAAAAAACAAACTCTGGACCCCACCAACTACAGACCAATCACCACAGTGCCTTTCCTACTAAAAATCCTAGACAGAGCTGCCTACATACAAATCCAGGATTACCTGGAGGCTAACCACCTGCTTGGCTCACGGCAATCTGGTTTCCGCCCACTCCACGGCACGGAAACAGCTTTGTTAGACCTCAAGACCCAAATTGAGGAACTTAAGGATAACGGGAAATGAGCCTTGCTCCTCCTACTGGACTTGTCGGCTGCGTTTGACCTGGTGGACCATGCAGTCTTATGCAACCACCTTGAATCTGCCACCAACTTCACCGGAGATGCTATAGCCTGGGTCCAATCCTTCTTAGCAAATCGCACCATGCGAGTCTTCTCCACTATCAACTCAGCTGACCCCATCAAAATAACCTGCGGTGTCCCACAAGGATCCTGCGTCTTCCCCACCATGTATAATATCTTCACCAAGCCTTTGTTTGACAAGTTGGACGGTTTGGGTGTCATCTACACGAACTACGCAGATGACGCCCAGATCCGTATACCCCTTTCGGGCGACTACGAGACAGACTCAGCCTTGGTGAACAAGATATACACCATCATTCAGGCATGGATGGCCGCACACGGCCTCTGCCTGAATAACGAAAAAACAGAACTACTAATCTTAGGCTCTGAATTCAACATCCAAAAACTATATACAATCATATGCATATAAAACACAGCGGCAAAAAGCAGATATATACAAGAATATATACAAGCATGTACCCAGAAGCAAGACATGTCTTGGGGTCTCTAGGCAAAGGGTAGGTCGTGGCTAGGTAGGAGGCTGGGTAAACTACACATCCTTCAGCATTGATAACAACCCTATCAAGGTGATGCTTGTGGTAAAAACCCTTGGATTCTATCTGGACTCCTCCCTTACTCTCAAGAAGCAGGTCAACTCCCTCGCCTCCTCCACCACCTACACCTGCAAACTCATCCGTGCAGTTAGACCTTAACTCTCTAGTGCCAGCTGCATTACTTTAGCCAATGCCCTCATCATGTCTAGGTTAGATTACTGTAATGCCCTGTACTCTGGAACCAACAAATATATCACTGATAAACTTCAAAGACTACAGAACAATGCCTTAAGAGCAGCACTAAATATCCCATACAGAGAGCACATCACTAACTCCAGGAAAGAGGTCAACTGGTTAAAAATAGTGGACAGAATCCTACTTAAAACAGCATCCCTCACATCTAAATGTCTAAACAACCTAGCCCTCCCGTATCTTATGGAAAAAATTAAAAGGAAAATTTCCTCGCGACCCACGAGATCAGCTAACACCTCCAAACTAGAGATTCCAAGGTTTAAACGCTCCACCGCGGGAGGATCCAGCTTTCCTGTCAAAGCTGCTCACTGCTGGAACAAACTACCACTTGAACTCAGAACGGAACAACCATACCCGAAGTTCAGGCACAAGATAATCAATTGGCTGTGTGCCAATGACACAACTCTTACCCAGCCTCCTACCTAGCCACGACCTACCCTTTGCCTAGAGACCCCAAGACATGTCTTGCTTCTGGGTACATGCTTGTATATATTCTTGTATATATCTGCTTTTTGCCGCTGTGTTTTATATGCATATGATTGTATATAGTCTCACATATATTTGCTCTCATTTGCCATTGGGTTGTACATACTCATGCCAAACATTGTAACAAGCTTAAGTCTTCAGGTAAACTGTTGCGCCCGGCTACCCACGGGTTTGGCGCGCATTAACAAACAAACAAACGCGTGAGGAGACTCCGATTTTGTCAATTTCAACCTTTTAGTTACTGCCATTTGATTTAATTGTGCTGGATGTTATTACTTTTTTTGGCCTCTGGAGACTCCACCTTGCATATGCTTTATGCATTATTGATTGTCCAATACTTGGCACTTGCAGATGTTTTCTTCTTTACTTAATCTAAAAGAAATATGTGTTACGTACATGGCTTATCCTCTTTACTCCCTTTATGTCTTGCGATTATTGCTAGATGTGGCATCCTTGATCCCAGGCCAATAGACTCCTTTGTTCCACCCACAAAGCTGTTTTTCCAGCATCTTCCGACTCTGCAGATCTAGTCTGTCTCTGAGGTAGCTTGATTGGTTTCAACGCGAGTCTGATGTCATCTTTTTCTCATGGTCACTTTAGTCACATTATGTTTTCTTCTGCATCAAGATTCTATAGGTCTCAGCTAACTTGCGTTTCTGTGTATGTACATTTGCTTAATCTTGTCTCACTTATTTCTTTGGTGCATATGATTTCATGTTTTCTCTTATTACTCCAGTTACATCTTTTTTCTTTAAGTGTTCCCATATCGTTTCAGTGCATCCTTGTGTCTTTCCTTCATGACGTCACTCTGCAGCTGTCAGTGTGCACTTACAGCTTTTCTATGTCCAATGGTGTATGCCTACATCCTCCTACCAACTCAGTGTGAGGGTACATTTGATACGGTTGTCTCCGTGCATAACGTCTCCCATACACTCAGTGCGGTATTGGGACAATACCTAAGTCACACAAAGGGCTCTTCTACTATTATTCCAATATAACGGAGCTGAGGGGAGGGAAGAGTATCAGTTACGTGCTCCTCTAGTTTCCCCCCCCGTGGTCGAGTCCTGAACCACTTCCTCTTCAATCTGCTTCATCTTTTCTCCAGACCTTGATTTCTTTGGGATCCATACTTTTGTCACCCCTCTCAGGTAAACTGCATTCTTTATATGCTCATCCATGCTCCAGGTCATATGACAGCATTCTCCAGTTGGTTGACAATACCCAACGTCCAATGTAGTTAATGTGGTACTTTGGGTAGCAGAACTTCATCCCTGGGTGTGACAGCAAATTCTTCTTTATGTTCACACGAGTGGTGTCTTCAATCTGTGGTGTGTGATTACCCTTCACATCAAGCATTATCTTCATCCCAATAGCCTTTTTAGCTGTCTTCTTGCATTGTCCTATAATGATCCTTATAGGACAGAATCCATTCAATACCAACACTAGTATTGCTCCAAGTATTTTAAAGGCATTCACCAGCCAAGTTGGAATCCATGAAAACAGGGATGAGAACCAGTAATCTTCCTCTGTCTCATCAACTTCTTTTTCCATTTTTGTATGTAGGGTTATCAGCATAGTTAGTGCCTCTGTCAGAGTTCCATTTTCTCTGCCATGGCAGGTGTGAATGTACAGCAAGAAGGCCCGATTTTGGCGCATACGCCTCCTTCCATTACCTGTTCTGGACGGTCATAAGCCTGATGGCCCGCAGTAGTTCTTTGGTTCATTAAATCCTTTTATGGTTGTGTTAATCGTTTGTAGCAGCTTCCACCTAGTGATCTGCAACCACTTGGTATTTACTGCAGACTGTCTTCCTTGCATGAATATGGATGTAAATATCACTGCTGTCTTGCTGAATAATGTATGCTCTGCTGGAATATCATCACAGGCTGCTATTGATTTTGCTGAGAAATAGTTCTCCCTCTGAAGTTGACGGAGGTTGAGCAGCAACATCTTTCTCTGGTGTATATCATCTTAGGAAACTCTTCAATATGGAGTTCAATTTGAGGAACCATTAATGCAGGAACGTTTATGATCCCAATAGAACATATTTCTCCCCAATTCGTAGGCAGCAGCATATAAGCTCTGGATCCACAGGCCCAATAGAGATCCATTACCCAGCAGTTCTACCATTCATTCCTGGTACTTTGAACATCTGCTTGCATTCTTTATTCTCTCCAACTAAGACCAGGCCTTTATTCCTGAATTATATTGTCGCATTCTGTAAAGTTATTATGGACACCAGTCCTGCATCATTGTCAACCCATGTTAGTAGCTTAGAATACTTGGCCCACCACTTTAGGCATACTGTATTTACTAATTGCACTATGCTTACTGATTCCTTATTCAATAAGCGTGCGATTCAAGATAACATTCCTTCTTTCCATCCTGTACTGGTGACAACTCGTCCATATACCAATAGCTGAGGTCTCTCCCAGCAACCTGGTACTCCTGGTGTTTCCTGTATGTCTGAACATCCCAGCCTTTTCATTTCAACAATCTTTACTTGATCTCCAGTCAGGGTGGAATCTGACAATGCATTACTTACCCTAAAAGCATTCCTGATGGTTGTATCCGCTTAGATTCACATGCTGTGCATAGGTCCGACATCCAGTGGTCACTGCAGAGTATTGCATTTTGTTTTTCGTAGTCGAAAAGGGGACATCGACAAGGCGTGTCTGTAACACTATCCCTATAGTGACATGCGTTGTACCCACAATCCCTCACGCGTCGAGGTCCCTCTGTTTGTATTTTTTCTGCCCTGAGGGAGCCTTCTATACGTGAGTGAGTACAGAAAAGAGAGATGTAGAAAGATGTCTATGTTCCTTCCATCCGAGCGGGGAGGAAGGATGGGCGCATGTGAATCTAAGCAGATACAACCATCAGAAATGCTTTTACGGTAAGTAATGCCTTGTCTTCTGATGTTTGTTAATCTGCTTAGAATCACATGCTGCGCATAGACTAGCGAGCAGTACCTGGAGTTGGCGGTGGGTTATGAGAAGGAACAGTAGAGAAAAGATGTCTTAATACTGCCTGCCCCACCTGGGAGTCAGATCTAGAGTGTGCGTCTAAACAGTAGTGTTTTGTAAAGGTGTGCACCGAACTCCAGGTTTCCGCCTTGCAGATGGACTCAAGGGGAACATTTGCAATGAAAGCTATGGATGCCCCTGTGCCTCGAGTAGAATGTGCTCTTGGCTTGAAGGGTAGTTCTCTCTTAGGAAGAGAGAAACAGAGTGATGCATTGAAACTGCATCTCCTTCTCTTCCTGCTGCCACCGAGACAAAGAACTGATTAGTCTTTCTCAGTGGTCTGGTTCTTTCCATCTAGTGTATGCAGACTTTTTTCTCCCAGATTGGAAGGGTTTTGAAAGAACGTTGGTAGTTCTATTGAATGGTTCACATGGAATTTCGAGATGAATTTCGGTGCAAACCTTGGGTGTGTGCGTAGAACCACCTTGTCTTTGTGAACTGTTACGAAGGGGTCTAGAACTGAAAGAGCCTGTAGTTCACTTACTCTCCTAATGGAGGTGATAACTATTAGGAAAGCAGTCTTAAGAGTAAGGTGCTTAAGAGTTGCCTTGTGCATGGGTTCAAAGGGCGAGCCCATGAGTCTGGTAAGTACCACATTTAGGTCCCATCCCGGAGCTGGGTTAGCTATCGGAGGGTGTATTCTCTTTACCCCCTCCATGAAGGCTTTGATGACTGGGATTTCCACCACGACACTAAGTTGGGAAGTGGTGTATGCAGAAAGTGCCGCTAGGTGGACTTTAATAGAATTGAACACCAGACCTGAGTCCAATAGGTGGGTCAGGTACAGAACAATTTGTGTGGGTGAGCAGTCAACCGGGTTGATGCTCTTCCCTCTACACCAGATGACAAATCTTTTCCACTTACTAGAATAGCAGTGACGAGTGTTAGGCTTTCTAGCTTCCCTGAGGATGTCCATGCATCTCTGCGGGAGTTCTAGATGTCCAAACTCTATTATCTCAGGGGCCAGGCTGCTAAGTTCATGTTCTGAGGGCATGGATGCAATGTCCTGCCCCTGTTCTGTGATAGCATGTTGTACGGGCAGGGAAGTTTCACTGGGGGAGATAGGGACATCTCCATCAAGTGAGCGAACCATGGCTGCCGGGCCCACATAGGGGCCACTAGTATCATGTTGACTTGTTCCTGGTGCATTTTGTGCACAATCTTGTTGAGAAGGGGGAGTCGGGGGAAAAGCGTAAACAAATCTCCCTGACCATGGAATCGACAGACCGTTCCCCTTGGACTGGTTCTGGGGGTATCTGGAGGCATAACTTTGGCATTGTGAGTTCTCCAGAGTTGCGAACAGGTCTATTTCTTGGAATCCCCATTGTGTGAAGACGTCGAAAACAATGTCTTCTTGCAACTGACATTCGCACTCTGAGGGCAAAGGGTAGTCTCTGCTGAGCTCGTCTGCTAGCAGATTGAGTTCCCCTGGTACATGTCGTGACAGTAGGAACATGTTGTGTCTGAGAGCCCACTTCCATATATTCTGGGACAGCTTGGACAGTCCTGGAGAGTGGGTGCCCCCCGCTTGTTGATGTAGTACATGGCTGTGGTGCTGTCCGTAAGGACCATCACTTGTAGGTGTTCTTGGAAGGCTTTTAGTGCTTTGAACACCGCCAGTAGCTCCAGTAGGTGTATGTGCTTGGATGCTATGCTCGGAGTCCACACTCCGTGAGCAGTCTGATGGGATAGGTGAGCCCCCCATCCTGTGAGGGATGTGTCTGTGGTAGAGTGGCTTCCACCACGGGTGTAGCAAAAGGTTTCCCTATTACCAGGTTTTCCTTTGTCCACCACCATCGCAAGAGAACCCAGGCCTGCAAGACCACCACTAGATCGTCCCATTGTCCGCTGGCCTGACACTACTGGCTGTTGAGCCACTCTTGCATTGGGCGCATGTGCAGGCGCGCTTGAGGTACCAAATAAATACACAACGCCATCATTCCTAGCAAGCGCATCGCTTTGCGCACCGTCACCTCTCGACCTGCACATATTGGGGGATCTGAAACAGCATGTTTTGGACCCTCTCGTTGGAGGGGAAGACGAGGCCGTCCTTTGTTCGAATTAGAGCCCCTAGGAATTGTTTGACTTGGCTGGGGTCTAAGCTGGACTTCTTCTCGTTGATGGAGAAGCCCAGTTGGAACAAAAGGTCTACAGTCTTTTGGGTGTTTGAGAAGCATGTCTTGTAAGAATCCCGTTATGAGCCAGTCGTCGAGGTAAGGGTATACTGGGATGGATAACCTGCGCAGGTGGGCCACTGCCACTACTTTCGTGAATACCCTTGGTGCAGATGCTATGCCGAAGGGTAGCACTCTGAACTGGTAGTTTTTGCCCTCTATCATGAACCCGAGGTATTTTCTGTGCGCTGGCAATATGAAAGTATGCATCTTTCATGTCCAGTGTTGTCATGTAATCTCCCTGTGATAGCAGTGGGATCACTTCCTGTAAGGTCACCATACAAAACCTTTGGGGTTTGACAAACTTGTTCGCTGGGCGCAGATCTAATACAGGGCGCATGGTTAGATCCTTTTTGGGTACAAGGAAGTACACTGAATAAATACCTTCCGTTACCTGAGATAGAGGCACAACCTCTATAGCTCCTTTTTCCAGTAGCTGGTCCACTTCTTGGAGAAGGGTGGCAAGGTGTTCTGGTGTCATGCGTCGTCCCCTCGGGGTTCTGTATGTTGGGGAACTGTTGAACTCTATACAGTAGCCGCGGGCTACGGTGGATAGTACCCAGCGGTCTGATGTTATTCCCTCCCATGCTGGAAGAAAGGATGTTAACCGGCCCCTGACCGGCGATGCATGGGAGGGGACCCGAATCTTCGCGTCACTTGGTGTTGTTGGTGGCTTGGGAGCCTCTAGGGGTGGAACCCCGGCCTCTCCCCTTGCCACGGCGTTGACCTCTCTGATTGTACTGGCCACTATTACCTTGGTAGTTGTTGGCAGAATACTGTTGTTGCTGATTTTGTTGCTGGCGTTGGCCACGAAAAAAGCGCTTGTTACCAAATCCCCGCCTGTTAGGGGGCTTTGAGATTTGGTCCAAGGTCTTTATGGTGTCAAATTCTTTTTTTGCATTCTCCAGAGCGTCGTCAACTGCCTTTCCAAAGAGGTTAGACTCTTCAATGGGCTTATTAATGAGGGACGCTTGCGTTTCTGCCTTAAACCCGGAATTGCGAAGCCAGATGTGACGCTTCAGCAAAATTCCCTGTACCAAAGTACGGCCAGCCGTACTTTGCTGCATCAAGGGCATTCTTAACGATGCTTTGGTTGACCAGAGAGCCTTCATTAATTGTAGCCAATAATCGAGTTTTTAGGGGCTCAGGGGCCTCTTCGATGTCCTGCTTAAGCTTTCCCCATTGAGCATCAGCGTAGCTTGCCAATAATGTATTATTATTGGCAATTCTAGTTGAGAATGCTGCAGAGGTGGTGATTTTCTTGGCCAGGGCATAAAGCTTCTTCCCCTCTTTATCTGGGGGTGCCTCGCTGGTAGACAGTGGGACCCCAGCCCTCTTCCTAGTGTTGGTCACCACTAAGGAGTCCGGGATTGAATGACCACTAATATATAGTGGGTCTGACAGAGGGTGAGAACAATTTCTCAATTCTCGGATTGACCCCTCTCACCAGTGCCGGAGTGGACAGTGAGGGGGTAATACATCTTTTAACTGAGGCGAGGATGAGAATTGTTTGGCTAGTGGGAGGTTTTTCCTTGATAATCCTTTCCACAAAGTCAGTATCTGGGGTGACCTCCCCAGTTTCGAGATTGAAATGTGCTGCTGCCTTCTTCAGTAGCACATTGAAGGTGGGCTGATCATCAACAGGCGAAGGGTTCCCGACTGGTGTAGTTTCAGTAGACCTGATGACTATACTGTCTGTGTCTGTAGACCTAGCTGGTGACTGCCAGGGATTTGGTTCACCCTCACCTGTGTCCTCCTCGTACCCCTCCTCACCTATGTTAGTGTCCTCATGAAACCCTTCTTCATTTTGATCTTCATCATTAATGAACTCATCTTCCTGCTGGAAGTGAGTGTCCTCCTCAGTGAGGTCGTAAGAGTCCATGTCTTCATGTATGGGGTTATAGAACCTTGGGTATTTAACCCTTGGACTCTCCTGGGGTGCCTCCCTTGGTCTCTTGGGTGCTCTATTTTCTGGGATGGCCATGAACCTGTCTATTTTATCCATACAGGACTGGAACTTCTCTAAGGTCCACTGAGGTACGCCAGAGCGGTCTGGGAATGAAAAAGGATTTTCTTCTCCCTGTAGTTGCCTGGTTCTGTCCCATAACATCGAGGAAAGCGAACCTTTGCCTTCTGAGAAGCCTTCTCGCAGGCTTGGGCTTTCCGTCGACGGCGGGAGCTGTCCTGACCTGTTTTCCTGCGCCTTCGGCGTTTCTTTGGCCTTGTACGCGGTTTTCGGCGTATTGCTCGCCGTCCGTCTCTGGCCGTCTTTAGTGGATATACGCGCGAGGCTTTCGCCGATCATTCTCTCTGCCGAGGGATCGGTCGCCGTCGCGCTAGGTAACGTCGAGTCCTTACTGGTAATGTGAGCACTCTTACGAGGCGCGTCGCCGGAGGATTTGGTGTTAGCGCCCTTATCTTTAGAATGCCCGGACGCCTGTCGCAGAAGCGGTGGCAGGGAGGGCTGATGACCCTTACGGTCGGCGGAAGACGCCCGTGGACCCGACGCCCCCTTTGGCGCTATGGCTGCCTTCATCTTCGACAAATGCGTGCCGGGGGGTATGTGTTTTTGTGCGTCCTTGTCGCCGGGGTGTTCATCCCCATAAGCTGGGCGTGAGCCGGGCTTGTCGGGGCCGGTGACGGACGAGGAGCGTGAACGCTCCTTTGAAAGGTCTACAACCTCCGTTACGGGGGCCGTGTAATCACTGTCCTCATCACATTCGGCGGCGGCAGCGGGCGAGGAGTCAGACCCAGACATGGCGTAGGCCGCCCACCTTTTGACCCAGCGGTCTTTTAACGTTTTGGGCTTCAGTAACTTACAGGACGCACAGCAGTCCTCCTTGTGATCGAGGGGCAAGCAACGGTTGCACCGTTTGTGCTCGTCTTTCCAGGTATATTTACCCTTGCAAAGTGGGCAAAACCTAAAGGGCGTCCTCTCCATAGCTGAGGGCCAGAAGTGTGATTACGACCTCAGAAGAGAGGGAGGGGAAAGAGAAAGGCATTCTCAAAGAGAAAAGAAAGACACACAACCCCACTCTCCCTACTGTGTAAGGCCGGCGAGGCCAGGCCACGTGTTCGGCAGCGCCGAAGGATCTCCTCCACTCGTCCTTCCGTCAAAGATCTTGCTCGGCGGAGAAACAGTTCTGCGTCGAGGGAGGGATCTATGTTATTAATATTAATAATAAACGACCAAAGAACGAAGGAATGATTTGGCAATGTCTCTTGAGGAGCTCCGCATAAAGGCGACCAGTAACTGGGCGGAAAAAAACAATCTGAGGGACCTCGACGCGTGAGTGATTGTGGGTACAACGCACGTCACTATAGGTATAGTGTTACAGACACGCCTTGTCGACGTCCCCTTTTCGACTACGAAAAACAAAATGCAATACTCCGCAGTGACCACTGGATGTCGGACCTATACACAGCATGTGATTCTAAGCAGATTAACAAACATCAGAAATAAGTATCTTGCTCGCCCAGCCTCTCTCTTGTTCCATCTTTTGTATTTTAACATAAGCATCTTCATATGGAAATTATCTACTTGATCGCCATCATAGGGTTGCCCATCTTCCATCAAATTGTCCTCTGCTAGATGGCTGCACTTTGCATTGTGTGCAGCTATTTCTTTTGCAATTAATGTTCTGGCTGTGTTCATAGCATAGGGGATGAGAGAGCATACGTAGCAGCTTTCATCCGACGTTCTCTCTCCCACCTCGTTCATGTGCTGATACCACATATTCTTTAAATGGGCAGAATTATTAAGCTATGTATTTATATTTTCTTTCTCTTCACCAACATCTCTTTTAGCTTGAACAATTTGTTCAGAGATATCAGAAAAATCATTACTTGTTCCTTTGTCAGGGATAGAAAGGGATGTCTCATTCTCAGGTATTTCACTTGAATTATAAAACAATATTTCACGAAATGTAAAAAGCATAAGAAAATATAAACAAGTCATAAGAAGTATTGCCATAGTATTCAAATGTCACACAATCTCTTGTTAGTGTGCGTTTTATATACTGTAAGATTAAGATTCCCATTGTATTTAAATTTAATATGTAATTTTGTTATTTCTTGCAAATCACACTTATATGAAAAACTGCAGAATAATAGCGAAAATGATTCTGAAAACAAAATAACTGTTTTTAGGATTGCCAAGAAATGTCTCAATGTCCACGTTTTGTCTTATTAAAGCTGGATAAGACTAATATGTAGGTAAAAAGAGCATTCAAGAATGCGTGCAATGTTACTGTGATGGGTAGCATAGAAAATGCAGTGTGCTCTTTTTCTTTAGATCTAGTTAGTTAATACTTTGTCACTTATTCCTATCTGAACTAATTCTGGAACAGCCGCAAGTCTATTCATTCCCTTTTAGACTTGGGGAATGTCAGTTTTGTTCCAGTTCATTTTAATCCATGGATTCTTTGTCCTTGGCCTTGGTAGCCGGTCAGGTCTGCATGCGCGGAACTCTTCTACCTTTAGCCAGGCTCTTCTACCTTACAACTAAACAGCTGAGAGTATGACCTCCTCTAATAGGTATGGCCCTTCAAAAAGGGGCTTATTCCAAATGTGCACAAAGCTTCATGCTAGCACCTGGTCCCCTGGATACAAATTTGGCTGTTTTAATAGTGTACTCAAATCACCAGTAACAAAGCACGGGGTAAGCAATATAACTGCCCCTTATTTAAGGTAATTTTGATTTTAGCTATCCTCTCTTTAAGGAGTCAGTTTAAATGTTCGAAAATCCCATTCACCTGTGGGTAGTAGGCAAGAGAGAACTTATGCTTTATGCCTAATAAAAGAGTAACCTGCTCAAATAGTTCATTCACAAAATGCGGTCCATTGTCAGACCGCAAAACTTTGCACACCCTCAATCCTAGAAATACCTCATGCACAAGAAACCTGGCAGCACATGCACCATTGGGATGCATACATACACCTGTCTCAATCCATCTGGAAAAAGGGACATACTACTACCAGCATGTACCTATAGCCATTGCATGCTTGCAGCATATCCACATAATCTATATGTAGATACTGAAAAGGAGCATTAGGCCTTGGGATTGCTCCTCTCACTGTTCTTAAAGTGTGCCATGCAGTGAATGTCTGACACACAATGCAGTTCACAATAAACAGTGCCACATGTTCTAATACATTTGGTGAGAACCAGTCTTCTGCGATTGTGGCAACAAGATTTTCTCTTGTTGTGTGTGCTGGGTAAGCTGCTCCAGTGCCACCTTCAGCAATGCTAGAGGCATATCTGGCTTTCCGGTACTATCTTGTCTCCATAAAGCATCGGTTTGGGATGAAGAACACCCCTGTTTTTTCCAAAGATCCTGATCTTCCTGTGGTGCTCTACCTTGCAGTTCAATTAATTGTACAAAGCTAACATATTAAACCCTTCCATCATTATCATGCACCGTCCTGACAATTGTTTAACGCTTTCTACATCAAAATCAGAAATGTTTGGGACACATGCTGCCCTTTTGGCTTCTTCATCAGCGACTTTGTTACCGCGAGAAATTAAATCTGCTGTTTTAGTATAGCCTGCGCACGTCACGACGGCGATAGCCAATGCAAGCTTTAGTATAGTTTAATAAGCTTATCCAATAGCAGTGCATGTTGCACGGGTGGGCCGTCTGCGCGGAGTAAACCCCTCCTTTTCCAACATGACAAACGTGACAATCCTGCGTGTACGGTTGACGTCACATAGGCAGAGTCAGAGTATACTGTCACTTCCTCATTCTCGTATCTCTGGACTGTGGCGATAAGCGCCACTAATTCTGCAGCTTGTAGTGAACAACGCGAAGGCAATCTCCCACTTGTCACTGCCTCAAATTCGCCCTCACAGCTTAATTTCACTACTGCTGTCCCAGGATGCCTTTTGCCAGATGTCTGGGCAATTTTCAAAGAACTATCTATAAACAGAACACGCCCCCTCCACAAGAGAATTTTCTCTAACATGGGGAATATAATCATACAATTCAGTATACGTTGTACAATCATGCATGTAGTCCTCCTTCTCTACCAATTCTGCTAGAAATGTCGCTGTATTCACAGCTGGACTTTAAATAATTACCCAATATCCTGATGCTCATGTGTAGTCAGTGTACTTTCAGGCTCCTCTAGTATAGTAAATAAGGAGTGCTCGACAAATATCATTGAGCACCTCATTGTAATGCTTACAGCATTTCAATCGCAAAAACAGCAGAAGCTAAAGCTTGTTCACAGGGGTAATGTCCTTCCATTACTGGGTCTGAAATCACACTAATATGTTAATGGTTTATGTCCATGTCCTAATGTTTTCTGTGTCAGGACTGCTGTCATCAATAACCCATTTGAGTGTATGAACAAATAAAACTATTCACTGTAATCTGTTATTCCTAAAACAAGGGCTGTGCTATTTTTAATCCCTCAAATCCCTCAGTAAATTCTTCAGTCCATATTTTCTTTTTCTTGTCCTAAGGTCCCTTTAAAAGTGGTCGTATATGTGTACTCTAATCAAAGATCCAGGCCCTACAGTAGTTAAATAGGCCTATAAATTGTTGTATCTCTCTCACTATGCTTACTGTGAAGAACACATGGTGATAAGTAAGACAGACACAAGTTATCAAATTTGAAGGGTGTTTGTTGAACAATGAATGCAGTATTCAGGTTGGAAAAACGCCTGATCTAAACCTAAATCTAAGGTGAGAGCTAGCGTCGACCATCAAATGAAAATAAAGCAGTCGCAGTGGCGTTGTGTCAAAATAAAAGGGCCTACGCTAAGAAACCTATTGCCAAACCACACAACTAATACAAAAAAAGGCTGCCAGATAGTTCACAAGAAAAAAAAGAGTGTTCTCAATATGTCAGAATGCGGTAGCTTGGGTCTCCCGTCCCCACGTTTTGGACACGGGGTAAGATGGGAGCTTGGAGCATAGTACAGTCTCGGGCATCTCCAGCACGAGACGACAGTTACAATGGCAGTTCTCAGGACCGTCGATGGCCAAATCTCGTTTCCTTAGAAAGTCTCTCGCCTTCGGGCCCGATATGTTTAAACAACAAAAACAAAAGTTCCTTTAACTAATGAAAAGTTTGTTCCCAATGTTCACTGGGTGATAGGTTCACCCCTCGGTCTCCCTCTTCTGGGTGCTAACCCTCCTCAATTGTTTATCACAGTTTCCTGTAGGTTGATGACTTCACCTGTGGGTCTCCCTCTTCTTAGTGCTGACTCCTCTTGACTTTATATTCTTGGGTGATGGCTTCACCACAGGATCTCCCTCGGCCGGGCTCAGACCCCTCTTGCCTTTAACGGGATTCAGTTCCCTTGGTTTCTCAATGTTTACTCTCACTGCAGGATTCACTTCCCTTTCTCTCACACTGCTTGTAGATCAAAGTCTTTTGATTGTACGGGGACTTTGCTTGACCCTCTGTATGACCACTTTGCCCTATTTCGCCAGCCCTCCTATGGCCTTATGGTATCTGTAGTTTCTCTCATATGGGGCTCGACCAGAGTCTCTTGAGTTAGCATCCACGTGGTGCTGGTTTCCCTCTGTAGCTGGTCTCCACTTCACACTCTTTACTGTTTATTCAAAGTTCATCAGCTTTGGTTCAAAAACGTGCCACTTTGCGATTCTCACTGAACACAGCCCGGTTCTTATCGGTTCTCCCCTGGACTCACCGGCTGTGATGAACCGCTTGGCATTTTGCTTCTCTGGAGTCAAGGCCGGTACCACGGGCACGGGAGTTTCCCTCGCTCCTGCCAATCAGCATAGGCTTTCCCTGTGTACCGCTGACATCTGCTGCAGGACACTTGTGCTATTGTTCGTGGTTTTAGGCTCTCTTCCACAAAGGTTCTGCGGGTCTGGGATGAAAAAGGCAAGGTCACGTCTCTCCTCACCACCCTCTCGATTCCTGCTGCCTTTCTCCTTTTGAAAACCCACGTGGTAGCCGCCTCGTCATGCTGTCTGCCGTGCTCGCCTTGCTCATACTGTGCTCTCCTGCTCTACCTTTTATCCCTGTGAGGAAGGAAAAAGGGCATCAGGTGGGTGTGATTCTGATCAATTGCCTGACTTTGCCTGACCCTTGTATTGGGACAGGTCAGGTAAATGGTTCAGGTGTTAGTCCATTGTCCTTTGTGTTGTGCAAAAGTGTTGAGTTAGAATGGGTGGGGCAGTGGTTTGGCATGTCCTCTGTGAGAGGATGGGGGAAAAGGTGTAAAAGTAAGGGGGATACTGCGTCTCGCTCGTCAGTGTCCCACTCCCTGAGGATCCCCCATCCAGGTGATCCTCCCTCACTGGTCCCCTTGCCCAGGAACTGGATCCAATAGCGATGGCCATGTCCTGGCCACCTGTATGACAGATCCCCGGGGACTGGCAAGGGCGACACCTTCAGGTTTCTCACATAACTGGTTGAGGAGTTTTTAAAATTGTCTCTGCTCTCTCGCATGTCACTTTTAACCCATCTTGAGAGATCAAGTGTCCTATATGAACAATATTGTAGCTGGATTTGGAACTATAGGAAACTCTGCTTCAATAATATTAGTAAGAGGACGGAGATCCTGAATAAATCTCCATGACCCCATGGATTTCTACACAGGGTACACAGCCGTATTACATGGAGAGTCTGATGGCACCAATATTCCTTGCTGCATTAAAGTGGAAATGGTTTCATATACACCCTCATCAGCTTCTCTGGACATGGGATACTGTTTTGGCCGTGGCAAGATAGCTCCAGGTTTGAGCTTAATTTTGACTGCCCCTACTCCTTTTAGCAGACCTACGTCATAAGGACTAGTAGTCCTCAAGGTGCTTGCCACTTTCTCCAAGTATTCCTGAAAGTATGACGGTTTCTGCCTCACTAATACCATTGCCTGTGGGATGTGTCTGTTCTCCATTTTAATCCAATAAGTGAGACTCCTGAATAATTATCTCTGAACAATTCCTTGTCTGTCAAATCTGTCAGTCTATATCCTTCACCAAGGGCTATCACTGCCCTGTCTCCTCTTCCCTTATCTGTCCGGTGGACAACCACCCTTTCTCCTCCAACTACTGCTGCTTCCAATTCTAAAGGAATTATCTTTCAAGTGAATAGAGGCAACTCAATACCAACCTGGGAAACATAGAATATGTTGATCATTATGGCTATCTGGGATTGGAAATGGGTGCGGACAACAACTACTCCCATATCATTGGCAATTAAAATGAGAAAACCGGCCCTACTGACCAACTTCTCTAGTCATTTCACTCAACAGAGGGCAGGCTACTCTCGAGGGAAATTGAATTCTCTATAGGCAGTGCTTCTGTCCGGCGATATTATGTGGACTTGAGGTGCTAAATTTGAAAGATCTAAAATGGTTAAACTGCCTTGAGGGTGGTTTTTGGAGGAAGGTATTGAAACCTAGACCTTTGTTAGCTACGGAAGTACTGAGTTTGGAGTTGGGTCGGATTTCTTTAGGTGGTATACAAATACGTTGTCATGTGTCCCTATACTGTTTTTGACAATGAGCCCTCGAGGCCATGGCATAAGTGTTTTATTAGTTGTTTCTGTCACCCACTCTGCGTGATACTGTCTAATCTTAGGTGTATATCCAGGTAATGTCCTGCATAAATGTAGAAGGGGATTGTCCCCCATGATGACTTGTTTTTGACTGTCAATACTTACTGGGTTTTTAAAACACTCACAGCACAAAAATCAATTTGTGCAAACACTATCAATCCTGACCTTTACCACAAAAGAACAATATTTTAACCAAATTTTAAGATCGCTATGATCTCATTTCTCTTTATTTCTTCGTTTTTAGTTCTATAGATTCTTGTCGGCCTATTGTTCTATTACTGCCATTGCAAGAACTTTTGGCTTAAATGTACTATTTTTTCTCAACTTTTATCCTTCATTGATTGACGTAAATTTTTTGGTTTAAAAAAATCTAATGATCACCTTAATTTTTTACTATTGTTTGATATCTTTTAATCTACACACAATACAAATGTTACCGACATACTTATAACCCCACACACACGTGCACTATAATTTCTTTGTGTAAGCCTTCCTTTACTATCTCTAGTGAATGCATCACATCTCACTATTTACCCTATTTTGGAATGTAATAAGAATTCTTATTGGCACTTGCCTCAGGAATTCCTACCATACACGCTGCTTACAGTCTAATGTGTATTCTTTGGTCCCCTTGGAATCTGAAAATGAGGTATCTATCTCTTGAAAGACAAATCCTCTTGTCATATATATATACACTTTATGCTATAGCCCCTCCCCTTTATTTGCTACTTTCAATGCTCTACTGACATCCGTGGCTCAGCTCGAGTCCCTCAGCATCGACTCTTCCCCATCGATCAGTTCGCCTTCAGTCCGTGGGGCACTTGCGAGGACCGGACAGGAATTTCTCCAATGGGGCACCTGTCGACTAATTCTTTCCACAAGTGTGAATTGCGCGCCACTCTCCACAGGAAGCTCCACGATCTTCTGGTTAATGGCGGAAGACGTTGATTGTCTGAAAGTCTAGATCTGGGCCCAGGTCGACTGGATCAGGAACCATCCTCACCACTATCAAATGAGCAATAGCACCTTGAAGCATCTCATGTGCTCGATGGAATTACCAATAATGATCTCGGACCCAAATAACTGGACAGACTCAAAGAATATGGCAAAGTACTACTTTAATATCAGCTTAATAAAGTAGGGAAATCTAGCAAACAACAAGTTGTAGTCCACGCACTTGCACTTAAATTTTGATTACATAAAGGTTTTATACCTCAATGTCCGTCAGCTATGACGTCATCCTACGTGGAAAACTTAAAAACCTATTGAAGAAAGGGATTGGTTCAGGGGACATATGTACCTATATACCATTTAAGTATTAGTAATATTACTGGATTACCTACTGGATTACCCTCATATGGTAGGCATGCCTTGAACCACCTCTAAATACATAAAACACAGATTATAGCAGAATAAAAGCAGCGTATTGGCCTGTACAACACTGTATAGCATGTTGCTACATAGACCCCTATGATTGGTTGGCATTCTCTCCGAACCTTGGATTTTCAGCTTGTTAGCAGCACATGAGCAAAACGAAAGCCAGGTGTAGAGAACGTCGTTAGACTTCTACCCACTTAGCCAATTAGTCCATCTCCCATCGGTCATGCCCCAAGCCAAGGCTGCTTCTTTATAGTTGACCTTGCAGCCGGGTCTCTGACCTGGGACTTTTCAAGGAGTACAGGCACACCATTATCTTCATCTGGAGCTTAATGAATAGCCCTCATTTTCGACTTCTGAGTCACGTGTGAGGAGACCACGATTTCGTCCATTTCAACCCTTTATTTACTGCTATTTGATTTCATTGTGCTGGGTGTTATTACTTCTTTTGGCCTCTGGATACTTGATCACTCCACCTTGCAAATGCTTTTTGCATTCTTTATTTTCCAATACTTGGCACTTGCAGAGGTTTTCTTCTTTGCTTAATTTAAGAGAAATATGTGTTACGTACATGGCTTATCCTCTTGACTCCCTTTGTGCCATGCAATTATTCCTTGATGTGGCATCCTTGATCGCAGGCCAATAGACTCCTCTTTGTTCCTCACACAAAGATGTTTTTCCAGCATCTCCTGACCCTGCAGCTCAGGTCTGTCTCTCAGGTAGCTTGATTGGTTTCAAGACGAGTCCGACGTCCATCTTTTTCGCATGGGCGCTTTAGTCACGTTATGTTTCGCTCTGCATCAAGCTTCTAAATGTGTCAGTTACCTTGTGTTTCTGCATATGTACATTTGCTTGATCTCTACTCACGTATTTCTTTGGTGCAAATGATTTATTCATATTCGATTACAGGTTTTCTCTTATTATTCCAGTGACATCTTTATTCTTTATGTATTCGCATATCGTTTCAGTGCCATTCCTTCACGACGTCACTCTACAGCTGTCAGTGTGTACTTACATCTCTTCTATGTCCAATGGTGTATGCCGACATCCTCCTACCATCCCAGTGCAAGGGTACATTCTATACGGTTTGAGTGCATAGCATCTCTCACTGGGTGCGGTATTGGGACAATACCTGGTATCACACATACGGCACTTCTACTATTATTGCAATATGACAGAGGTGAGGGGGCAGAGTCAATCAGTGACGTACTAGCGGGCTCCTCTACACATTGGTGGGCTTGCTCCGAGACTGAATCGTGGCTAAAAGGAGGGCTCCTGCAACGGTTTAGCAGATTATCATAAGAAGCAAGACTTTTACGAAAAAGAGCAGCCCTTTTATGAACTCTGCAGCTGACCAGCTGACTCCAGTGTTGTCCCGGTGAATCCCTTCTCCTCTGTGCTAATTTTAAGAAGGCCTTAATATGTGCCTTGGCCCCTATACCTGTGGGAACAACCAATGTCGGCCCCTACTCAAGGATCCATGCCTGCTGAGCCTTCGGAAGTGCCCCTGGACCAACCGGTAGACTGACCATTTCTCTCTTGCACTACCGTGCTGCAGCAGTCGCTGTTCCGAGCAGAGCCTTGGAACTTTGCAGATGTTCACCTTGTGCCACAAGTCTCCTGCTCATGCTTTTTCAGCTGTCTCATGCCAAGGGGAAGCTGTGCTGGGCCTGTTTCTGTGAAGATCGCCTGTTGCCGCCTGACTTTGGTGAATCCCGTTGCAACACTCCAATCCTGTGAGGTGTCCGGAGGTGATCTGCCCCGCAGACGTTTTCATCTTTCCTCATTTGGGTTTGTGAAAAACCTGAGGGTATCCTCACTCCTACTCCCCCTGGAACCTCTTCTCATGTGGCCAGGGAAAGGCCTTCCCTTTTGGATCCTGACCCTGGGGGTAGAGAAGCGAGGGATGATCACAAGGGTGGAGGGTATTTGGGGATTGGGAGTGGGGTGCCCACAGGCGAGACATGGTATCCCCCTTTCCCTATTAAAAGCCAACCTAACACTCCTCCTGCCATTATGGACTATTGTAAAACATCTCCCCTCATTTCTCCACACTTTACCTATGACGGTACTGGGACGAGGACGAGGCGACTAGGAGTAATGAATACTAATAACTACTTTCACCACTCTAGTACTGGGACGAGGAAGATGCCTGCAAAGTACAGTGAGTCAGGCATGTCCAAACTACAGTCAGGAAAATCCAATTGAAAAGTCATACCTGCAACCTGTCAAGCAGATGCAGGTGTATAAGAGGAGAGGCAGAGAGCAGCAAGAGGACAACCAACAAGGAGGTCTGTGTGGGATAGACCAGCAGGGGACCCTGCGTGTGAGGGGGCAGCTGTGGTGGGACCTGAGAGGAAGCCAGGACGCAGGCCAAAGTCCCAGAGGACCTGTGGAGCCCTGGGTGAGTTGAGCTGTTAGACTTCCACAGTTGTGAGAGCCTCCATGGTCAGGAGAGAGCAGTTGGAGCAGTTGCCAAGGAAGAAAGAAGCAAGGACACCATCCACATCTGTGGAAGAGGAGCGGAGCTGCTGGCGTGTGCTCAGAAGCCCCAGAGTGCAAGCAGGGATCGCATTGACCGGCCGGTAGCCGGCTAAGCAGAAGGAAAGCAGCAAGGCAGCCTGAAGGGTACGCTGAAGACCGGTGAGAGCAGAGAAATGACACTCAAACTAAACTATGAAGTGCCTTATGAATCAAATTAAATACCGAACTGAATGGAAACCTTGACCAAAGGTTATAATCACGCATATTGAATGCCAAACTAAATGACAACTTTGTCGGCAATGCTAGAGAGAATACCCATTCGAAAGCAACCTATGCAATAAGAGCGCACATATAAAAAGAGCATGACAGAAAGGTGGGGGGAATAAATAAAACCACCACAGAGTGAACTTTATGAATGGACAAAATGCGGGAAGGCGCACGACTGGTATGAGATATGTGACACGCTATGGCAAAGTCAAGAGGCTAACCAGGAGAGGCCGGGAGAGTTTGATCCTGCCCATAAAGCCAAGAGGGCGACAAGGGAAGCAAAGTGAATGTGAATCAGTGCACAGCAGCAAATACAGAAGAACCTGTGTGGGCTGAAGAGCCTGGTGTTCCTGGTTGCGCTGCCTGGGATGGGTGGACAGTGTGGTCTGACAACTGCGCCTAGAGCAGGAAGCCCTAAAATTGTGAAAGCCAGAGACATTGTGGAACAAACCAAGAAGGAACAATACAAGTGATGTATTGATGTGACCCAGAAAGAGGGTGAAGTTGACCTGGAGTTGTGTTGAACATTGAGAGACTGAAACAAGTGCAAGTTTCTACGTTGAAATCTTGGGGGAAGGGAACCCTGACTCTTGATGAACAGCAAATTTTGTTTGAGGACAGAGCCTAAAGCCACTTTTCTTTTGAATTGTGTTGCCTGGAACCTGTGCAAGGGAACCTTGAGGATTTGTGGAACTTTCTTGCACTTGGCGAAGGGGAGCTAAAAAGGGAGCTTAAAGCTGGAAGAAGTTCGGAACTTTGTATTGATAATAATTTCTTTCATTATTGACATCCCTACACATTGTTTAGCTTTAATTGAGATGGCAGGGACAGGTTTCGGACATAGACAGATCTTTAACCCCTTAAGTGCCAAGGGCGAGGTATCTGAAACCACCCTAACCTCAATCTGGGATGACCTTAAAATCATGGCAGACGCCGCGGGATGTGCTGCATTAATCCTTCTCAACCTATCAGCCACTTTCGACACAATCGATCACTCAATCCTCCTTGACCGCCTCCAATCCCTAGGAATTCGTGGAACCGCTCTAAAGGGGATAGCTTTGTTCCTCAAAGATCGGTACCAAATAACACTACTCGCCACCTATTCCTCCCAAGCCTCACCAGTCGACACAGGAGTTCCACAAGGAGCATGCCTATCGGCCCTCCTGTTCAATCTCTACTTGATCACCCTCCCACCAATAATTCGCTCACACAACATCCTGTGTTACAACTATGCTGAAGACACTCAACTAATTATAAAACTCAAATCCCAACTGCCGACCTGACCTCGCTTTCTGCCTCCTCGACATAGAGCTCTGGATGACCAGAAACCACATCTTGCTAAACCCCTCCATGAGGCAACTCTGAACTTCTTCCACACCCACTACCCTGGCCATTTGCAATGGGCAATTCAACGACTCCCTCTAAGCCAGTAAAAAACCTTAGATGCACCTTTGACTCTGACCTAACACTCTCACCTCAAGACAACAACGTCTCAAAGTGCTGCCACTACCACCTTAAAACTCTTAGGCGCATCTTTCCATATCTCTCCTTTCCCAACAGACTCTCCGCGGTCCAATGAATTGTTATATCAAGACTGGACTACGCTAACCCACTCTACCTCGGAATCCACGCTTACCAACTGAATCAACTACAAAGAGTACAAAATGCTGCAGCCAAACTGCTACTTGCGCTTGGCCCGAGAGACCACATCGCCCCAGCCCTCAAAACTCTGCACTGGCTTCTGGTGGCCCGAAGGGTGACCTTCAAAACCTTATGCATTTCTCACCGAGCACTGCATAAAACCAGACCTCAATATCTTCAAGACAAGTTAAAACCCTATCAACCTCCACGTACTCTAAGATCTAGCTCAGCCGGCCTCCTAGTCATTCCTAAAAAAAACTCAGTCAGGTTAGGCGGATCATCATTCTCAGCCTTGGCCCCCATGTTGTGGAACGCACTCCCAACCCACATCCGCCTAACTGAAGATCTAATGTCTTTCCGCAAATTACTGAAAACTTGGCTCTTCCCCTAAAACCAACCCTCTACTGAAACTAACTCAAACCGAATAACAGCATTGGAATGACACCAACCCAACTATTAGATCTTGAATAACAATAAGACAAATAGCAATACAACATCAAGATACAAGCGAGAAATCGACAACTAATAACCACTAATGTAAACTAAAAGGACAAACAAAATAGAATGAGGAAATTAGATCAATGCAGTGAAATGGATAAAAAGAAATCATACGAATACAGTAATTGCGGTTTAAATTAATGAAATAGGTGTAATGATTGCAATGGACAAATTAACAAAATGAACAAAATGAATAAAGAGAAGACGATGGAAAGATGAATACAGGAGAATGATTAGTACACAGACAGATGACATGGAATGTATGAGTGCATGGCATAAATGGAAAGTACAGAATAGACTATTCAAGTACATGAGACGGGTGCAGTGCATGAAACAGAGCACGGAACGGATCCAGTGCGTATGGCAAGTGACATGGCCTGAACCGATAATACATGATGAATGAACAAAGTGAGAAGAGCGGACGAAATCGGTAGAATGGTTGAAGTGCGTGGAATGTATGAGTGCGCTGAGCAGATGCGTAGATCGGAGGAGTGTGTAGATCGGATGAGTATGTAGAGCTGACGAATTCCTAGAGCGGAAGGGTGCTTAGAGCGGATTAATGCATAAAGCGGACGAGTGTGTAGAGCAGACAACGGTATAGAGCGGAGGAGTATGAGCATGAGCGGAGGAGTGCGTAGAGCGGACGAGTGCGTAGAGCGGACGAGTGCGTAGAGCGGACGAGTGCGTAGAGCGGACGAGTGCGTAGAGCGGACGGGTGCGTAGAGCGGACGGGTGCGTAGAGCGGACGGGTGCGTAGAGCGGACGGGTGCGTAGAGCGGACGGGTGCGTAGAGCGGACGGGTGCGTAGAGCGGACGGGTGCGTAGAGCGGACGGGTGCGTAGAGCGGACGGGTGCGTAGAGCGGACGGGTGCGTAGAGCGGACGGGTGCGTAGAGCGGACGGGTGCGTAGAGCGGACGGGTGCGTAGAGCGGACGGGTGCGTAGAGCGGACGGGTGCGTAGAGCGGACGGGTGCGTAGAGCAAATGGGTGCGTAGAGCAAATGGGTGCGTAGAGCGGGTGAGTGCGCAGAAAGAACAAGTGCTTGGAGCGGATGAATGAGTCGAGCGGATGAGCGCCTAGAGCGGATGAATGGAACAGGGAAGTATGTGGATGGAATGGGTGATGTATGTGGATAGAACAGGCGTCATATGGATGGAACGGGTGACATATGTGGATAGAACGGGTGACATATGTGATTAGAACGGGTGAAGTATGTGCATGGAACGGGTGAAGTATGTGCAAGGCACTGGTATAATATGTGAAAGGTACGGGTGAAATATGTGGATGGAGAGCATAAATCAACTTGGAATACACCGAGCGGGTTGGAGTGCATAGAACGGATTGGAGTGCGTGGAACAGACTGGAGCGCATGGAACAGATTGGAGCGCATAGAAATATGAGACATAACATGGAATGGTTTAGAGTGCATAGAACGTTTGAAGGCGCATGTAAACCATCATATCACATCACCATGCTTACTCTCTTCTTTACACCACCACTCAACTAGAACACAGAGATACTATGACACCATTCGGTATAGCTGTTCTCATACCAACATCCGCCTCATACTCCACATCACTAACTAAACACTGCTGGTTACACACCCTCCAGCCAGGCGTTCTCAGGCCAGAATCGGTCTGGATAAACCTGCCAGAACGAACACATACTCCTGATCTCCCAACCACCACACCTAATGCTAAGAAGCAGCTATTAGACGAATGCCACACCAGCTGCACACATATACGGTGCTCACACGCACCTTTGACTCTCTCTACTCACTTGAACTTCGGTTCCCGAGATCGTTCAACCTACCAGCGCCTTGAGAATATACCAATGGTACATAAGCGCTATATAAATGCAAAGTAACTTAACATAACATTGTTTTGTGTGATCCCTCCAAGGCAGGGATCACACAAAACTGTAATCCAACCCCCGAGCTATGTGAAGGAGAGGTCCCCCCTCACTGCCAGGGGGCTGTATTACCTTCAGTTTCACGTCAGCGTTCGTAAAGGACGTCGGCGTGAAACAAAGCAATTTCGGGCTGCTGCGGTGAAAATAGAAGCTGAGTCTTCACCTTTCTCCCCCTCGATCTCCGGCTGTATTTCCGGAGATCGAGGAAGGTGTCGTTGGAAAGGGGAGATTCTCCCCTTTCCAACGACACCCTGTGTGACAGTATTGCTGCCCGCGGATCTGTTGCTCGAAGCATGGGCAGCAATGCCCACTGGACCACCAGGGATAAGTTTGTGACGTGGGGGGGTGACGCTTACAGTAAGCGGCCCTCTCCCCCCCGGCCCTCAAAGCATGGGGGCCCATATATAAAGATCCCTGGTGGCAGACAGGTGACCATCTGCCCTCAGGGGTGGGGGCATAAAAAAATAAAAACATTCGAAAAAAAATGTGATGGGAAGGGGGCAGGGTGTTTGGGGGCCCTAGCCACCAGGGATTTATTTCGGACATGGTGTCCTTGGAAAGGGGGAGATTCTGTGGATTCCCACGGGTGTCCTCTTTTGGGAAATGCATGGGGTTCCCTGTTTTCCTTGCTGGCTTCGACACCTTAGGCCCAAATCTGTAGGTTGCCCACATGAACAAAATGGGCTCTGCCGAGAGGCTTGGGGTTACCAGTGGGTTACCCTTTTCCTTTTGTGCCCCCAGTAGGTGCAACGACAAAGTGAAAAGTGTGTTTTTTTTGGCACATTTCAGACTTTGCCAGGGCTTCTGGGTAATACATTCTGGGCCGATTTGCGCAAATCATACCTCTGCGGATTACCACGGTTGTCCTCTTTTCAGAAATGCATGGGGTTCCCTGTTTTCCTTGGTGGCTTGGACCCCCGAGGCCCATATCTGTATGGTGTGCCCGTCTGCCGAAAGTGTGAAATTCACGTGTCAAAACAGACTTGAGGTTAGCTGTGTTTTAGGCTTTCCCCTTGGGGCCCAGGTAGGTGCACCCACACATGTGAGGTACCGTTTTCATCAGGACACCTGTGGGAACGCGGGAAGGTATAACATTTGTTGTGTTTGTGTGGGTTTCATAACGTTTTGCCCCATTTGCTGGCGCCCTTTGTCACACAACCCTTTCATTTCTCAAATATGCCCTACATTTAGTCGCTGCTTTAGGCACCATACACTTTTGTAACCTGCACAAGTCACCTACCCTTGAAAAGGTGTGCCTGTGCTCTTTCAAAAAAGGTATGCTTACCGTTCCTCACCACATTGGTTTTCCTGATTTACACATGCAAAATGCGTCTGTTCAGGCCGTAAGCATAAAACTCCTGTGTACCATGGCTCAGTGTTTGGCTTGTGGTATTGCTTGTTTTGTAAAACACTCCAAAAAATGTGCGCTTTCCTAACTACAAGAGTCGGGGGAATGTAGCGGAGCATTGCTTTTCTCAAAATCCATAGAAGCCATTGCCGTACCAAACCAACCATGTCCACCACATACCTTTTTTTCTGTAATTTTCCTGCTTTTCCCCCAATCCATGGCATTTTCCCCTACCTAGTTGTTGCCCGACCTACGCAAATCACCCCTTCCTAAACTTGGAATTTTGTCTACATTTCATAAATATATGCCTTTCTGTCCTCCAATTCGGCTTTCCTACCCTTTTCTTCCATTCCGTCCATGCATGTCCAATTGGCTAGGATCGCCAAAATCGCCTACCTCTCACAAAACGGTTGATAACTACATCAAAATAATGTTTTTTCATTTCCACTCAACGTGTTCTTGAAAGCCAGGAAATTGGGGAATTCAGCACAGCAAACCATTTGTTCCTAGCTCTTACAAGGAAAAAACCACAGGCTTCTTTGTACATCATTTTATTGGCATTTTTTGAAAAAACACAACATTTTCGCCCTTTTTGCTTATTTTCTCTCATCCCCCTACTGCAACCTAGGATTCCTGGGTGGCGTTACGACCGCTTACATGTGGGGAAAAAAGGAGCCAAATTAAGCCGAGATATCTCATGTAAAAAAAAGGTTACAAGGCATTGAATGGCCACATACCGAAATCAACAAAAAAGGACTTGGCACTGGGGGGAAATAACCATGGCACTTAAAGGGTTAAGTTGAACTCTTTGACTCAGACGTTCCTTAGTTTTGGTTCAGTTAGGGAAATCCCATCTTAGCATAGGGCAACTTAGGCCCTCAACCATCCTGACATTTGATTTCCTAAAACATTTGATTTTGAACTTTAAATCTGTTGTCTTTGTCTTGCTTCATGATACCTTTCCAGGTCTTCTACTTGAAGCTGTCTGAAACCCATTCCTGTCCACCGTGACTGACCAAAACTAAATGCTGAAGCCAAAATTGACCTCTGGACCAAGCACAGAAGATTTTGCCCCCAACGTATTCCAGAACAGCAGCAGTGGTCTATGGAAGACTCAGTCAGGGGGAACGTTAACATACCTGCTTCTGTCCCACCATTCTCTGATAGTGTTACATGGGTGCAAAGTCCTGGCCCTAACTCATTCTAACCTGATCTTTGGTGATGGAACCTGGGTTAAGGATCTTTCCCTATGCTATCCTAGTGTGTTGGATTGAGTACTTACCTGAACTTTACTAGAACTTTTATCTAACGTTGGAAGACTTAGTAATCATAACTGGAACTGCAAATCTCTATATAAACCAACCTGATGTCAAGAGCCCCCACAATCTTAGCGTTAGACTTTATAAGAATAAGGAAAGCTGTTTGTGTTGATTCTAAAGATTTCTGTCTATTCTATGCCTCCGACTTCTCACCTGTGTTGCATTGGTAATTGATTCATATGCAATTATATTTCTCCTAAGGGTGGATGTATATGACATATATTATTCACCGTAATCGTATTTCTGATGATTGTATCTACTGATATTCACGTGCTGTGCATATAGTCCGACATCTAGTGGTAATCGCTTAGCATTGCATCTTTCATTTGAAGATCGAAAAGGCGCACCGACATGGGCGTGACTAACACTATAGCCAACATGTAGTGTACCCAAAATCATTCACGTGCTGAAGAACCACCAGTTTTTGTTCTGCCGTGAGGGAGCCTTACAGAGTTTGTGAGCGACTACAGAAGAAAAGAAGGTGTAAAATGGCTATGTTCTTTCTATTCCAAGAGTGTAGGAACGACGGTTGCATACAATCATCAGAAATACGATTACGGTGAGTAATGTATGTCTTCTGATGCTTGTAAATCTGCTTAAAATCACATGCTGTGCATATACTAGCGAGCAGTACCAGGAGATGGTGGTGGGATGTGCATAGGAGCAGTAGCAAAGATGTCTTGGCACCGCCTGTCCCACCTGAGAATCAGACTTGGAGTGTACATCTTTTTGTTTTTGTTTTTTTGTTTATTGGTTAAAAATAAATTCAACCTTAACAAAAAGACTGTTTCGAAGAATTGAGTAAAAGCTATTAAAATTCATGCAGAGAAAAATAAAAAAATAAAAACTGCAAAAGAGAAGACAATTGCCAGTAAATACATATTAATCAGCAAAAATAACATGATCAACAGTGTTCATTCTATGAAAATCAATGCATTAAATGTGAAAATATGACTACTTACATGAGCAAGTTCACAAAATGTAAGGGCGGATCGTACAGCCAAGGTCCCTACTACTCAGTTAATCTCAAGCTGTTAAGTAATGACACTACTGAGACTACCATGTGTGTTTGGGTGCCCTCCAGGCATTTTTCCCCCCAACATAGATCTTGTTCTGCACAGACAACTGAAATATTTTTGGAAATTGCATTACCTCTTCATTCTCAGTATAAAGCATTCCGTAAATAAATGCTTCAAAGTTACCATTTTCAACTTAGTCCTGCAGAATTTGCATTCAGACTCTGTGCCTATCAACCTTCTCTGTCTAATCAGGACCTCCTGGTGGGAAGCAAGTTCCATCGGAACCACAGTTAGTCATTCCTAGTCCTGGCACAAGGAAATTTGGCCAAGTAAGGAACCAGAGACCCCCTTCTTCTATGTTTGTGTTGCAAGTGTGACAAACTAGTGTATGCATGTAAGGTTTCCGTGTATGCGCACCGGTCTTGATCCAACAATTTCTTCTTCACCCACTCAGGGTTGGTGATCAAGTCATCCTTCCCCAACTCCAGGTTTTGCAACAGAATTTGACATTGACTGTCAAATTCCATCAAGTTGGGAACTTTACCGGAAGTACTTTGGTATAAGGTGTTATTATGTGGGCAAAGGAATTTGGAGTATAATGACAAGAGAAACTATTGGCCTTTCGCCTTCAAAGAGTTAAGTCGAGTCCCAATTCATGATTTATAGCACTCACAGGCACAGAGTTAGGAACCCCCAAGGCTTTGCGCCAGAAAACCCCCTCAATTGTTAACCTCAGGAAAATATATGAGGGGGATTAGTGAAAATGTACAGTAGCGAAACTTGATTTTTTTCACTTGGCAAATATAATGTTCCGCTTTCGCTCTCAAGTGTTTGCTAATGAGAGCTCTATCAGGAGAGCTTGTGATCGGGAAGCCAAGATATAATACTGTCTCGACTCTTTCTAAGGTGACCCCATTAACTGAGCAGCTTAACTTGGTCTTCCAAGCTCTCTTTACAAGTGACAAGACTTGTGTTTTTTTGGAGTTAATCTTGAGGTTATCTCCTGCAAAGCCCTCAAAGGCGGCCAAAAGGCAGCACAACCCAGTTTGTGTGTAGTCTATCAACACAAAGTCGTCAGCATATGCTAACCAATTTATGGAAATATTTCCAATTTTCAGAGGTGCGAGACATGCTCTTTCTGGCGTGCTCTTTCTCATGTCTGCAACATACAACATACGTTGGTGTCCTCATGCAGCTGAATAATCAATTTTAGCAAACCCTCAGAGATGCCCCATTTCCTTAACGTAGCCCAAAGTTTTGGTCTCAACACAGTGTCAAATGCATTGGAGAGGTCCAAGGTTGCCAGGTGTATAACTGAATAGTTTCCTTTTTTAATAAAATGCTGAAAGCAGCTCAGTACATACCCATTTAAATGTGTGCTGTGGTATTTCTGGAAGCTAGTCTGAAAGATGGATAACACATTTTTACTTTGTACCCAGACTTCTAGATGCTGCAAGATGATACCAGCCAAAATGTTACTGTCCACGTCTAGGATACTAATAGGACGGTTGTTTTTGGCATCCAATCTACTACCTTTTTTGTAAACCGGTATAACATACGTCGTTTTCCATGTAAGAGGGTAGCTCGCTGTCCTCAGGATGTGGTAAAATAGTAACTTTAGAATTCTTGCCCACTCCAGCATAGCTCCCTTAAATAAGCTGTTGGAGGTTTTATTCGGACCAGGAGCTCTTGAATTACTAGCTCTCTTTATGTCCACCAACATGTCACTTGTGTCATAACTAATTGCACCCATGAGCCCTTTCTCTTCCACATCATGCGTGTCATGAATAACTTTTTCTATTTCTAACTGCCCATGTGTGGCTCCAAAATGCATAACCCAATCCGCTTCTGAGACAGCATTAATGGTATTTTCGGATGAATCTTTACTTTGATTATTCATTAGAGCCCAGAAAGATTGCGAGTCGTCCTTCTGGAGATATGTCAACATCTCTTAAGCATCTATCGGGACCACTGTTGCACTATGATTCTTACCTCAGTTTTTATATTTTTGCTCGATTTTCTTAATTAGCTCCAGATGCTCGTCTGTGAGCCCATTTGGTTTACTAAATTGCCGAATCAAAAACCTCATGTCCTTCTGTTTCCCTGCCAATACTTCATCATATCTGTGGGTTTTCTTGTTAGCGGGTTGTTTGTTTGTTTTTCAACACCTGTGTGGTTAATAGTGCTCTGCAGAAAATCGTCAAAGTTTGTGTGCATGAATGTCAACAGTTTCCAATCATAGTTGGAAAAGTCAACTGCACCCTTGATTTCTTCGCTCACATTATTATTCTTGTATTGGCTCCACGTAATTATGTTTAGAGCAGGGTTAACCCCAATGTCTATCTCATATTTCTCTCGATTTCTTTCCGTCGGCCAATTAAGTGAACAGACCACAATATGATCACTCCAAGAGTTTTGTGAAATTTTACTTTCAGTACATTTGGCCATCATAAAGCGTAAAATACAATCCAATGTAGATCTCTTATTTCCACTCCCGCCAAGTGATATATTCCCCCTGTGTCTACATCGGTGGTACCATGCAGGAAATACAACCCCAAATTGTTTAGGCAGTATTTCCATTTACTGACATTCAGACCCAAAGATTGATAATCCAGAAAGAAACTGATTATTACATTCAAACATTTTAGATGACGAGTCTTCATTTACCTCATTAGCAATGCAGGTTGAGTTAAAATCGCCCAGGACGATGACATGCCCGCCTTTATGGGACTCCATTCAGGTAGAAAAAGCTTTAAGAATGAGTCTAAGTGCTCTATGCCCTCATGTCAATAGATGTTACAAATTAGCAGTTGTAAGGGCAATGATTCAATATAAAATGCACATTTAGTGACCATAAGGCCGGGTCTGAGGTTGTATTCTACAGTGAATTTCAAGCCACTTCCAATTCTGCACTTTCTGCCTCCCCTTGGCCTTCCCCTCAAGCCCTTGCTTGCCAATTGAGCGGTCACAATATAGCCATCCATAACTAGAGCTTCCAGTAACCAGTTCTCCTAGAGACAAATAAGATCTAACGTTCTTAATAAATGGCCGACAGATGGATTTGTAAATAGATGCTTGTGACCTCTTGTATTCCAGGTGGCAAGTTTAAAGGCTGTCATTGCTAGAGTCCACATGTGAATTTGTGGAGTTCATGACTTGCGTTTAAGGTTGCTGTCAACCAAGACCAATCCACTTGACATTCTTTTCCCTGCCCAATCATGCCGTCAGGGACCAAGATGTCGTCTTGTCTGCCCAGCTTCAATGAGTGGTGGGGGAGGGTTAGATCTATATTGATCATGGTGGTTACCGACAACCCTCTCCATCATGTGTGAAGCCATGTTTGTGTCCATTATTTTGATAGCAAACCCAAGCTGCTCCAGAGTGTCAACTTCCCTCAAAATAAGTTCAAATACCACTTGCGACTCAATTCCCAGTACAACTCTAAATTCTACGCTTTCAATGTCTCTAGTTGATATCACACTGAGGTTAACAATTTATGCAAATAGAGACAAAAGAGCAGACCGATTCAAGACCAGGCCCCTCTCTTGGTATAGTTGACCCTCCAAAAGATGTTAAGAGGCCCGAGACGTTGCTGGATAGAGTCGAAGACCACCATCCCTATAAGAGACAGACTGTTTCTGGGATTTGTTGTACAGGTCGCCTATGGTTTGCATCAAGGTTCCTGTGTGCTCTCTGCCTCTTGCACCTTTCAGAATTAAAAAAGTGTTCAGGCTGGCACTGTTCACCATTCTTTTTGGCTGTTGGCATAACGTTTTGATCAACGTCATTATTGTCCAGCTCATAGGCGGGGCATTCATTTTGTGGTCCCCCCTTTAATGCCCAGCCTATCCCTCAATTCATCCCTGTTGATTTGCAGCCTCTGTAAGTGCTGCGTTAGGGTCTGTGAGGTAGATCGATGATAGCCCTCTGGGCCAGATCTCTGTGACACACAGGTTTAATGGTCACTAAAGGTCGTGCAAGTTGTAATTGGTGGCGATAGCATGTTAGTTGTACAGTTTGAGTTAACGTTGTCCCCATGTTTCCTGATAACTACCTGCTGCACTTTAGATGCCTTGCAAGAGTTGATTATGCTGCTTGACACCTCGCCCCACTGTACAAAAGTTGAATTCATAACTGGGACGGAGGTCAGAGATGATTCCACCACACTTTTATGATTGACTTTAATTGTTGCTGTTGGTATACATTCTTGATGGTCTCCTACGTCCCCACTTTCTTCATCCATTGTATGCATAATTAAGGTCATTGTCAGGACCACTGGTTATCATATCAGCTGTGCAGAGGGATGGTTTGTTTCTGCACACAGCCAATTCTTCTGGAATGGTTAGGTTCTGCAAAACTTTGACTGGTGGTTGTATGTTGGAATTTCATTAACTTTCTCCTTATTTGCTTTCTTGGTAGGTTTTCCTTTTTTCCCCCAGGCGCATTCCTGAGAACAACCTTGGAGCTGAAGGCTGTACCCAGGAGTGTATCCAGTCCGGCTGCCCCCCCCCCCCTTTTCAGATGTTAACAGAGGGGTGGTAAAAGAAGCTGTGTTGTCACCAGTAATGGGGACAGGGTCACCAAGAGTTTGACTGTCTAGTGCTATTTGATTAGCAGCTTCCAGAACTTTGTTGTCCGAAATAAGGATCCCATTGGAGGGCTCCAGTCCTCTATTAGATAATCTCTGCATTGAGGTGGCAGAGAGGAAAGAACAATAATTTTCTGTTTCAATCATGGAGACGCGCTGGGTCAAATCGGTCTCTTCCGGATGTATATGCTGCAACTAAGTCCTTACTGGCAGACTTTTGAGTCAAGCAGAATAACTTATCTTGAATGTCCACTAATACCGCTGTGTGTTGGCGAACGTTTATATCCTCATACAGGCCCACCAATGTAGTTATAACTTGGTTGATAGAGTGTTCTGTGCATTCATTTCATGTGAGATGGACTGCTGCATGGAGGGACAAAAAAAGCTACGCCTTGAGGGTAGCTGTGGTGTGAATGCACAAGAGGTGCTCGATTCAACTGAGCTTTCCTCCTCTGCTGAATCCGTGTAAATGGCCAGAGATGCAGTCTCCATGTGTTCACCCTCCTGAGTAGATTTCAATGTTCCTTCTTCCATGCTGAGCAAGTTGATGCCCCTGGCCCCCCGGCTTGAACTGAGCTAAGCTCATCATCTCCCTCCAGAGTGGGGATCAACGTCTCAGGTGTGGCCGTGTGGAAAGAGCCAGAGCCAGTCATAGATTAGACAAGGGGTAGGCAACTTGCGTCCTCGTTAACTGTAGTTGGGGGTGATGTGGGGAGGGGCAATTTGTGTGCCATTTCAAGCATTTGTTTGTGCAAAGTCTGATGTGAGTGTTTGGAAAGAGTTCTTAAGCCAAACATAATTAGCAGATGCCGCAAAATAAAAGGTTCCAAGTACAGATGCTTTCTGCACTTGTATTGTACATGAGAACGGGGCCAGCGGGAGGACACAAAATCAATGTACAGTTTCAGCTCAAACACGAGTGTTCAATTACCTGGTTGCCTGGTGTCCCCCGGTGAACCACTCATGCACCGCTCCCACGCCACGCTCCATGCCTCTGCAGGTTTTTAATTGCTGCATCCACCTCCCACTGGAAAGAAAGTGTAGACAGACTCCACAAACTCAGCACTGTATACAGAGTGTTACCACGGTAAACCACTCATGCACCGCTCCCACGCCACGCTCCATGCCTCTGAAGGTTTTTATTGCTGGATCCACCTCCCACTGGAAAGAAAGTGTAGACAGACTCCACTAATTCAGCACTGTATACACAGCGTTAACATGGTAAACCACTCATCCACCACTGTCCGGAGTGTGTATCTAAGCAGTAATGTTGAGTGAAAGGGTGAACAGAACTCCAGGTAGCTGCTTTGCAAATGGAATCAAGACAATATTTTTACAATAAAGGCTGTAGTAGCTCATGTGCCTCGAGTAGAATGAGCTCTAGGTGTAAAGGCAACAGTAACACAGTGTGATGCATTTAACAATCCATTTAGAAATAGCTGACTTAGAGAATGGGTCCCCATCTCTACCAACACGGCAATAGAGACAAATAATTGGTTTGTCTTTCTTAGTGGTTTAGTCTTCTCAAGGTAATATACCACTGCTTTCCTAACATCTAGTGTATGGAGGCTTCTTTCTGCTGAATTGGTGGAATTCTGACAGAAAGTTGGAAGTTTGATGGATTGATTTACATGGAACTTAGAAATGAATTTAGGCGCAAAGCGTGGGTGTGCACGCAGTACCACCTTGTCTTTATGAATGGTCACAAAATGGGTCTTGAACTGAGAGAGCCTGCAGTTCACAAACTCTCTTTATAGAGGTAATGGTCACTAGGGAAGGCAGTCTTATAAGTGAGGGCCTTAAGGCTGGTTTTATGCATTGGCTTAAAAGGAGGTCCCATTAGTCTTGTAAGAACAAACTTCAAGTCAAATCCAGGAGTTGGGTTAGACATAGGAGGGTGAAGTCTCTTTACCCCTTCCACGAATGCCTTAATCACAGGAATTTTCCACCAGGAAACCTTGCTCTGAGATGTGGTGTATGCAGAGTGGGCAACAAGGTGGACCTTTAGGGTGTTGAAAACAAGTCCTGAATATAAGAGGTGTGTTAGATAAAGGAATATAACGTTAGGTGAACAATTAATAGGGTTGGTTGATGTTTTAAGTAATGCACCAAATGACAAAACGTTTCTACTTACTGGAGTAACCATAGCTGGTTGCGGGGCGCGGGGGGCGTGGCTATCGTGCCATAGAGTAGATGTGTTTCCCAGGAAGCTCCTGCAGACCCTAAACTGATCCGCATTAAAATATGCTAAATGCTGCCCGAGATCTCCAGAATTGGAAGCACTAGCGTGGGAAGGTGTACTGTACACCGCCTGAAGGAAGCGCATATTAACAAAGGGTCACACGAAACGGAGCCTTCCGAGATGCGGAGGCTCGCAGCCGGTGTAAATAAAATGGCAGACCTGCATAACAAAGGAATCAGACAAGGGATAGGCTGTGTTGCCGTGGAGCTCCTGCTGATCCGTCATATATCCTGGGAAAAAAGTGCGATCTGAGACTACTGGGCAACACAAAAAAAGAACTCACAGAAAAATGAATGGATGGTGCACGCATCGCTTATAAGCCTGGCGAAATTCCCCACACAGAAAGCTAATAAGAAGCGGAGAAGTTTGTGTGCGGCGGCAGAGGAGCGAACAAAATGGCAGCATCAGGACAAAGGAAACAGCCAGCTGAGAGTTACACTGCGACAGTGTAACTAGTCGGAACACTGCTGCGATGCGACCGCTCGGCAGTGGGCAGAGTCACTGAGCCGACACAGGATGCAGCATCCGTGACTGCATATGCGGCAATGGACAGACACTAAACGCGGGGTATTAAAAAAACGGACGGAGTGACACGGAGACCGGATCGTGTCACCGGAGCTATGACTGCCTGAGCACCGTTTATCCTGCGTGGAAATATGCAAGTGTGCACTTGAGCAGCAATACATGGCACCTGAAGGGGCCCACACCGAAGAACGGCACTGAACGAATAGGCGTGACCGCACCCCACTTAAATAGACAAGAGAACGCTGCCAGCAGGAACCCGTGAAACGAAACCCTCGAGTGTCCGGATCAGCAGCGAAACTGATGAGGAAAGCAGCCTCACGGTGTGTGGACTCGACTGCTGAGAAAGGCGCCCATGGACACAAGCCAATACAACAACATGCTGTAATAAAACAAAACATTTAAACATAAAACTGGATTAAAGGGAGGGGGCGTGGCTATGCAGTAGGACGTGATGCCTATGGATCCTGTGATCCATAAATGATCTCAACCGAAGGTGGAGGTTTGAGCAAGCTTTGGAGCCTGCAGCTGTAGTACAGAGTGGGAAAAAGAGGCGTGCACATTCTTGCATGCATGAAGACTTACATGAGCATAGCGCAAATCATAAGGCCAGATGCAGGACCATCGCTAGCATCCTGGCACTGGCACTGGCCCAACAGCAAGGAAACACAATGTTTCTGATGGGCGCGTAGCCCTAGGAAATGACAAGAGACAAAGAGGCCCATGATCAAGAGGCCGCGCGCTAGCCGGCCAGCAAGCCCGGTGTAGGGTGTACTCAGGATGTGAATGGTGGCTACACGGCCCATGTGTGTGGCCTGATAACTGACTGGGGCTTTCAATTGTAGCAGTTACCTGCGGGTGATCCGGACACGAATCATAGGACACCCCTGTGGACGCATAAAGGTATTGAAGAAAGGACTCATAATTACGTGGGAGAGCACAACCCATTGAGGCGAATAAGAGCTGGGCTTGGTACACTTCTGAGGTGGCCTCCCTGAACGCAATAGACTGTAGCGAGTTGCCCCTGTTGGAACTGCAAAATACAAGTGGCGGGACAGACCCACGAACCATAACAACAGCGCTATGCCCAACAAACCTCCTAGACTCAAGGGGAAGCAGCCTACGTTGGAAGAATACCGGCCCGGAAGGTGCCAGGAGTAAGGACAGGCCTCATGCGGGTAGCATGGCCGTCACGGGTTCGAACCAAGAGGTCCTAGCCGCAATTGCAGACCTGAAGTTGGCCTGGGAAGCCAAGCTTGAACTGGATGCGACCGAACTGAAAACAGCGCTGGACCGCAAGGTTGGAGAGGTGCAGGAAGAGGTGAACCTTCTCCGGCAGGATGTCAGGTTATTGGCAGAACGCACGGAGAACCTCGAGAAAGAGGTGAGCCCGAACACAGCGGACTGTGCTTCACACAAGTCAGAACTACAAGCCCTGGTGCAGCGGGTGGGCAATTTGGAGAACAAGGCGGAGGAAGCTGAAGGACGCGCCCAGAAAATAACATCCGCATTGTGGGCTTGCCGGAGGGAGCAGAGGGCCACAACCCCACGGAATTTATTGAATCCATGTTGTTGCATGAGATACCTAGAGGAGCCCTGTCTCAGGGGTTTGCGGTGGAAAGGGCGCATAGGGCTCTGACGAGGAAGCCGCCGCCGGGTAACCCGCCTAGGCCGGTGATTGCCAAGATCCTTAATTACCAGGATCGAGAAAGGATACTGGAGCACTTCCGCAAAGGGGGAACAATTCAAAGGGGGGCGGTAAACAGAACGGCCTACCCAGACTAAACCCTGATGGTGCAGCAGAGTCGAATGAACTTTGGGGCGGTCAAGAGGAGATTGAAAGAAGCGGGCCATAAGTATATGTTGCTTTACCCAGCGAAATTGAAAGTCTTCCACAAAAACAGAACCTTGTGTGCAGTGGTTTGTTGTATTTGAGGAAAGGGAAGTGGGGGGGAGAAGGGAAGGGAAGTTTGCAGTGTTTGTAGTTTTAGGAAGTTTGAAGTGGGGAACGAGCCTAGGTAGACTGAGACGGAAGTGGGATCTGGACTGCACTGGTGGGAGGAGAAAGGGAACTCTAAAAGACCATGGGGGATCTTAAGACAATTACGTGGAATGTCAGGGGACTCAACAATCATCTGAAAAGGAACAAGGTGATGTTGTACCTGCGCAGACAAAAGATAGATATTGCACTGTTGCAGGAGACTCACTTGACACGGGGAAAAATGGAAACGATTGCGAAGAAATGTAAAGGGGTTGTGGGGGGCTCAACATACTCTGCTTACGCTAGAGGGGTACTCCGCTGGGTGGCACCGCACGTCCCGTTTCAACTGTTGCAGGAGGTGGCCGAAACGGATGGGAGGATGGTAATATTGCGGGGACTATTGGAGAATAAAGAGATCAGTATTATAAATACATATGCCCCCTATCAGAATACAGCAGCGTATTTCAGGACTTGATTGATTGATTTCTTTATTTATAGAGCGCTTTATACCAAAGCGCTGTACAATGGAACAACTCGTACAGTGAACAACAATAAACAAAGAACAATGTGAGCAAAATTACATGATGAATCATTCGACAGCAAAAACAGTGCAAAAAGCAATTAACAGTGGAGAGGAAGTAGGATTGGTGTTGGGGAACAGAGAACGATAGAACAAGTGAAGAATAGGAAGGTGGGAGAATGAGAAGGGAGTGGGGGTTAAGGAGTTAGAAGAGGGAGAGAGGGGGGATGAGAGAATAATCAGATCTTCAAGGAGGAGAGTGGAGGAGAAGGGATTTAAGGGACGTGCGAAATGAGGGAAGGGTATTGGAAGAGCGGATTGAGAGAGGGAGTGTGTTCCAGTGAAGAGGAGCAAGGAGTTGGAAGGAGCGGAACCTGGAAGAAGCACAAGGGGAAGGAGGTACAGGGAGGAGGAAACGGTCAGCAGAACGAAGAGAGCGTGAGGGGGAGTAAAAGGTGAGAAGGGAGGAGAGATAAGGAGGAGCTAGACCACGTAAGGATTTAAAAACAAGGCAGAGAAAACAGAATTTTAACTGAAAGTTGAAAGGTAGCCAACGAAGATGAGAAAGCGAGGAGGAGATGGAATCACGAGAGGTAAGGAGACAGAGTACGAACGGCAGAGTGGTAAATGGATTTAAGGGGGGTAAACTGGGATGCAGGAAGTCCAAAGAATAAAGGGGAGCAGTAGAATAGCCGGGAAAAGATGAGAGAGGAGATAAGGAGTTTGGTCGCATGGAATGTGAGGGAAGGACGGATTTTGCAAATGTTGTATAGATGGTAGCGGCAGGAGCAAGAGGTAAGTGAAATGTGTTGTGAGAAGGAGAGAGAGGAGTCAAATATAATGCCTAGATTACGAGCATGGGAGGAGATAGGGAGGTTGGAGGGGGGAAAATGGATGAATGGGGGAGGAGAGGGGGGAGGAGGAAGTGAGTTAGAAGGGAAGAAAAGGACTTCTGTCTTATCGGTGTTAAGAGAGAGGAAGCGTGAGGACATCCAGTTCTTGATAGCTGTAAGACAGGAGGAGAGTTTGAGATGGAGGTCAGGTGTGAAGGAGGAGAAAGAGAAAGTTGAGTATCATCAGCATAAAAGTGATGGGAGACGTCAAAGGAAGAGATAACAGGGGCGATGAGTGAGGTATAAAGAGAGAAGAGGAAAGGACCAAGTGCAGAGCCTGGTGGAACACTGTATGTTAGAGGGAAGGAAGAAGAGGTCTGACCTCCCCATGAGACGGTAAAGGAACGAGAAGAAAGGTAGGAAGATAGCCAATTCAGAACAGGGCCCTTGAAACCAAAGGAGGAGAGAGTGTAGGAGGAGTGGGTGATCAACAGTGTCAAAGGCGGCAGAGAGGTCAAGGAGAATAAGGATGGATGATTGCTTGGCAGCAGAGAGGAGAGAGTTGAGGATGGAAGTGAGAGCTGTTTCAGTGGAATGTTTAGGTCGGAAGCCAGATTGAAAGGGAGGAAGGAGAGAGGTGGAGGAGACAAAAGAAGAGAGTTGAGAATAAGCGAGATGCTCAAGGAGTTTAGAAAGGAAGGGTAGAAGGGAGATAGGTCTGTAGTTAGAGGTAAGGAGTGGGTCAGCCGAGGGTTTTTTTAGGATAGGAATGATCGTTGCATGTTTGAAGGCTGAGGGAAATGTAGAAGAGGAGAGGCAGGAGTTAAAGAAAGTGGTAAGGTATGGGATAAGAAGAGGGTCGATTTTGGGGATGAGAACAGAGGGGAGAGGGTCAGAGGGAGCGGATGTGGGGTGAGCTTTGGACAGGAGGGAGGAGACATCCGACGTAGAGACGGGTGAGAATACAGACATATCGGAAGAGGGAGGAGAGGGGGGAGGAGAAGAGAGGGGGTTAGAGAGGGAGTTAATTTTTTAGTCGAAGTGAGATGATTTTGGAGGAGAAGAAGTTCGCAAAATCAGAGGGAGAGCGTGGAATTGGATGAAGGATCAGGAGTAGTAGGAGTGAGAAGACGGGTAAGAGTTTGAAAAATTAGCCGAGGATGAGATGCTTGAGACTGGAGGAGGTTAGAGTAGTAAGAGGACTTAGTGGTTGCAAGACAGGAGTTGTAAAGAGCGTGATAAGAAAAGTAAGAGGTTCCATTAGAAAGCGAGGGAGTTTTGAGCCAGAGTCTCTCTAACCGCCTGAGGAGGCGTCGCATAGAGCGGAAATGGGGGGTAAGCCAAGGTTGAGAAGGCTTGCGTGTAGGGCGAAAGAGAGAAAGGGGGTAAAGTTGGTCAAGGGTACTGGAGATAGAGGATGAGAGGGAAGAGAGAGCATCATCGGGAGACAGTAATGCAAAGTCTTGATGAGATGGAAGAGAAGAAGAGCAGGTGTCAAAGAAGAGGGTAGTGTCGAAGTCTCGGAGGTCACAACACGAGTATATTGGGGGAGAAGGATTAGTGGTAGTAGGTGTAGATAGAGGAGAAAGGGAGAAAGAGAGTAGAGCATGATCAGAGAGATAGACAGGGAGAGAGGAGACAGGGGAGGAGGAGTGGGAGGAGGAGAAGACAAGATCAATAGTAGAGCCAGTGGAGTGAGTAGAGGGCGAAGGGAGGAGGGAGAGGAGGTAGGAGTCAAGGATGGAGAGGAGAAGATTGTGGGGGAGAAGGCAGATGGATGTTAAAGTCTCCAAGTACCACTAAAGGAGAGGTAGGTGGAGAAATAAGTGAGAGGAGGTGATCTAGATCATCCAGGAAAGAGGAGAGAGGACCAGGGGGTCGATAGATGATCAGGAAGGAAATAGAGTAGGGAGAAGAGAAGGACTTGTAGAGGAATTCAAAAGTAGAGAAAGAGGGGAGATTTGGAGAAGAAGAGGAGGAAGTGAATTTCGGGTGGAATAAGAGACCTACGCCGCCACCTCGTCCGGATGCACAAGGGGTATGGATGAAAGATGAAGACGAGATTGTTAAGGAAGCAGGGACAGAGGTGTTTTGAGGTGGAATCCATGTCTCAGTTAAACAGAGGAAATGAAGATTGAGGCGGAAGAAAAGATCAAGGGTAGCAGCGGTCTTGTTACAGATGGATCTGGCGTTCCAGAGAGCAGTGTTTATGGGGGCAGATTGGTTGGCAGTGGGGGTGGGGGTAAAGAAGGTTAGGGCGATGAAAAAAGGAAGGAGGATGAGTAGAAGAATGTGGGGGAAAATAGTGAAGAGGACTAGGCATCAGGAGGAGCGAGTATAGCAGGAGGGAGAGGAGTAGATGGAATGAGGGGGCGAGGGGGGAGAGAGTGGGGTGAGAAGGAGAAAAGGGGGATCGCATACCAAGGGCTTAGGTGCAGATAGGTAGGTAGCGGCAGAATAGTAGTAACGGGAATGTAGAGGGTGAAGATCAGAAAGGGTGAGGATAGGAGGAGTCAAGTTGAAAGCCCAACTGGAGTCAAAATGAGTCGGAGGTTCAGGAACTCAATACTGTGGAAAGAAGGGACCAGAGGTGCAAGAGACAGGATGATATAGGAGGGGTCAAGTGGTGCTTGATGTAAGACAGAGTAGTAGTCTAGAGTTAGATCTGCACCGCCGAAGGTGGTGACAGGGTACAACTGAGAAGGTGTGGGAGGAAACAATGGAGAGGGGGAAGAAGAAGCATAAAACTCAAGGTCAGATTAGGGCAAGCCAGGAACTGAGGGAGGAGAGTTGGAGCACAGGCAGTGGAGTGACAATTAAACAAGTGCAACTAGTATGGTAAAGCGACTCCCGATGGCAGAAATATCCATCAGCCGGAACGAAGTAGTGCAGACAGAGTTCCGAGGTTGAGTGAAGTACAGAGGCCCAGGAAGCAGTGAGGCCAATCCGTCAGGGTAGATCGTTGGAGGTGGGGACTCAAGCCCTGTGGGAAGAAGAGGGGGGCACAGAGAGCTGAGTGGAGGCAGCTGAGTGGAGGGAGCTGCAGGATTCAAGTAAAGTGAGTCCATCAGGAATGCACCCCAGACCGTATGAAGTGATGGGAGAGTTAAGAGAAAATGGTATGGAGAGCTGTGAGGCGGCTGCAGCGTGGAGGGGCCTCAGGAATCAATGAAAGGAGGAGTGGACTCCGAAGGCCACAGGGTGCTCGACAGTCGGATGAATCCAAAGGGGGGGACCGGAGCTAGCCCAGTAGATAGTGATAGTCTGAACTGTTGTTGTGCTCTATTTAATGTCAGTAGGTTCCGGCGATAAGGGTTCTTCACCTGACCTGTGCGGGATCCGTTGGTGTCGATCGCAGCAAGGAGGAAGAGGCAACCACTGTTCAGGGTGACTGGGAGGCAGGGGGGCTCAGCAGGTCGGCTACCGCAGCAGGTAGCGGCAGGGAGGAAGAGGCCACTGCTGCTCTGGACCACCAGAAGGTGGGAGGACCGAGAAGGTTGGCCGGCCCAGCAAAGATCAGAAGGAGGAAAAGGTGACCGCCGCCCTGGATGATTGAAAGGCGGGTGGTTCTAGCATCTGGTCCACGCGGGATCCGCTGGCGTTGACCGCAGCAAAGAAGGCAATCGATGAGGGCTCCGGCACCCGATTTGTGCGGGATTCGCTGGTATCGGCCGCAGTAAGGGGGGGGGGGAGGCGACTGCTGCCCAGGGTGACAGGAGGGCAGGAGGGCTCGGTAGTTCGGCTAACACAGCAGGCAGCGGCAGGGAGAAAGAGGCCACCGCCGCACCGGGCCACCGGAAGGCAAGAGGACTGCATAGGTCGGCTGGCCCAGCGGAGAGCGGATGGGTCCGCCGTCGCTCGACCCACTGAAGGCGCCGCCCAGGATGACTAAAATGCAGGAGGCTCTCGCAGGTTGGCTGGAACTGCGGAAGGAAGCATCCGCCGTCGCTCGAAGCACTGGATGGCGGGAGGATCCTGCAAGCCGGCAGGCTCGGCAAAAGATAGAATGATGGAGGTGGCAACCGCCACCCCAGATGACTGGAAGGTGGAGGGCCTCGCAGGCCGTCCCGGTGACTAAGTGGGAGTAGGTTGTTCAGTGGCTTGCTCCCGGAGCCTCACAAGGTAGGTCAGATTTAGGTGACTGTCGTCCTGAGAGTCTGGACGGAGGAGTGTTGCTCCAAGGCTCTAGATGAGTCCGATCACGTCAGCTGCCGCCATGGATGTCTGAAGGCGGGAAGGACTCTCCGGGTCCGTCCGAGGACAGGCCGCTCCGAGACTCGATCCTGAAGCTGAACCAGGCGGATACGATTTTCGTCAAAAACGCAGACAGTGGAGCCAGAGCAGATAAGTAATAGAAACGGAAGACGAGTTTGGCAGAAATTGCAGTTTAAACTGCCTTAATTTGCAAATGATTCAGCCTGATATAAGGAGACGCAGACTCAGGCAGCCATGCTCATGCGCCCCCTGGTGGATATTGCAACTTTAGCTTGTGCATAAGTAGTGTGGTGATTTGGGGATGGGATTTTAATTGTGTACTAAACCCCAGGGTAGATAAATCGGATGGCAAGTTTGAGAGACCCACTCCAGCGGCAAAAGCTCTGCAGACACTGCTGGACGACTTTGGCCTGGCAGACGTATGAAGAACGAAACACCCCCAAGAAAGGCAATATTCACACTACTTCGCCCCGCAGCAGCTACACACAAGGCTGGACTATGTCTTTGCCACAGCGGAAATATTGATGGCGATTATTCAGGTAGAATATAAAGCGAGGGTCCTCCCGGACCACTTGCCCCTGGTTCTTGGGTGGCAATATTGCCCTCCGAGAGCAAGGATACCGACATGGCGCCTCCGGGCTGAGGCGCTTAAGGATCCGGTGTTCAGGGAGGATATACGGGAGGAGATTATAAATTACTTTGAGGAGAATACGGGTAGCGTTGACTCGGCAAGCACATTATGGGAAGCCTTCAAGGTAGTGATTAGAGGGGTGGCTATAGCTAAATCAAAAGGCCTGCAAGGGGGGATTGTGGCTGAACTAAAAGAAACAGAAAGGGAACTAGAAAGGGCATTAAATAAAGAGGGCCGAGAGACGGAGCTGATACTCAAACTGCAACAGAAATGTGCGGAACAATGTGCAACCTTAACTATAAAAAATCTATAGAGAGACAGCATGCGGGAGGTGATAAAACAGGAAGGCTTTTGGCATGGTTATATAAGAGTGAAACTCCCAGACCCAAGATCAGAATGATAATTAGAGACGATGGTACTGTAGTGGACACCCAAGAGGGAGTTAATCAGGAGTTTGCGGATTATTACAAATTATTATATGGGGACGAGGAGGGAAGTAGTCATGAGGAGATAATGGAAACATTAGAAGACATAGGACTGCCTAGAATAAGTGTTGAGGAAACAGAAGAGCTAGATGCACCGTTCACTTTGGAAGAGTTAAAAGAGGTGGTGAAGCAGCTGCCTACGAGTAAGACCCGGGGGCGGACGGATTCCCTAGCGAGTTTTACAAAGTTTATAGGGCAGAGGTGCTCCCCCCAATGTTGGAAATGCTGAACGAGGCGTTTGAGGTAGGACGGCTACCGGGGTCACTAAGGGAAGCGATCATTATACCGCTTCCCAAACCTAACAAGCCGGGGCATAGCTGTGGCTCTTATAGACCGCTCTCGATGTTGAACCAAGACAGCAAGATACTGATGGCGGTCTTGGCAAACAGACTGCAGAGAGTTATTGATAAACTTATACACCCCGATCAGACGGGCTATGTCCCGAACAGAAATATAACACATAACCACAGACGACTCCACCGGATCGTCGAATGCGGAAGTAAGCAATAAGGCGAAATGGCGATCGCGTCACTAGACGCGGTTAAGGCCTTTGATTCGGTCAAGTGGCCATGGCTGCTAGCAGCCCTGGCGGGTTACGGAATGGGACCAGGATATGTAAGATGGGCGAAAATGCTATACAGTGAACTGCTGGCTAGGGCTAGAACAGGAGCAGTGATATCTGGAAGATGGCAACTCAGCAGAGGCACCAGACAGGGATGCCTGTGGTCCCCAAAGCTCTATACATTAGCCCTAGAACCCCTAGAAATATACCTGAGACAGCAGTACGATACTATAGGCATTGAGGTGGGAGGGGAACATCACTTGATCACCTTATATGCGGATGACTTGTTACTGTACATGAAGTACCCGGAAGAAAATCTTCAATATGTCCTTGAGGTGATGGAGAGATACACAATGCTGTCTGGCATAGCCGTGAACCCACAAAAATCTAGTATGTTTCCGCTAGGCAGTTACAAGGGGACTCCTGGGGGGTGACTGCCGGTGTTACAAATACCATGGGCAGTGAGTACCTTTCGTTACCTTGGGTTAGATGTGTACCATACGGTTGAGGAAGAACATAGACACAATACTGAGATGGCCATTGTGAAAATCGAGAAGTGTATGAAATTTTGGATGAAGCTGCCCCTAGCGATGATGGGACGAGGGGCAATGCTGAAGATGGTGGTCCTACCTAGGCTCCTGCATTATTTTGGGAATATTCCATACCTGATACCCAAGAAGTTTTTCACTAAACTGAACAGCATGTGTAGGGATTTCCTGTGGCATGGTACCCGGAATAGGGTGGCGCTACGGAAGCTGCAGAACTTTTACGAAAAGGGGGGATAAAACTGCCTAATTATGAGGTTTATTATGTAGCGAGCCAGCTGCAAAACGTTGCCAAATTGCTCTCAGACGAAGTGACCCCCGAATCTAGGCTGTTGGGTCATGATTGTGGCTGCCCAAGGCAGAAATGGGAGAGCGCCCTGAGATGAGGCTTGGGTGGAAGATGTGGCGCCAGGCGTGTCGGATGATGGGGAACCCACTTCCATGCTCCCCGCAGATACCGTGAGCTACACTGGCAGGGGGAGATGAGCAATTGAGAATGATAAGGACCCACTGGGAATCGGCAGGGGTGGTAACGATGGGAGATATCTGGCGAGAGGGGGCTATTATGGATTTGGAATTACTAGGGGAGGAGACGCGATTACATACGGGCCAGTATATTACATATCACAGAATGGTGCAGAAAATTAGGAAAATATGGTCTGAAACAGTATTGGAAGAAGAACCAGACGCTATTATGGATGTAATATATGATATAACAGAAGGGGGACATGAAATTTCTAGACTGTACGAGATGATGTCAAAAGTCGGGAAAGAATTAATGCAATTGAGACTAGACTGGGAGGCGGCAGTGGGGGCCTCGATAGAGGATGGGATGTGGGAACGGGCCCTGGGATACCACAAGAAGGTTTCTAGGAACGCCAGACTGAAACAGATACAACTGTATATTACGCAAATTATATGACACCTCAAAAAATATCTAGGTTCAATAACGCTGGAAGACAGGCATGCCCCAAATGTGATGAGGAAAATGCTGATATGGTACACCTGTTTTGGTCATGCCCAGTGATCGAGCGTTTCTGGGGTGAAGTAGCACAGAGACTGGCGGAAAAAGGGATCACTATTGTCATAGATACGGCCTGGGCCTGCTTGCTAGGGGGGTTCCCTAGAGCACGAAAAACTTAAACACGTCAGTAAGCTAAAAGATCTAGCATATGTGCTTGCAAAAAGGAGGATATGAAACTGACCAGACACGCTGCCAAGATACACTGTAACAACCCCGCAATTGTGGCATAAGTGATGGAAGAAAGTGGTTGTGCTCAGAATAAGACAACGAGTACCGTCAAGTCAAGCAACATTAAAGGTGACCGGAAGCCTGCAGTGCCAGAAGACACAGATAGGCCACTGGCAGTGCAGCGGTGAGACCTGTACTTGACTGTGGCACACTATGAGAAAACGCAAGCAAGTTGCCTCGCCGGTGATGTTGGATGTAAGATACAGGTCATAAGAATTACCCTACATTCGGAGGGGGGACCCAGCAGTCTGCACATGCGCTGTATTGGCACCAACACTGGGACTCGAGACTCAGTGGAACACTCACCACCCTGACGCAACAAGCCCGGTCCGGAGGGCATTTGAGTCCGTCTGTGTCCCCCAGGGGCGGACAAACCCCCGATACAAGGAGGACTGAGGGGACTCCAGGATAATAAGGGGAGACAGGCTGGGGATGACCCCCCTGAACTGTGAAGAAGTGTCCTCAATAACAGGGAGCGCCCAGCTTTGGTACAAAATCTGACCAGTGGCCCTTACATAAGTGAAGATGGCATCCAGACTGCCCAAAGTCAAAGGGAAGCAATCCACCTTGGAGGACTTTGCCAAGTCACCACAGACGATGGAGGGGGCCAGCGGAAAGTGCCAGGGCATGCGAGAAGAGAAGATGGCGCTCAACAACCAGCAGATACTGGACAGCATAGCTGAACTAAAAGGATCATGGGAAAGTAAAATGGGCACTGCTATCTCGGATTTGAGGGCTGCGTTGGAGTCCAACATAGACGCAGTGAGCATAGATGTGAATTTGCTGCAACAAGAAGTACGAGCATTGGCCGAGGAACGATGGAAAAGGAGGTGCAAGGCAGCACAGGCACATGCACATGCACGGCCAACCCAAGAGAAGTCCATGTGTTGCAACAACAGATGTGTAATCTTGAGAATAGAGCCGAAGAAGCGGAAGGGCGTGCTTGCAGGAACAACGTGCGCATTGTGGGGCTTCCGGAAGGTGAGGAAGGATCTGACCCTACGGACTATATCGAAAACATGCTGCTGCAGGAGATATCAGGCAGAGCGCTAAGCCAAGGGTTCGCAGTTAAAAGGGCGCTCAGGGCCCAGTCAAGGAGGCCACCGCAAGGAGCCCCACCGCGGCCCTTCATTGTAAAGATCTTGAACTACAAAGACAGGTAGATGGTCCTGGAGCACTTACGCAAAGGGGGAACTATAAGCAGAGCGTCAGCTACCATCACGGTGTACCCTGACTATACACTCATGGTGCAGAGGCAACGCTTGAATTATGTGGCAGTAAAAAAGAGATTGTGCGAGGCAGGCTACAGATATATGCTGTTGTATCCGGCAAAAATGAAGGTGCTCTATAGGAAGAAAGCGTTATTTTTTGGAGTCACCAGAGGATGTGACTGCATGGCTGGACTCGCAGAACTGTGCTACGGGAGCGGGAGATCAGAAGGAGAGTGAGACCGTAAAATGAACCAGAGCCTTGCCAGTGCTGCGCTGATGCACAAGCGAACAATATGAGAGAGAAGTACGGCACATATAGTGACACTGGGACTGGATTATAGTAGATTGCATAAGGGATTGACATGTTTGCTTATATGGTCCTGAACTGTAACGTGCTGTTACCGCAAAACAGGAGGCAGCACCAGGAGATACGCGACCATCTCCCTGGAGGTAGTTTAGTTGAGTACCGAATATCAGTTGTACCGAGAAGGGGGCTAGATGCAGGGTAGCCTGAGATCCAGGGATGGAGCTGGACAACAGTTTGGGGAAGTTGGGGGTGAGGTGGAAGGGGAGGGGGGGCGGAAGGGGAGGGGAGCAGTTGGGGTTGGGTAAGGTGGGGGGAGGGATGGGAGTTGGGGAGTTTGAAGGGATGTTAACGGGACAAACTTATACCTACACACCATTACACATGAAGCGGATGACAAGGGGGGGGGGGGGGCAGGTTATGGATACGATGGTGGACCTGAAGATAGCCACCTGGAATGTCAGGGGGCTTAATAGTTATTTGAAAAGAAACAAGGTCATGATGCATTTGAGACGACTGAGAATCAATATCGCTCTACTACAGGAAACCCACCTTACTAAAGAGAAGCAATATATAGTGGGAAGGAAATGAAGAGGCACCACCATAGGAGCGACGTACTCCGCGTACGCTAGAAGAGTTATCACATGGATAGCACCACATGTCCCCTTTAAGCTGTTACAGTCCACCATAGAGCCTGATGGGAGGATGGTACTGATAAAAGGCCTGGTGGAAAAGAGAGCTGAGTATTATCAACATGTATGCCCCGAACCAAGACACAGTGGGCTACTTCAAGACCTTGTATAGTAAGATCAGCCCGTACATTGGAGGGGCAGTCCTATGGGGGGGAGGGGAGGGGGGAATTCAATTGTACGTTGGATCCCAAGGTGGATAGAGCAGATAGTTACATGGTGAGGCCCACCCCAGCAGCCAAGGCCCTTGGAGCCCTACTGGGAGATTTTTATCTAGTAGCTATATGGTCGATGCACCATCCACGGGACAGGCAATATTCACACTACGCAGCACCACAAGACTTACACACACGACTAGATTATATTTTTTGCCACATCTGAACTAACGGGAGAATTAGTGTGTTTGGAATATAAAGCTAGTCTCCTATCGGACCACTCGCCACTGATTGTGGAGTGGCAGTACTCTCCACCCAGAGCAAGTATACCGACGTGGAGACTTAGAGCGGAGGCCTTGAACGATACAATGTTTAGAGAGGACCTGAAAAAAGAGATTGTGGAATACTTTGAACACAACACTGGGAGTGTGGAATCAGCTGGCATACATGGGAGGCATTTGAGGTGGCTTTGAGGGGAGCAGCGATGTCTAAATCCAAAGGGTCACAGGGTGAGATCAACAGAGTTATACGCAGCGGAGAAGAAACTGGAGGAAATTATGCTCAGAGGGGGGCACTCCCTGGAAGAGGTAAGGGCCATTAGAGGGTTGCAACAAGACCGAGGAGCACTGGGGAAGATTGTGTAACTTGACTACAAAAAGCATGTAGAAAGACAGCATGCGGGAGGAGATAAGCTGGGCAGGCTGCTAGCTAGCCTGGTTATACAAATGTGAGACGCCTAGGCAAAGAAGACCAATAAGAGGCAAAAATGGGCAGGTACTAGACACTCAAATAGAAGTGAACAATGGCTTTGTAGAGTTTTACCGGCAATTGTACGCGGATACTCGCGAGGAGACAGAGGCAGATATATTGGACACACTAGAAGACATTGGGCTTCCAAAATTGGAGACATTAGAAAGATAACCTAGAGGCCCCAATTACCCTTGAGGAATTGGAGGCGGTGATCAAGCTCTTACCCACTAGTAAGGCCCCAGGGGCAGACAGACTCCCTAGTGAATTTTATAAAGCATACACGCCGGAACTGCTCTCGCCGATGTTGGCAATGTTAAATGAAGCATTAGATAAAGGGGTGTTGCCGGAGTGTCTGAGGGAGGCAATCATTGTCCCGCTCCTCAAGCCAAACAAGTCCAGCATGGATTGAGGGTCGTACAGACCGCTATGCATGCTGAACCAGGACAGCAAGATATTGACTGCAGTACTAGCAAACAGGCTGAGACCGGTCATCAACAGACTTATACATCCCGATCAGGCGGGGTATGTCCCACACAGGAACATATCTGATAACCTCAGGAGGCTTCATCATGTCATTGAACATACAGAAAAGGACTCACAGGAGGTGGCGATAATATCACTGGATGCAGTGAAGGCCTTCGACTCGGTCAAATGGCCTTGGTTGATGGCTGCTTAAAAAGCTATAGGTTGGGGCCAGTGTATTTTAGGTGGGGGCATAACGCGCCACTGGCTCCAGTCAAGATGGGTGTGATCATCTCTGATTGATGGCAACTTGGTAGGGGCACCAGACAGGGATGCCTGTGGTCCCCGATGTTTTTTATTCTGGAGATATATTTGCGGCATCATTTCCGAGAAGTGGGGAATCCTACGAAGGGGGGGCTACATTTGATTTCAATGTATGCTAACGATATGTTGTTATATCTAAAATATCCCAAGGAGAATCTAGAATACATATTGGAAGTGATGGGAAGATATGCAACCTTTTCTGGAATAACAGTGAATCCCAAGAAGTCATGTATATTTCCCCTAGGTAGGTATAAAGGGATACCACGAGAAGAGATACAGTTGCTTCAAATACAATGGGAGACTGAGACCTTTAGGTACCTGGGGAGTGATGTATATCACACACCTGAGGTTGAACATCAACATAACACAGAGAAGTCAGTGACTAACATTGAACGCAGCATGAAGTTCTGGGTCAAGCTCCCCTTGACCATGATGGAGAGAGTGGCGTTGTTAAAGATGGTGGTCTTGCCTAGGTTGCTGCATTTCTTTGGGAACATACCTTACATGAAGCAGCCTAACACGGCCATAGAAACCATCTGTGACGTGTCAGAGGGAGGCCCTGAGGTCTCTCAGATTTATGAGCTACTTATGTCCAGGGTGGGTAAAGCAGTGCTCCAGTTGAAACTGGACTGGGAAGAGGATGCCATGTAACCTATGGGAGACGGGTTGTGGGTGAGAGCCCAGAAGTATCACAAACGAGTGTCTAGGAATGCGAGACTGCAGCAAATCCAGTTGTATATTACCCACAGCGCATACATGACCCCTCAAAGGATTGCGTGATTCAAGAATGCAGGGATTCAAACTTGCCCCAAATGTGGAGAGGTAAATGTGGGAATGATACACATGTTCTGGGCATGCCCTGAAATAAGGAGATTTTGGAGAAGGTGGCCAGTCGCCTGCACGAGAAAGGTATTAAATTGGAAGTGGAATCTTTGTGGGCGTGCATAGTAGGGGGGTTTCCCAGGCCACGCAAGTTGAAAAATGTGTGTAAGCTTAAGGACTTGGCCTATATACTAGCCAAGCGCATGAATGCTATGGGCTGGAAAGCTAATAACAGACCAAGGGTGGAAGTGTGATGGCGCGACCTTCAGAAATGGCGGCGTGGAGCGAAGCAGTTAACAGAGGGGATGATGACCTGGGTGAGACATTGATGGCTTGGAGACATTTAGTGGCCACACTGTTTGAGTCGGCTCAAGCTGGCTCGGGAGAAGATGCCTCCTCGATAGGTGCAGAAGAGAGTACACCGTGCAGAAGAGAGTACACCCCTGGAGGAGAATATAGATAATGGTGCAATGGAGTAAGCTCAGCAGGGGGATGGGGGGAATCAGGAGGCGATGGAAGTCATTATACTGTTGCATTTATGACTATTGTTTGGTTGTTAACGTTGCAAAAATCAAAATCAATAAAAACTATTTTTTAAAAAACAATACCTGGTGTTAGGTTTCCATGCCTCTTTAAGTATGTCCATACATCTCTGAGGTAGTTGGTGGTGCCCAAACTCTATGACTTCAGGAGCCAAGCTGCGAAATTGAGTGTTTGAGGGCACGGTGCATGGTTTTTCCAAGGTCTTGTAACAGTATGTTGTATGGGCAGCACAGTTTCCTGGCAGGGGAGACGGACATTTTCATGGGATGAGAGAACCATGTTTGTCAAGCCCACATGGGTGGTACCAGGATCAGTGTGACTTGTTCCTGGTACATCTTGTGCACTATCCTGTTATCCAGAGACCATTTGAGGGCACCCGGAGGCGTAATCTGGGCATTGGGCGTTCTCCAGAGTAACAAACAAATTGATGTCTGCATGATGCCATTCTGCAAAGGTGTTGAGTAGAATGTGTTATTGCAAGCGCCACTCATGCTCTACGGGTAGGTGCAAGTCTCGGCTGAGCATATCTGCCAGAAGATTGTGTTCCCCTAGAACACGTTGTGATAATAGGAACATGTGTTTGAGTGCCCACTTCCAAATGTACTGTGACAGTCTGGATAGCCCTGGAGAGTGAGTGCCCCCGTTTGTTCAGATAGTACATGGCCGTTGTGCTGTCTGTGAGGACAAGAACTGTCTTCCTTTGTAAGTGTGTTTGAAAGGATTTCAGTGCTTTGAATACCGCCATTAATTCCAACAGATTGAAATGTCTGGATGCTACTGATGGAGATCACATGCTGTGTGCTGTCTGTTGTAGGAGGTGTGCTCTCCACCCTGACAGAGATGCTTCTGTCGTCAGAGTGGCTTCTAATGCGGAAGTTGTGAAGAATTTCCCCTTCAGAAGGTTTATCTTTGACCACCACTGCAGAGACAGAACGAGGGATGTCGAGGCAACCACTAGATTGTCCCACTGACCGCTTGCCCGACACCACTGGCTCGCGAGCCACTCCCTTCATGGCGTGTGGAACCAGGAAGATGCAGAATACCATCATCCTGAGTAGCCACATGGCTTTTCGTACGGTTATTCGGCGACTGGCTACGTACTGGGGGATCTGGAACAACATGTTTTGAACCCGCTTGTTAGAGGGGAAGACAAGGTCGTATTCTGTCCAAATGAGTGCTCCTAGAAACGGCCTGACTTGACTGGGGACCAGACTTGACTTTCTCGTTAATTGAGAATCCCATGTTGAAAAGGAGATCTACTGTGTTTCGAGTGTCCTCCAGACATGTTCCGTACGAGTCTCCAGTTATGAACCAGTCATCGAGATAAGGGTACACTGGAATGGACTGCCTGTGCAGGTGAGCTGCAGCTACTGCTAGTACCTTTGTAAATACCCTTAGAGCTGAGGCAATGCTGAAGGGGAATACCTTGAACTGATAGTGAGTGTTCCCTCTCTTGAACCTGAGGAAATGTCTGTGCGCTAGCAACATTGAATTATGAAAGCATCTTTCATAGCAATGTGGCCATGTAATCCCCCTGTTGCGTTGCAGCAGTGGGATTTCCTCCTGTAGAGTCATCATCATGAACTTTGAGGTTTGACATACTTGTTTGCAGGACGCAGATATAAAACAGGGCGCATGGGTAGATCCTTTTTGGGTACAATGAAGTATATTGAATGAATACCCACGTTTACCTTAAGATTTGGGACAACCTTGATAGCTCCCTTCTGCAGTAGGATCTGGACCTCTTCTAGCAGGATTTGTAGATGTTCCGGTGACAGCCGCTTGCCCTTGGGTGGATGGAAACAGGGTGGTTGCAGGAATTCTATCCTGTAACCACCGCTGACGGTTTTGTGTACCCACTGATCCAAAGTAATACCCTCCCATGATTGGGTAAAAGATGTTAATCACTCCCTTAACGGGGAGACATGGGAGGGGACCTGCACCGCTTAGTCATTTCTTGGCTGGGGTTGGGGAGCCTCTGGCTGAAGAGTTTCTCCCTCTACCCTTTCTGTGCCAAAATCCCTGTTGTTAAGGGGTCTGAAAACTGCTGGAAGTGCCTTATCTGGAATATCAAGGAGCCCCTCCTGTTCTGTACTTCCCTTGGGAAGAGAAGGAAAAGGATTGCCTGAGAAAGGACCGGCTGGTGTTAGAGGCACCTCGTTGGATAAAGGGCTTGGCTGAGATCTGGTTCAATGACTTCAGCATCTCATGCTCTTTTTTTGGCAGTCTCAAGGGCCTCATTGACGGCCTTACCTAAATGGAGCAGAGTCTTCTGCGGGCTTGTTTAAGAGAGAAGCCTTTTTTTCTGGCATAAATTCTGAGTTTTTGAGCCATACATGGCGTATTCCCTTGTGCAATAACACGTCCTGACTCTCACCTGCATCCAGGGTATTCTTGAGAATGTTCTGCGCCACCTGCTGCCGTTCAACCACCACTGCTAATAGTTGTGTACGAGGAGGCTTTGGGATATTTGGTAGGCCCTTCTGCACAAGTCCCCATTGAACGTTGCAATAGTTTGCGAGGAGCGTGGTATTAGTTATCCAGGTGCAGAATGCAGCCGAGGTGGTGATCAGTTTGCCCAGAGCATAACACTTTTTACTATATTTGTCCGGAGGAGACTGACGAAGATAGTGGTACCCCTGACCGTTTTCTGGTGGTTGTTACAATCAGGGAGTCCAGAATAGCATGGCTTCTGATATACAAAGGATCCGAGGGCGCTGGTTGGAACATCTTCTCAACTCTAGGGTTTACGAGGGTGTAAGTAATGAGGAAGCAATGCGTTTCTTTACCGAGTTCAGGAGAGGAACTGCCTGACTGACGGGGACTTTTTCCTTGAGGATATCCTCAACAAAATCTGCATCGTGTATGGCCTCCTGGGTGACGATCTTGAAATGGTCAGCAGCCTTTTTGAGGAGGTTGAATAACATCTGATCGTCGATGGGCGATGAGTCCCATCGCTGAAAGACGGGAGTAGTGTCCAAGAAAATGCTGTCCAGGTCAGTTTCATGGGCTGGGGTAGTGTGTCAAGTACCCTCGTTATCAGCAGGGGCCCAGTTATCCAGGTCTTGAGTGTGTGAGGCCCGATCCGAATCTAGGACATAGTAAATATCATCAGGATCATCCGGTTCCTCCTGGAAGACAGCTACAGGAGTTTTGAGTGGGTGTTTTCCAGGCAGGAATGCAAACTGTGAACCTAAAGAATGGAGCCTTGGGGACTTTTGTGGTATAGGGCAAGTGTCCATAGGCTTATGCTTCTTAACCCAAATTTGTCTGAACATTTCATATATTCAGACATCCTCTCCATACAGGCCTCAAATCTCTCCCTAGTCCACACAACAGAGGAAGAGGAGTCATCAGGTGTGGGAGACAGATGAAGCAGTTGGAGCTGGGATAAGTTAACCCAGATAAAGAAAATATTAATTAGGTCTGAACTACATGGGAGTATTATGCTAGAATACCCGAGAAATGGGATTCTACCACAAGGGCTCGTGGTAAGAAACGAGCCAAGAATCTTTCTAGACAACAAAGACTTTCCGATCCAGTGGAGCTACATTGGAAATAAATGTGGCAGGGACTGGGTGATACTCATAATAGATACTGCACGCCAGACAACAACAAAAATAGCGATAGACCTGCAGAAATTGGAAGAAGAAATCAAAAACATAGTCCCCATTGAACAATACAAACAGAGACTAGATGAACTCATGAATGAAATGAAAATGTTTAAAGAAGACCTTACGAAAGAACGAATTAGAGGGTTGAAAAATGATATTCAACAGTTTACACATGAAAAAGCCTTTGCATATACGCAAGAAAACTATTTCACCAAAGAAAAGGATGACTTAGGAGCATCTCGAAATTTAAACAAACGCAAAAGGAGAATAAGGTTCAGAGGTACATCGTATAGTTCAAGCGAAGAGAGTGCAGGAGAAGGAACTAGCACAGGAAGAAGAGGACGCAATTCCAAATTTAACTCAGGCAAACAGGGTTACAGAGGAGCACAAGGCAGTGCAAGAAGGAATAGCAACTGAGGAAACCCTAACACAACATTTTTTAGGACGGGACCAACAGGAATGGGACCCGGAACAAAGAGTCACCCGCAGCATGAAAGCACTGTGGTAAACCTTTCCGATTACCACCTTAGCCAAATAGAGACCAAAATATTGGAAAAAGGGCCTGGTTTTGTGACAACTAACAAACATGACCGCTTCAAGTTTAGGGAAGAACTAACAGAATTTATGAGGAAAATACACCTCAAACAATACTTTGAAGACAAAGTGGATTCCACTGAACCAGATAGTGGATTACACAATAAATCAAATTTTTGTCCTCCAACACATTTGCAGACTGCAGAAGGCAGAGTCTTCGAGAATAGGGTGTTACAAGAACTCACTGCATTAGAGAAAGATACAGAAAAAGAGAAAATCTTCCAAAATCTAAGTCAAGAAGAGTAAACCGCACTAAAGGGACTGCTTTTCAATGAATCCATTATAATACGAAAAGCTGATAAAGGAGGAGCCACCGTCATTCTCAATAGAAAAGACTACATTGAGGAATGTATGAGACAATTACGAGAGGGCCAAAGTTATCAGAGATTAGATGAGAATCCCACACAAAAATTGGAAGAAATGATCCATCTGAAGGTGAATAAAGCAGAGGAAAGGAGATGGATTACAAAGAAAGAAGCAGAATTCCTACGAGCAGACAGACCAAGGATACCGCAATTTTATATCCTCCCGAAAATTCACCAAGCCCTAACTAGACCTCCAGGGAGACCAATAGTGTCAGGTTGTGACTCGGTGTTAGAACCCTTATCCAGGTTCGCGGACCATTTCATGCAACCAATGGTCAGAGAGATGTCCTCCTTTATCAAGGATACCACACAGATCATAAATGAAGTAGAAGGGAGACCATTCAACCCAGCCGAAGAAATTCTGATATGTCTTGATGTGGTATCATTGTATACTAACATACCACAGAGGGCTTCACTTGAGGTTTTGGAAGAAAGACTACTCATGGGGAACAGAAACACCGAAACCCCAGCCTCGTTCATCCTCTGGAGCGCGGAAGTAGCACTAATGGAAAATTATTTCCATTTTAATGGATGCTACTATAAACAGACACAGGGAACGACTATGGGACTATAAACAGACACAGGGAACGACTATGGGGGCGACACTAGCCTCGAGCATCGCAAACCTCTATATGGAGGCCTTCGAAATAAGTACGATCTATGGCGACAACAACCCCTTCAGAGATGAGATCCAGGTCTGGAAGAGGTACATAGATGATATTTTACTAATTTGGAAGGGCGATGAGAGTGAAGCAATCTTGTTCTTCAAATGGCTGAATGAGCAAAATCAACATCTAAAGTTCACTGAAAATTATAGCAGAGAGGAAGTGAATTTCCTGGACATTACAATAAAAGTTGACAACTAAGGAGAACTTTTCGTGAAATCATATAAAAAGCCTACTGACCGCAATGCATTATTGCATTATACTAGCTTCCACCCTAACCATACGCGGGACAACTTGCCTTTTGGGCAGTTTTTATGGCTTAAAAAAAAAACAGTACAAACAGAGAAGATTATATAGAAGGGGCCAACAAATTGAGAACAAATCTACAAGAAAGATGCTACCCTAAAAAACGTATAAACCGAGCTATGAAGAGGGCTGACAATAACCATTGGGAAGCGATACTTGAACAACAACCGGTATCTAAAAAAGAAAAAAAGAATGAAAAATTGGTCTTTGTCAACACGTACAGTAATCTGTCAAATCGGATTAGAAAATTCATATACCGAAACTGGACGATTATGGAAAAAGGAAAAAGCCCATTGGAAAAACCACTAATAGCCTTCAGAAGAAGCAAGACCGTGAAGGATCAAATAATGCGCAATGATATCACAAAGCAATATAAAATCCAACCAACACTTACAGAGAGCTGGGGAATGAGAGCACCGGAGGGACATGTGCCATGCGGCAGCTGTACGTGCTGCCACAAACAAAGAAATCAACCCAAATAGATTTAGGCCTTAGGAGCGAATGGAAACAGAAAACATTAACGAATTGCAACTCTAAATTTGTTGTTTACGTGATGTGGTGCCCCTGTAAAAAAAATCTGTATAGGGAAGACTGAAATAAAAATAAAAACCAGGATAACAGAGCATAAGAGTTGCATAAGGAACAGAATTCACTCCGCACCAATGGTAGGACACTTCATAGAAATGATCCATACGGCAGAAGAATTAAAGTGGTCCGTGGTGTATCAGGTAAAGGAGAGTAATGATACGAACATCGAAAGGAGGAAGTTACTAATAAAAGAAAAAGGAACTAATTTTTCTTACTAAATGTTGCGAGGCGGGTCTCAATGAACGAATGGAGTGATACCTCATGGACCAATGGGAATGGATGCTACATGGTCCTTTACATAGAGATGCACACTACATGGAAGTTATAATGTACATAACACAGAAATGTACACATATGTAGAAAGTATCTGTCCTAAAAACAACCAATGAGAAAATACAAATGCAATGGGAATGGATGCCGTATGTCGCTTTACACAGATAGGTGCACTAAATGGAAGTTGCAATCTATACAACATAGAAACGTGCACAAATGTGGAAAGTATCTTACCAAAAAACAAACGATGATAAAATGCTAATAGAACTAATTTGCTTTCCTCCCCTGGCGGATACAGTATGAGAATATGGGGAGAGGACATGGACAAACATATGCTGAATTTGAACATTGCAGGATTAAGAAATAAGAGCCTTACGAGCGATGCAGGATCGGTGGTAACAGAGCTGCTCAATACGGATTAACGAAGGTAGGAAAAAAGACCCACCTTTTCCTAGACAATGACGCGAAGGCATCCGATTGGATGAAGGGGAGCATACCTACCAACAGGAACGTACAAAAGAATACGGAAATTGCCACAATTCGGAAAGAGGAACCAGCTGGATGCGGACGGGCCCCTTCGATTGAGAAAGAAGAGATGGCAGAGACGAGGGAACGCCGGCAGTGACGCGCGAGATAGAGCGACCCAGCCATGAAGATGAAAGGTAAGAAAAATAGCGGGAGTAACGAACGGTAGACTAGAGGAGGGTCACAATATAGCGCCAGTTACTCTAATTTAAAACAAATAAACACTTTACTTTGGTAGGGGCCCATGCTTATAAAATTAAATTTAGCCCCAAACAGAATATGGGATATAAGACGTGAAACAGTCTATATTTCTCACCCTGACTCTATTAGAGTACAAGGAGGTATCTATCTCGCATGAAAACCCCGTAGGAGTCGGAAGGAACTATAAACTACTGACGCAGCTGAGTGTTCTCAGAAAAATGGGGACACCAAACTAAGGTACATCACCCAGAGCAATGCTAACAGCTATATTGTGAACACCATAAAAAAGACAAAGTATTAGTCCATTCGGGAGCACTTGTAAGCCCTATCCCTGTACTTATATGTTTTGAAATAAGTGACCACAGAAAAGATAACATACCAGAATTGGGAATAAAAGAATATTCAGAGATAGACATCTGAACAGATGGAAATAAACAACCAGGATACTAAAATAAGAAGGTAAATAATGTACTTCTATTTTGGTATGATTCTTGAGAAAACTGTAAAACTCTGATAAATAGCCCATTGAAGAACAGGGGAACTACTGTTGAACATAGAGAGGGTAGGCTACCAGATTAATGGTACACCACCTTATGAAATGATGCTGTGCTGTGATGTTGTCCTCCATCGAGCCGTGCATGTCAGTTCCAAATGAATGAAGGAAGTTAATCCTACTCATGGTAAATTAATATCCTAAATGTAGTAATAAACACTACAGAGAAGTTAGACTAATAATTAATTCCATTCTTCATATACTTGCTTCTCGCAGATACCGTTTTCTGGAATTCTGGCCCAGAACTTAAATAGACGTCAGTGGAATACATGAGTCCCGACCAAGAAGTCTAAAGAATATAAGAAGACCAAATGGTCACTTTATAACAGAATGTTGCTATATGAAAATTAACCCCTGAAGAATTTCCTTAAATTGTGTAAATCGATATAGGAAAGAAACATGTTGGGTAGTGTGGATTGTAGAATGAGAGGATGTATAGATGACATGAGTATGAATGAATGGAACATCTAATGTGGGGATATTCGAGCACCCAATGAAGAAATGAGGACACAAAAAACAAACTAAGAACTGAAAAATTTGTCTTCATTTGATGAACTATTTGTAAGCAAGAATAGGTATTAGGTAACAGAATGTTATGTAGGTCTCTTTTTCGTGGTCACCGAGGCCAAAAATAGAGAAAAATTTGCAATAATTGATCTTAGATAAAAGTGTAATAATTTGTATTAGAGGAAATTGTGAATGTATTTTTAGTGATGTTTTTATTGAGAATAAATAAATTGATATTTTTGATAAAAAATAGTTTGGAATTAGTATGTTGTGATATAATGAACTAAATAGCATGCATAAATGAGTCGGAAAAAGGTACTGGCGAAGCAAGGGACCCTTTAAGCATTAGTGTGGTTTACTCTATATTCTTTATGTGTTGAGGGTTGTCTTAAAGAGGTCCAGAAAAATATTCCCTCTAGTCTCTCAAAGTGTTATATGCAGTTGGAGCAGGAACCTGTTGCAGGGTATAGAAGAGAGGGAGAGAGGCTGTAAAATACCCTTCTGTCAAAGGGAAGGCCTTTTTAGGCCCAGAACTATGAGAATGGGCTTTTGAAAGCTTTTCCCGAAGCTTGAGAAGCGTTTCAATGAGTCTTTCAAAGCTACCGCACCAAGGGCCAAAGGTTTATGTGAAGCACCCGATAAAGTGTTAATATTAAGGACTTGTGCAACACACGATGGCAGGAGTGCAGTGGTCACCGTACCACAAGGTTTGGTAGGCTTTGTTGACTATTTCGATTGACCAACGGTTGTCAAAGGCTTCCTTGACAAGTCAGTTGAGTGAGGCCTGGGGTTTTGTGCTTAGGTGTAGACATGTGGTGTGTGTCCTTTGTCACCGGGGCGTGGAGTCCCCATCACACTGCCGGCAGCATGCTTATCGGGGTCGGGGACGGGCCCCTAGGAATCAACAGACCCCACAGATGCATCTAGCATCCGAAACGGAGCTGTGGCTGCCAATAGACTCCTCGTCTGAGGCGACAGCGTGGGCGGGAGAGTGACTCTCGGCCTGCATGGCATAGGCCGCCCACGGATTGGTGTGCCTCTCTTTTAGGGTTGTGGCCCAATAAAGTTTACAGGCCTTGCAAAGCCGCTTGTCATGGTCACGAGGGAGGCACAGATTGCACTCATTATCAGAGTCCTTCCCGGGGAACTTGCAGTTACAAGACGGGCAAAAGGGGAAAATTTAAAAGGTGTTTGCGCAATAACAGAGGGAAAAGGCAGCCAGACAGAAGTAAAGGGAAGAGGAGGGGTAAATAAGAGGCAATCTCAAGAGAAAGTCAGTAAAATGTGTTCCGACTCCCCCTACTGTGAGGCCAGCCTTCATTCGCGCCCAGAGGTGTAGAATCAGCGAGGCAAGATCAGTCGTCAAGAGGATGTTGAGTAGTCGTTGAGACAGCCGACAAGGAAGCCTCACGATAACACGTCAAGCAAAGAAAGCATTATAAACTCGGTAACAAGCTCCACATTAAGCAACCAACTAGATAGGCGGGAAAAAACTATTTGGTGGGACCTCGACGTATGAAGGATTTTCGGTACACTTCACGTTAGGGATAGTGTTACAGTCACGCCCATGTCGATGTCCCTTTTCGAACTTCGAAAAAGAAAGATTCAATACTCTGAGATTACCACTTGATGTCGGACTACATGCACAGCATGTGATTCTAAGAAGGTTCACGAGCATCAGAAATATGTTCTATAATGTTTTGTGTGACAATATTTACCTTTGATTTGTATCTGCTTAGTGTGTAAACTAAAGGCGTAATAAATAATTACACTTTTATATACTTACTATCTAACTCAAATTGCTGGTCATTATTATTTGGATGCAGTAGAAACTCCATTAACAATGTTTCTTTGCCCTGCCAGATCATGAACACATCGTCTATATACCTCAACCAAGGTTTGACCCTGTGTTTAAATGCATTTTGAGTATACAAAAATGTTCTCAAAGTAACCCATGAACAGGTTGGACAAGACTGTATAAGAGGATACAACTCTAAATTGAGAAATCCAATAGAGAGATTAATTTAAGAATAAGAGAATGTGAACATGCAAATCAGGTAAAAATCTTCCATGGAGCGTCCCACAATTTTAAAACAATCATTCACTACAGGTTTACTATTCAGGCTATGAATATCTATCTTTACAGGACAAGATGTCCCTTAGGTATTCGGGCAACAAGTAGGATAGTAAAAATAGACACAAATCAGGTCTCTTTTGACCATCACAAACCCTAATTATGCCAGTCTCCGTTTTTTTTTTTAACACAAACTCCAATGAATCACTGTAGAAATGTGTAATTGACCCACATTAGAGATTTAGAGAGGAACCTGCATTTAGAGACTATACGGGGATAAAGGCCTGTAATGGGAATAGCCCCCCCTTTGTTTTTAACCAAACTCTGTGGGGTGGTGCCTCTGTGGTGGAGACAGACACTAGCACAATAGAGTGCCTTTGTGTTAAGTATGGGCAAAATATTTCCCTTGTGTTTATTTATAATCCAATGTTGATACAGAAAAGTAATTTGAGCGTTATGTATGCATTCTCCCTGTTCCCTGTAACCCACGCTGTGAATTACAATTGATCTGCTCTTTGTAAACAATCATGGATGTACCTGTACATATGAATCTCAATTTCGAAATTCTGTGCTAATGTATAATCTGTCACAATTTATGTTGTTGTAATTTATTGGTTGTGGTACCAATGTTATAACTTGGTTTGGAGTATTCGGTGCAAAATCCCTGAAGAAGAGATCGAAGAACGTGTTGGCGGTTTTGGTGGCAACCCAGTAAAAAAGAATATGCACCAAGACAATGCTGAGCACTGTTCCTTTGTTTAATTGTATGCCAAAATACTAACAAAGAATAAGAGCATTGCCCAGGTGTTCTCTTAAATAATTAGGGTGTAGCACAATTGGTCAACAATCTCTTGGATACCACAATTCTGTGACCTAGGGCTAGTGTCATTTATGTTCGACCAATGCATACTGATTACCCACTTTTTTTGGAGTCATTAACAATTGCTAAAAAATTAATTGAACTGAAAGAAAATGTAAGTTATTGAGCTCAATGAGGTAGTAGCCCAACCCCTTTTGATTTTTCCTGAGACCAAGCCTTGACCACTTTGCTACCTCACCTTGGCTGTGTTTGGCTAAGCTCTCGGTGTCTTCCCTGTTCACCATAATAGTGTGCTCTCCCAAAATCCCCCCTACAAGTGCTAATTTAGGAAATACATCCTAATGATGCTGAATACCCCAGTGAGATTAAAAGATTTTAAACATTTTATAGTGGATAACAAGGAAGTGGTTGGTTCAATTTAGATTGAATATACTACCAATAGGGTCAACACTGACCGTGGTTTCAAGAGAATTACACTGTGCAAGAGTGTCCTTATTGCCATGTTTTTTGAGAGACTATTTTTCATTTTCTTTTGCCCAAAATTTCAGACAGTTCATATTTATATTTTGTGGCAATGCCAGTAGCGAGGGCCCCAATTCCTGACCGCCACCCTTGTGCCAGTCTGTTTTTATGCACTGCACAATTGTCTCACCATACCTCCTCCAACAAAAAATGCTCCTCAGTCTCCTTTGGTTTGTTTCAGACTTTACAAAGTTACAGTTAAAGAAGGGCCACAACAGACAAGCAAGACCCTCATAAGTGCCATCTGCACACCATGAGCTGCAAAAGACGATCCACATTAGAGAACCCAAACCTACAGACATGCGGCATCCCTAGTTAGTGAAGAGACAGAAAACGGGCAGAGAAAGCTGAACGCGACAACCAGCTGACCTGTGCAACACTCCACGGCATCCTGAGAGACAACGATCTAAACCGCAGACCACCAGGGATAAAACCTGTTGTTTCAAGTCCCACTATATATTGAACTTACCGTTGGCGCAGAATGCAAACAACCCCCAACCACAAACTTGATTACTCAGCCATCTGATCAGCCATTATTGCTCCACAGGGGACCCGCCTGTAAGCATGCCCACATCCAACATACATCAGTGAGGAAGACAGGGACTAATTAGCCACAGACACAGCCGACCAGGAAGGGGGGGGGGGGATTTAAAAAAAAGGAATCCACAGGAAACAGAATGTGTGGGTTGTTCAGGTGAAGTCAGAGGACGTGGAGGACTAAGGGATAAGCAGGAGAAATAAAGGCACAACAGATTGGGGATGCACATTCTTGCTAAGGTGAGTTATTGGGTTGTGAGAGCGAGTGGTACTGCATTGTGAGTGTGCGTGCTAGTACGGAGTGAGTTTAGGATATGTAGTTTAAGTAGTGACTTTGAAGTGAACAGTAATGAGCTGAAGGAGGGTGACTGAGTAGCAGTATTGTGGAGGAGGGAGTAGTGGCATGGAGGAGGGAGCAGTAGTGCCGAAGGGGGAAAAGTAGTCCTGAGGTCAGAGTAGTAAGGATGGAGTGGAAGGAAGTAGTAGGATCAGAGAGTAGGTAGTAACATCTAAGGATGGAGGCAAGACCCCACAAGGAGCATGAAGTGCGAGAGGACAGAAGAGTGGTGGGGAGCGAGTAGATACGTGAGGAGCAGGGGAAAGGAGGAGAAATGACAAGGGGGAAGTAAGAAGAGAGCATGAAAGGAGGGGACTGACTCAGTATCCGCAAGACACATTTCCAATGCTCTCTTTAGAACAGTACCAAATGATAGATTAGGGACAGTATTTGAAAGTCTATGAGGGAGATTAGACAGAAGGCACCTTGCCTTTATATCCTCACCATCATTGTAAGTCAGACATTAGGCAGAGGGGTCAACAATCACTATCTACTAACCCATGGCCAGGTTAGGGAGGAGGTGCTTTATGAGACGAGAGAGATGGATGGCAATAGGGACCTGTAAGGGATCAAGAGTAAGCCTCAGACACAGTGGCATTTTTGGTGATGATTAAATACTTTAATTAATAAAATAAAAGAGGGTTTGGAGGAAATCCTACCCATCCCTACCTCAAGAAAACTAAAACGTCTGTGTCAGAATGTCCAAATCAAAAGTGTTGCTAATTCCTATCTTCTATGAGCACACCCTAGTGTTGATAAAGGGTTATCCTCCATTTAGAACAAGTATTAGGGTGCAGGGGAGAAAAACAACCCTGACACTGGGTTGTATAACGAACTAAAGGAACAAACAGGTGTCCACAGTCTTGTGGAACACTCCTGTCCTCTGCACACCAATTTCTATTGTAATCCAATCAACAATTACGACCTTCAATGAAATTAATTATAAAGTCTTATCTTTAAAGAAACAACAATTTTACTCAATGACTTGTGTCTCAACAATCTCTAGTATTTATACATTTTTTTCAAAAAAGAATATATATATAATGTATAGTACAGAATTATTTTTCAAACATTAATAAATTGAACAGGACAATGATCAAGATTCTTAAATTCTTGATACATTTGTTCGACGTGCGTTTCGGGAAATCTTTTCCCTTCCTCGGGAGCAAATCCTCATACATTCTTTGTGCCTCAAATGTCTTCAGATTTAGAAAACTTAAAGAGAAGGAATGTACTTCTCGTACATCCACTAGCAAACTGGCCTGCTGCTTGCTCCAAAGCCTGCTCTCTGTCTACACCAAGAAGAGAGCTCACATCCAAGCCTGCATCTCTGCGGCATCTAACAACTTGGCCGAACTCTAAAATCTCCAAGGAACTGGCCAATCCTGCTGCAGTCTCTACCTCTCCAGTACCTTCCCAGGCTTTCTGCATAGCGTCTCTAAAACTCAGGACATCCTTTCCTTCCTCTCTTCCTCTCACCTTCCTCCCTCTGGCCCTTCTTTGGCCACCTCTCCTCCCTCCTTCTCTGCCTTACCCCTGTTCTCCCCAGACGAGGTTTCTAGACAAGTCTGATCTATGAAAGTCTCGTCAAAACAGATTCACCTCTGTTCCTCCAAAACCATCAAGGATCACATTGACTCCCTGGCTCCTGCTCTGGCCGACTTCGGCAACCACTCCTTCGCCACTGGAGTCTTCCCATCCTCCCTGAAGCACTCTTGTGCACCCTCTTCTTAAGAAACCCTCTGCCAACCCATCATGCCCGGCTAACTATCGCCAAATCTACATCACTCCTTTCCGGGGCAAAATCCAGGAAAAGCTGGCCATCTCCCAGATAAATCTCCATACTGAATCTGTTGGTTGTCTTCATGATCATCAGTCTGGCTTCAGAGCTGCCAGAAGCATGGAAACTGCTCTCCTGAACATCCGTCAAGGCCTGCCCTCCAACCTCGATTACAATACTCTGTGTGCTCATCTTACTTGATCTCTCTTTCCTCTCAGATCGACCCTTCCAGGTCCAAGTTGGGTCCATCCTCTCCTCTATCTCTACCTGTGGTGTTCCCCAGGGGTCTAGCCTCTCTCCCTGGCTGTTCAACCAATACCTGGCACTTCTTGCCCACCGCATTGCCGCTCTCTGCCCCAACTTCCAGTTCTATGCGGATGACACTCAGCTAATTTTCAGGCTTCCTTCAGCTACCTATTCTCCTTCACTCATATCTGACTGTCTGTCTGCTATCCAGGAGTGATGTGCCGCCAATGATCTCTGCCTTAATGCCAGTAATACCGAGAGTCTCCTCATCGGCACACCCGCTCTCTCCTTTCCTGTCCCTCTCTGGCTGGCCTTTCTTGGCCCTCTTCCTGCTCCCAACTGCAAGGCTAAAAACCTCAGCGCCACCTTCAACTCCACACTCTCTTTCTCTCCTCACATCTCTGACGTCTGTAAGAAGTCACACTACCAGCTGCACCTCCTCAGAGGTATTCTTCCTTTCCTCTCCTTCCCCCAGAAGCTCACTGTGTCCAGAGGTCTGGTTCTCTCTAGGCTGGACTATTGCAACAGCCTCTTTCTAAATCTGCCTGCTTCTACTCTCCGCCCACTGCAACTTATCCAGAACAGGACTGCAAGACTTGTCCTTGGCCTCAAGCCCAGGGATCGTATCTCTCCAGGACTGAAATCTCTGCACTGGTACCAGTGGCTGCAAGGATTAAGTTCAAAACCCTCAGCATTGTCCACAAGGCCGTCTGGAGCCTCAATACCTTCAACTCTCTCTTCCTAAATATCTTCCTTCTCAAGCTCTTCGCCTATCCGCCTCCAACTCCCTCCGGGTCAGTCACTTCTCCAAGCAATGAGTTAGTGGTAGATCTTTCTTCGGCCGGGGCCTCCCTTTGGTACAGCCTCCCTGAAACTTCAGGAGAACCATCTCCGGTTCCGGAAGCACCTCAAAACCTTCCTCTTTGCTTCCGCTTTCTCTCCTCCTCTCCCCTGCTGAATTCCTGACTGAAATTGAAACTGCATATTTTTACACATTGAACAAAATTCTTAAATGAATCTGCCATTCTGTGCCTTGTTATATTTCAGAGAAAGGCTCCTAAATAGAAGTCCTTGTTCATTCCCCCTGGGGTCAGACTGCCTAGTTTTTCTATCCAAAACGATTCTCTTTGGTCAAGCTTCTTGCCTAAGTTGCCTCCCCTATGTGGTTTTTAACTGCTTCCAATATGATTACTTTGAGTTGTGCTACTGTATGTCTTTTCTCTGAAAAATGTCTTGCTACTGGTGAGCGTAAATTTCTAGTACTTAAATTGCTCTTGTGCTCATTCCACCGTTCCTTCGCTTTCCTTGTTGTCTGCCCTACATAGATGATCCCACAGGGACAACGAAGTCCATATATGACAACATTTGAGTCACAGGTAGTAAAGTCCGTAAGTCGAATTTTCGTGCCAGTGCGGGGATGTTTTACGTAGCTGCCTCTCATGACATTATTGAAATTGTTATAGCCAAGACAGGGGAATGTGCCTGTCTTCTTCTTATGTAATGTCAATTGTTTGCTTTGGATCTTTCAGCCCTCACTAATTTTGTACGCAATGACATGTGGTTCAGGAAGAAGTATCTGTAATTGGGGGTGAAGTGGCAAGGAGTGATTGACATCAGTGGGTTTATGGAATATGTTTGTTACGAGGGAACCTACACTTCCTGGATGTTGAACTTGAGCTGAAGGAGGGTTCCCTCGTAACAACGATATTCCATAAACCCACTGATGTCAATAACTCCTTGCATTACCTCAGTTATCACCCATCACACGTAGAAACAACCTCTCTAACAGTCAGTTCCTACGATTGAAACTTATTGTTATCAGAAGAGGAAACCCTGAGAACAGAAAATGCCAAAATGACTGAAAAATACATCAAGAGGGGTTACCCTGAAAAAGTAGTTGAGAATGCTCAGACTAAAGCTAGCTAGCTGAGACAAAAGACCTCCTTGTGGCCAAAACAAATACTAAAGAAGTACCATTCTTGTATGCCTTAAGGTACTCAAGCCAAAGTCATCACGTATCAAGACTGATCAAGAAGAAGTGGAGGTTGATACAACTTAACCCCTTCATTACAGATACTTTTTCCTTAACAACCTATCATTGCATACAAAAGAGGATACAATTTCAGATACCTGTAACGCTCACCTGGTTCCCACAGAGGTGCGGCGTCGAAGGCACAGAACTCTGAAGATGGACAGGAAGGGCCCCTCTATTCTGGCTTCCCTGGCTCGTTGGATACCCTCCTGTGCGTGAAAAGGGAGTATTACCAACTGTGGAACAATGCTCAAGCCTCCCACTCCCTTCCAACCCTCCACGATACCTCCTCCACGATTCCCCGTGAAGCCTCACCTTAGGGTTTGGAAGGATGAGCTCTCCGTCCTGCTTCTGATGCAGGGGCGCGGTGAAACCCAGTTACTTCACTGGATTGAGGATTGATGGGAGTTCAGGTAAGCTTGACTGTTCAGGTAAGGCGCTGTAAAAGTTCTGTTCAAAAGTTCAAGCTTAATAATAATGTTCGTTGTCTAATTGCAGCAAGCGCTAATGCTTATGTCTTTTTCCCCTTAGGGGCCGGGGTTCGGAGTGCCGGAGATATGGCGCCGACCCGAAGTGAAACAGTTCTGGATGAGCGCTCAGGTAATGTCTTTGCATTCGCTCATTCAATGTCTGTCTTTTTTCCCCATAGGGGCCGGGGTCCGGAGATGCCAGGAAGCGGCAGGACCCGAAATGCAGTGGGAATAATCCAACAGGTAAGACTTAAAAGGAAACTGAGCTTTCCTTATTCCTTTTCTCCCTCTCACCTTTGTTCTTGTCTTTTTTCCTCTAGGCGCCGGGTCGTAGCTGAATCCGGAAGATCGCTGCTGAAGATGGAAGCGCCTTGCAAAGGTGAGTAAAATGCAGCGCTGCAGCGATCGAAACAAAATGCCTTTAAAATGATGTCTTCCTTTTCAGGGCCATTGGAGAAATGACTCCGGGATGCAGATTTAGCAGGTAAGGGCTTTTCTTCTCCTATTCTCTTCCTTTCTCCCCTTGCAGGTGTTCCAGGGTGCTGGCAGGCGTGGCTGAAGTCAGGATGCAGGAGCTGACACGGTGAGCGTCCAGCTGCTAGGTGCAGAACAACGCGAAGCATGTGTGGCTGTTTGGGTGGGGTTTAAATAGCCTTGGAAGAAGTTCCTGGTATGTATCACACCACCACCAATCAGGTATGTATCCTTCCCCGACCACACCCGGGTGGTGAAGTAGTCCTACAGGTAAAGTAGTCCCATTCAGGCCTCAAGAGGGCCTGGATGAAGCAGCAAGGTCTGCATCAGGTAAGTGTGCACCCAAGCACTTAAACACATATCCTCTTCTATGAGCCTGGCGCCTAAGGCGCCAGGACTGGGGTCCGCTATGAGCCTGGCGCCTAAGGCGCCAGGACTGAGTCCAAAGGGCCCCGACTTGGGCCCGCTGAGACTTCCCTGGGGAAAATGATGTCTGCCTCTGGGGTTGCTGGGCCCGGCCTGGCTCCTTGGAGGTAGGCATCATGACAATACCAATTACTGAGGGCTGAACGAGCAGAGAAAACAAACAACTGACATTACATAAGAAGACGGTACATTCCCCTGTCTTGACTGTAACAATTGCAATAATGTCATAAGAAGCAGTTACGTAAGACATCCCAGCACTGGCCCGAAAATTAGACTTCAGGAACTTTACCACCTGTGACTCAATTTTGGCGTGTATGGAATCAGTTATCCCTGTGGGATCTTCTATGTAGGGCAGACAAAAAGGAAAGCGAAGGAACCTTGGAATGAGCACAAGAGCAATATAAGGACTAGAAATGCACGCTCACCAGTAGGAAGACATTTTTCAGGGAAAAGACATACAGTAGCACAACTCAAAGTAATCATATTGGAAGCAGTTCAAAAACCACAGAGGGGAGGAAACTTAGGCAAGAAACTTGACCAAAGAACTGTTTTGGATAGAAAAACTAGGCAGTGTGACCCCAGGGGGGGATGAACGAGGACTTCCAGTTAGGAGTCTTTCTTTGAAATATTACAAGGCACAGAATGGCAGATTCATCTAAGATGTTTGTTCAATATGTAGAAATGTGGAAATGTGTAAATAGGTGGTAAGACATGCATTGCTTACAGTAATAGCATTTCTGATGATTGTATCTGCTTAGATTCACATGCTGTGCATGTAGTCTGATATCTAGTGGTAATCGCGGAGTATTGCATCTTGTCTTTCGAGGATCGAAAGGGGACGTCGACATGGGCGTGCTATTAACACTATCCCCAACGGGACGTGTAGCGTACCCAAAATCCCACAAGCGTCGAGGACCCTCTGGTTGTGGTTTTTCTGCCGCGAGGGATCCTATGACTATCGTGAGTGAGTACAGAGAGAGAAAGGAGTAAGATGTCTATGTTCCTTGTACTCCAAGAGGGGAGGAAGGTGGGCACATGTGAACCTAAGCAGATACAATCATCAGAAATGCTATTACTGTAAGTAATGCATGTCTTCTGATGCTTGTGAATCTGCTTAGAATCACATGCTGTGCATAGACTAGCGAGCAGTACCCAGAGATGATGGTGGGATGTGAGAAAGAACAGTAGCAAAGAGATGTCTTGGTACAGCTTGTGCCACCTGAGAATCAGACCTAAAGTGAGTATCCAGGCAGTAGTGTTTTGTAAAGGTGTGTACTGAACTCCAGGTTTCTGCTTTGCCAATGGACTCAAGAGGAACATTTGCAATGAATGCTATGGAAGCCCCAGTGCCCCGACTAGTGTGTGCTCTAGGCTTGAAGGGCAGATCTCTCTTGGCAAGAGTGTAGCACATTGTGAAGCAGTTTACAATCAACTTTGAGATGGCGGATTTAGGGACAGGGTCCCCTTCTCTACCAGCTGCCACTGAAATGAAAAACCGGTTCGTCTTTCTTAGTGGTTTAGTCTTTTCCAGATAATAAACGATCGCTCTTTTCACATCAAGTGTGTGGAGGCTTCTTCCTGCCACGTTTGTGGGGTTCTGAAAGAAGGTGGGAAGTTCTATTGATTGGTTTACATGGAACTCTAAAATTAATTTAGGCGGAAACCTTGGGTGAGTGCGCAAGACAACCTTATCTTTGTGAATTGTTACAAATGGGTCTAGGACAGAAAGGGCCTGTAGTTCAATAACTCTTCTTATTGAAGTGATCACCACCAGGAAGGCGGTCTTGTAAGTGAGTGCTTTAATGGTAGCCTTATGCATAGGTTCAAAGGGAGGTCCCATTAGTCTTGTTAGAACCACATTCAGGGCCCATCTGGGAGCCGGGTTGGAAATAGGGGGATGAAGTCTTTTCACCCCCTCCATAAAAACCTTGATTACAGGGATTTTCCACCACAAAACTTTTTTCTGGGACGTAGTGTAAGCTGAAAATGCAACTAAGTGGACTTTCAGGGAATTAAAAACGAGTCTCAAGTCTAGTAGGTGAGTCAGGTACAGGACACTATGTGTCAGAGAGCAATCTATGGGATTGATGCTCTTGGAATTGCACCAGATGACGAAGCGCTTCCATTTGTTGGAGCAGCAATGTCTGGTGTTAGGCTTTTTTGCTTCTCTAAGTATGTCCATGCATCATTGAAGGAGCTGGAGGTGTCCGACCTCTATGACCTCAGGAGCCAGGCCGCTAAATTGAGAGTTTGCGGGTATGGATGGAGTGTTCTCCTCTGTCCTGGGACAGCTTGTTGTATGGGCATGGTAGTTTCCTGGGAGGGGAGACTGACATTGCCATTAGATGTGAGAACCAGGGTCGGCAGGCCCATATCGGGACTACCAGAGTCATTGTGACTGGTTCCTGGTGCATCTTGTGCACTATCTTGTTGAGTAGGGGAGTCAGGGGAAAGAAACAAATTTCCCTGACCGTGTTAGTCAGAGACCATTCCCCTTGGAGCGGTTCTGCGGGTTCCTGGAGGCGTAATCTGGACATTGTGCATTCTCCAGAGTTGCCAACAAGTCGGTCTCTGGAAAGCCCCAGTCTGGGAAGACGTTGAGAACAATGTCTTTGTGTAATCGCTGAGTACGTCTGCCAGAAGATTGAGTTCCCCTGGAATGTGTTGTGACAGGAGGAAAATCCTGTGTTTGAGAGCCCACTTCCATTTGTTTTCAGACAGTTTGGATAGCCCTGGAGAGTGAGTGCCCTCTTGCTTGTTCAGGTAATACATGGCCGTGGTGCTGTCCACGAGGAACAGGACTGTCTTTCCCTGAAGGTGGTTTTGAAAGGCCTTCAGGGGTTTGAATTTTGCTTGGAAATCCAATAGGTTTATGTGGTTGGATGCTACTGCTGGGGACCAAACGCTGTGTGCTATCTGATTAAGGAGGTGAGCCCCCCATCCCGTCAGAGATACGTCTGTGAGAGTGGCTTCTACTGCGGGGGTGGACAAGGTTTTCCCCTGCAAGAGGTTCTTCCTTGACCACCATTGCAGAAAGAGAACGTGGGCTGCTGAGACAATCACTAGATCGTCCCAATGTCCGCTGGCCTGACACCATTGGCTCGAGAGCCACTATTGCACGGGGCGCATGCGTAACCGTGCGTGTGGGACTAGATAAATGCAGGGGGCCATCATCCCTAGCAGTCGCATGGCCTTGCGTACGGTCACCTCGCAATTGGCTACAAAGTGAGAGATCTGGAACAGCATGTTTTGGACCCTCTCGTTGGAGGGGAAGACGAGCCCGTCTCTGTTCTAAATTAAGGCCTCCAGAAATTGCTCGACTTCGCTGGGGTCTAGGCTGGACTTTTTCTCATTGATCGAGAATCCCAGACTGAAGAAGAAATCTACTTTCTTCTGGGTATTTGAGAGGCATTTTCCGTACAAATCCCCTGTTATTAGCCAGTCGTCGAGGTAAGGTTAGACCGGTATTGACTGCCTGTGCAGGTGAGCCGCTACTATCGCCAGTACTTTTGTAAACACCCTTGGGACTGAGGCAATGCTGAAGGGAAGGACCTTGAACGGATAGTGCTCGTCTTCTATCATGAACCTTAGGTATTTTCTGTACGCTGGCAGCATTGAAATATGAAAGAGTGCATCTTTCATGTCCAATGTTGCCATGTTATCCCCCTGCACTATCAGTGGGATTACTTCTGCAATGTTGTCATTCTGAACTTTTGTGGTTTGACAAACTTGTTTGCTGGGCGCAAGTCTAACACAGGGCGCATGGTGAGATCCTTTTTGGTTACAAGGAAGTACACTGAATAAATACCCTTTACCTGTAGAATGGGGACGACTTCTATAGTGCCCTTTTCTTGAAGGATCTCCACCTCTTGCAGCAGAATTTTCAGGTGTTCTGGTGATAGGCATCTGGATGTTGGTGGTCGGTATCGAGGTGGAGATACAATAACCGTGGGCGACGGTCTTGAGCACCCACTGGTCTGAAGTGACCCCCTACCATGCATTAAGGAAAGATGTTATTCGTTCCCCGACCGGGGAGGCATTGGAGGGGACCTGGACTGGCGAGTCATTTTTGAGCAGCCGGGGAGCCTCTTGGTGTGAAGTTCCTCCGCCTGCCTTTTCCCCTACGCTGACCCCTTTGTTGGTATTGACTTGAGGCAGGTGTGCCTTGTCTGGAAGACCATGGTGCATTCCCTGTCCCATAATGGTTGTGAAGGGATCGTGAAAAGGATTTCCCCCGAAAGTGTCTTTCCGTAATCGGATTCAAAGACTTAAGAGTCTCATGCTCCTTTTTTGCAGTTTCTACGGCATCGTGCTGCCTTCCCAAACAAATTTGTGTCCTCCACTGACTTGTTTATAAGGGAGGCCTGTGTCTCAGGCTTAAAGCCCGAATTCTTGGGCCACGTGTGCCTTTTTAGAAGGGTACCCTGGGCCAGGGTCCGTCCCGCTGTTTCAGCTGCATCCAAGGTGTTCCTCAGGATGTTCTGATTGACCATTCTTCCTTCTGTTACAATCGCCAGCAGGCATGATCGTGCCGGTTATGGGGCTTCTTGCAGGCCCTCCTGAAGTGAGTTCCAATGTACGTCATTGTAACTTGCCAGCAGTGTTGTGTTGGCAATTCTCGTGGAATATGCTGCTGATGTTGTGATGCACTTTCCAAGGGTGTATGACTTTTTACAATGCTTGTCTGGTGGTGCCTCAGCTGTAGACAAGGGCACTGTCTCTCTTCCGTGTAGTAGTGACTACTAGGAAGTCGGGAGTTGCAAGGCCCCGGATATACAGTGGGTCAGTAGGTGAAGGGCAAAAACGCTTTTCTACCCGAGGATTAACAGCTCTTGTTAGAGATGGAGATAAAGAGGGAGTGAGGCGTTTTTTGATCGAGTTAAGCAATGGTATCGCCAGACTTGTGGGGGGAATGGGGGTTCTCTTCTAAGATGTCTTCCACAAAGTCTGTGTCCTGTACTGTCTCTTGTGCAACAATTTTCAAATGTTAAGCAGCCTTCTTAAGAATTGCGTTGAAGGCCCTCTGGTTGTCAATGGGTGAAGCTTGCCTTTGTGTGGAGAGGAGGAAGGGTCCAGACAAAGGATGTCTGGATCTGGAGTAAGAGAAAGCCATTGGGTTTCCTCTGCCAGCTGTTCATTACCCCAGTCAGTGCACTGGTCCGGTGTTTCATCAAAAGGGATTATCTCCCTGACTATAGGGGTCTTCATAGGCTTCTTCAGTGTCAGAAAATTGTAAAAACCCCTCCTGTGTGAATTCACTAGAGGGTTCTTGGACTTTAGAAAGAGTCGGGCAGGAATTCCCCTCCCTATGTCTTTTTGGGGTGATCCATTTCTCAGACATATCAACAAACTTGGAAAGTTTGTCCATGTATCCTTCAAACCTATCTCAGGTCCATAGGGATGAACCAGAGGGGTTATATGGGAACATGTCTGCACTGTTTATGGTGTGTCCAAGCTAAATACTATCTTGTTATTGCAGGTTAGTTTAGGCACCATAGCATTCTTACCTGTTCGCCACGTTTGAGCCTCCTCTTTTGTGACTCTTCAGTTTCGGCTAACTCGCTGGTCGTTTCTAGTTCCTAAAATAGACTACACATGATTTCTTGTTCTAACATGCCGTTGGTTGCCTCGGTTGTTTGTCGATCACGTCATCGCTCACGTTGCTTCTTGGTACATGTATTCTTTTGCACCCTCATCTTTATTTAGTGTATATGCCGATTTGAATTTTACTTCTTTCTTTTTTCTGCCTTTTCCACATGGTTTATTACAACTTTAGGATACTCAGCAAGTATTTATTGGAGTTATATGGGATTTGAGCCAATTGATTTCTGTGACCAATTAAATAAATCTAAAAAATCTATTGTGCTTCAGATGTGTTGGTTCTGCATTACGCTGTCTGCGTTGATGACTTAAGAATTTCTGGTGTCTGTACTCTAATCTCTCTGTTGTATATTTCATCTCTCGCTGTTATCTGCATTACGGAAGGATATTGCTGCGGATGTCAAATGCATGTTGTGTTTAGGACAAATTATAAGTTACTCACCGTAGTGACTAACATACTTTTAGTCCTTAGTCCCCTTTCCTACATACTGCATGGGCGTCCCTTCCAAGGGACGGGAGACGGAACCTTTTTCACCAGAAAAAACCTTCTTCCCCTTTAAATTTAGAGGCGCGCAGGGGTGCGGCCCGGGGAGCATGCGCTGCCCTGATTCCGCCCTCCGGCGCCACAGCTCAGTCCCCATTGATGCGTCAACAATAGATTTAAAATTGCCTAATGACACCAGTATTATTAGGGGGGAGGGTGGAGGGACGTATGGAGGAAAGGGGACTAAGGACAGAGTACATAAGTCACTACGGATTACTCTTATGTCCCGTCCCCTTTCCTACATACTGCATGGGCAATTACAACTGAATGTAGCCCCAGGGTGGAGAGGAGACCCTCCTTAAGCAAATAGGTTCCTGAGAACTGCCTGTCCGAACACTGCATCAGATCTAGAGCCGGCATCCAAACAGTAATGTTTGCAGAAAGCCGAGGGAGTGGCCCAAGTGGCCGCCCTGCTTATGACTTGCCAAGGGACAGGTTGTTGAAATACAATGGCCATTGCCTTGGCCCTGACTGCGTGGGCATGCATGTTGCCCGGGAGCGACTTGTTCTGGCCCTCGTTTGCTTCTTTAATGGCCGAGACCATCCAGCGGGATATGGAGGCCTTGGAGGCCAGACAGCCTGGTCTGGAGCCTCCGAATGTGACGAACAGTGCGTTCGATTTGCAGGAGCCCTTGGTCCTGTCCAAGTAAAATTTCAGGGCACGTCCGACAAACATGCAGTGCAGTACCCTCTGTGCTTCATCCTTGGGATCGGGAAAGAACATAGGAAGGACTATTTCCTCGTTCAAGTGGAAAGCAGACAGCCACCTTGGGAAGGAATGCCGGGTATGTGCGCAGAACCACCTTGTCCCTGTGTATTGTGGTATATGACTCAGAGGCTACCAAAGCCTATATTTCGCTGATTCTACGAGTCGAAGTGAGGCCGACTAGCAGGGCCGTCTTGATGGTGACCAGCCTGATGTTCGCAGATGCCATTGGCTCAAACGGTTTGTGAGTAAGGGCGCCCAAGACTATGTTGATGTCCCACACAGGGTGCAGCCTCTTGATGGGTAGATAAAGCCTTGCAAGCCCCGTCAGGTGTTTCTTGACGTTAGGATTGGAGGAAGAGAAAGTCCCCTCCTCCGAGTTTCTGTAAGCCCCAATGGCTGCGAGGTATGCACAGCAGGTGTCCACCTGCTCCCCAGAGTAGGAGAGGTGCGCCGAGAAGGACAGCACGTCGTCCAAAGAACATGCCAGGGGGTCGATTCCCTTGGAGACTGCCCAGTGGCCCATTCTGCCCAGTGGCCGAATCTGGTCCAATTACTCTTATACTGGGCCCTGGTAGCATTGCTCCTTGTCCCTAGTATGATTTCCTATAGCCTGTGAGAGGCTGAGGTGCCTCAGCGTTACCTGCTCAGGTACCATGCTGTGAGGGCTAGTTTCTGTGGGGCCGGGTGGATGACCCTGTCCCCATGCTGAGCCAGAAGATGTGCAGGGCCCGTCGGCAGGTAAATTGGAGGCACCTCCGAGAGGCTGAGCAGATCCGAAAACCATGGCCTGGAAGGTCACCATGGCGCTATTAGGATGATGTTGAGTTGGCAAGACTCCTTGATCTTGCAAATCATTCTGTGAATCAGCGGAGTGGGTGGGAAGGCGTAAGTGCTCATGCCGTTCCACTGAAGCCGAAATGTGTCGCCCAGGGAGCCTGGGCCCTGTCCCTGCCAGGAGGAGAACTGAGGGCACTTCCTGTTGTGCTAGGTGGCAAAGAGATCCACCTGGGGATGACCCCACCTGCTGAAGATCTCCTGAATGACTAGGTCGATTAACTGCCACTCATAATTGTCTGCTCCAAACCTGCAGAGCCTGTCTGCCTCCAGGTTGGCTTCCCCCAGGAGGTGGACTGCCATGAGGTATATGTCGTTTTCCAGGACCCAATCCCACATGCTGATTGCCAATCTGCACAGATTGTTGACATAGTACATGCTGGTCGAGTTTTCTGTCTGGATGAGGATAACCTTGCCTCTGAGAAGTGGTAAGAATGCTGTGAGCGCTAGCCAGATGGCGTTCAGCTCTAACCAGTTGATGCAGTATTTCTTCTCCTGTCGAGTCCAGGTGCCGTGGACTGGGAGATCATCCAGGGTGGCTGCCCAGCCCTCGAGCGAGGAGTCTGGTGATGATGGCCTGTGGGGAGGGCGGCCAGAAGGGCTTGCCCGTCTGTAGGTTGCAGTCCCTGGACCACCATGTTAGGTCCGGGTGGAGGGATGGAGGAACGTTGATCATCTCAGATTGGGAGCCCCGCACATGGTTCCACGATGCCGCATATTTTAGAGGGATCCTCCTCATCCTCAATCTCATGTGTGGAACGGCTAAAAGGACTGCCGCCAAGAGACCCAGGAGATACTGGTATCACCACGCCAAGGTCACCTCTCTGTTGAGGAAGTGGGAGGTGGCCCTCTTGATGGCCAAAATCTTGTCCTCTGAAGGAAATACATTCTCAGAGCACGTGTCCCAGATGAGAGCCAAGAATGTCATAGTCTGCGTGGGCTGTAGCTGTGACTTCTTGAGATTGAGCGAGAAGCCCAGTTCGTGCAGTGTGTTCATAAGGGCATGGGAGGAGTGGTGAACCGCTTCTGGAGATGTAGCCCTGACAAGCCAGTCATCGAGGTATGGGTAGAGATGGAGGTCCTGCACTCAGGAGAGCAGCCACTGTATTCATTAGCCTGGTAAAGACCATAGGGGCCGAGTTGAGGCCAAAAGGGAGGACCTTGTATTGAAAATGGTAGCCCATGATCCTGAACTGTAGGAAAGAACGATGGGGCTGCCAAATCGGGACGTGTAGGTACGCGTCCTTCAGATCCAAGGAGCACATCCAGTCTCCCCTGCACAATGTCTCCGCAACAAAAACTGGCGTAACCATCTTGAATATTTGTTGGGGTAAGGAGAGGTTGAGGGTGGAAAGATCCAGCACAACTCTCAGGGCTGCATGGTTCTTCTGAATAGCGAAAATTCAGGAGTAAAAGCCCAAGCCTCGCTGGCAGGCTGGGGCTTCCTCCACTGCCTGGCTCTCTACGAGCTGGAAACTGGAGGGATAGCCCGACTACGGCAGAACAATGGGCTGGAAATACTTGGTTAACAAAGGGGGTCTGTTCTGACGTGTAATGTTTTCTGGGGACTAGTTTTTGATTTTAGTAGGCCTAGGTTATTTCTATTATGTCAAGAGAGATACAGAAACACTTTAAATGTGAGAATGCACAAAGAGGAGTTTCAGACACATATATATCAATCTGTCAGCTTTTTAAATTTATTTTGCTGCTGGATGCATTTAGTAATATTGCATCAGTAGTTTTTTTTTTAAAAAAAGTATGTGTTGAAAAAAACAATCAGAAAATGCAAAAGGTTCATTCAGAATTTGCAAGGAGGTTAATTATTTGTCTTAACTTTTCCTCAAGCAACTGTTTATGGCAAAATAAATTGCAACACAAGATCGTGTTTAAAAGAAACAATGTGTAACCACCACCTATAGTGACAAGTGATTAGCATGTAATCAATACACAATAACCAAAACAAAAGCAATGAATGAAAAAACTCTTGGTTATATATAGCCAGGCTGGAGGGTGACCTAACAAGTGGCTCTCTACGAGCGACTGGATCTCCGCCAGAAGAGTTGCTGTCCCAACCTGTGGGAGTGGAGGGGAGGAGGGAGGAGAGGCTGGGATGGGTAGGCGGTACCCCGTGGATACTGAGGATCCAGGGGTCCGTGAAATTCTGTCGCCAGAAATGTGCATGGAGCGCAAGCCTGCCCCCCCCCACTGGAGATACGTGGACCCGAAGGTGCGTGTCATGCCTTCCTGCCTTTGCAGGCTGTCGTGGAGGAGGGGGACTGTTAAAAGCCTTTACTCCCCCCCCCCCTTTGTTTCTTGTGCTGGTTCTGAGACGGCGAGTGGCCCTCCGTACGTACGCCACCTGTCGGAGCGCTGCTGTGACTGTGTGCACAACTTGGGCGTGGTCTTTGTCAAGATGGATAAAGACTTGGCCTTTTGTGAGCCGTTTTTCTTCTTGTCCAGTTCCTCATCCGTGGTGGAGTGGAAGAGCCCCCCCTCGAACTGTAGATCTAATATGTATTCCTGGATGTCCGTGTTTAATTTCGCCAACCGGAGCCAGGCTGTCCTCCTCATATCCGTGGCCATACAGATGGCACAGCCAGAGGTGTCAATATGGGCCACGGTGGATTCCATGAGGTCCTGCGCCACCAGACTGGCCTCTGTCAGCCTCGCCTTAAAACGTGATTGGCTCTGCGTAGCGGAAGGAAGTGCGCAATTTCCCGCCATAACCTTTGGTTAGCAGCAGCCAGCATGACATCGGCGTTGGCCTGACGAAGATGCAAGGACGCGTTGGAATAGAGTTTTTTCCCGTACGCCTCCAAAATGTTCTCCTCCTTGCCTAGCAGTGGCGCAGAGGAGGAGGCCGAGGATGACTGAGGCTTGGAGTATAGTGATGTTGCAGCAATCACCGAGGAGTCTATCCCCCTCCATCTGCCTGTCCTTGGCATCCAGGCGTCGATTGACCAGCTGGACCGAGTGGGGCTTGAGCCAACCCTTCTTGGCCAGGTAGACTACATCGGTTTGCAGTGGAATCCGCATTTTGGCAGAGGGGCGTTGCGTGAGGTCTTCAGCCAGAACTCCCTCTGCCGGCTGCTCAACCTCAGGTTGGGGTAGGCCCAGGTACTCGGCCAGGCCAGCAAGATGTTTGTGGAAGACCCTGGCTGAGGAAGGCGCGTCCGGATCCTCCTCCTCCTCCTCTTCCGTATCCTGCGGATCAGGAGGATCTAGCGGAGGTGGAGGAGTAGCCGGAGCCGGAGGCTGGGGTACAGTGACCGCGGCCGGAGGCTGATGAGGAGGCAGAGGCTGGTATGGAACCTACTGAGGAATCAGCTGGGGAGCCGGAGGCAGCGGCTGCGCCGGCAGAGGCGCTTGTGTTAACGCTAGCATCGTAGGGAGGACTTCCCTGATGGCATCCTTGAGGAAAACCCACCATCCGAGGAGACTTCATGAGCTTGAGGAACCTCTCAAAGAACCGCTCTTCACTGGCCGCAGAGGTAGTAGGGGATACTGACGGAGTAGCCGGGAGCTGCTGTAGCAGCTGCATACCCTGCCCGTATGGATGCAGTGGGAAGCTGCCCTGCGCATAAGGATAGGCTGTAGCTCACGTACCTGGTTGAGGCCAGTCCCACCTTGACACTCGTTCTTCACCAAACCCCTGAAATGGCATTGGACGGGTGACTGTCTGGCGCGGTGGCCATCTTGTCGAGCTGTCACGTGCCTGCACGCTGGGCCCAGCCCCCTCCAAGACTCTTGCTGGTGAATCACAAAGCCTATCCTGCTCCTCGGCCTAGGCCAGGTAGGTGTGACATCCTCGACCCGGGGGTCGGTAGAGCTCGTTTGTTTGCTTATTTATTTGTAGCGCCCTCCAGACCCGAAGGTATCGGGAACAAGAATACTTTAGGCTTACAAGTTGCGTATAGTTACATAGGTTACAAAGAAAAAAGTGCAGATTAGTACGAGTACAGCAGGTAATACATATGCATTACAAATGAATATTCAATACAATAGGTAGTCCAACCGCAGTGCAGGTGCAGGTCACGCACGAAGGTCAAAAAGTCTAAATTGTTTGCTAGGTCAACTGGGTCGTGTGGCTGGGCTATCGGTCATTTTCTTTAAGCCACTTAATCACGTGTTCTAAAATGTGGGTATGATTGGTCCGTCCTTAATGAGGGTGGGAGGGAGTTCCACAACTGGGGAAGCGGTTTCCTCCAGTTGTGGTCATTTTGAACAGGGGAACGGATAGGCAGTTCGTATAGGCAGCTCTCGTGTGTCTAGATGTAACTTCTTTTAAATCTCTGTTAGGTAGTTTGGTGCTAGGTTGTTGAGACACTTGAAAGTTAGAGAAGCAGTTTTTGGTTTAATTTTGTCGACTGTGGAAAGTCAGTTAGATTGTCTTCTAGTCGATGATATCTGAGCTCTCTTGGACATTCCTAGTGCCGCTCTAAGGGCATTGTCTTGCAGTATTTGGATTGTTTGCATGATGTATTTATTAGACCCCAAATAGAGGGTGTTGCAATAATCCAGTTTGGACAACACAAGTGCTCTTTCCAACGTAGTGCAACTATTTGTAGAGAGGTAAGGTCTAGCTGATCTGATCAATTTACAAGTATAGGCTGTGGAGGATGCCATAGCATTTACTTGCTCAGCCAAGGTGAGACAGAAGTCGAGGTAAAAACCTAGTGTTTTTACCTCCTTGGCAACTTTAATTGTATGGTCATCTACGACATAAGTTGTGTAATCTTGGCTAACTTTCCTGATGTTCAGTGTAGTCCCCAGAATGATGAGTTCCGTTTTGTCATCATTCAGGCATAGACCATGATGTATGCAAATAACGGGGGATCCTGGCAGTCTCTCTGCCAGACATGAGCCTTAAGGCTCTTGTAACCAGGACTCATGTCTGGCAGAGAGTCTCCCAGGACCCCCCCTTGTTATTTGCATATTTCAAGTAACTTTGGGTCACACCCTAAGTTGCTAGGGGAATCCAGACGTGGACCCCTTGCTCACTATTCTTAGAGAGGCACAGCTACACCCTACTGATGAGGTTCAACCAGACCGAAACACGTGTCTGGGGTTGCTGTTGGTACTCTTGTTCAGAGGAGAATTGCCTAGCATTTCGGTGCTGGACTGCCCCAGGGCAGGACAAAGACTGATATGTTTGGGATATGTCCCCTCTGTGAAAGATAGTGAGCTAAAGACTCTGGGTAAGGCTCTTGTAACTAGGAATCATGTCTGGCAGAGAGTCTCCCAGGACCCCCCTTGTTATTTGCATAGACCATGACGTGCCATCCATGCCTGGATGAGGTATATCTTATTCACCAAGGCCAAATCCTGTTTGTAATCCCCAGAAAGTGGGATGAGAATCTGGGTGTCATCTGCATAGTTAGTGTAGGTGACACCTAGAAGGTCCAAATCATCAAACGGGGGCTTAGTAAAAATGTTATAGTAGGGGAGACACATGATCCTTGGGGTACACCACACATAATAGAAGTGGGGTCTGCAGCCGCTGCGGTGGAGAAGACCCTCATGGTTCTTTCGCTTAAGAAGGATTTGATTGTTGCTTTAGTCTGGGGTGAGAAATGTGCTGCATACTCTAGGTGGTTGCAGAGCACTTCATGATCCACTAGGTCGAAAGCTGCAGAGAGATCCAGCAGGGCCGTTTTTCTTGGTCTCTCAGCTCATCGACCTGTGTCTTAAGATCAATGAGTGCTGTTTCGGTTCCATGCTGTGGTCGGAAGCCTGATTGCCACAAGCCTAGGAGTTGGTGCAATTCCAAGAATTTTTGGATCTGTAAGTAGGCCACTCTATCTAAAATCTTTAGTAAAAATGGCACTGTGGTGATGGGCCTATAGTTTGTGGGTATGGCCGGGTCTAGAGATTGCTTCTTGAGGAGGGGGAGGACCCAAGATGGCTTAAGATCACTTGGTATAATACGTGATGAGAATGAGGCGTTGATGAGTTTTGAGATAAATGGTGATAGGTCTCTAGCAGCATCTTTTATTATTTGTGCCGGGCAGTTATCGCCTCGACAGTTTGATGGTTTAAGTGATAGGATTTTTTTTTCAACCTCCTGTATGGACACTTTGGTGAAGTTGAATCTTAGTTCAGGTTTGGCCGTAGTGTGAGGTGTGTTAGTTTGGGTGGTTGTGGGAGGTAGGTTTAGTTTTTTCTTGTCAATTTTAGTTTTGAGTGTGGCGATTTTGTCGCCCAGGGCTTTCTGTATGTTAGAACACCGTACCTTGTTTTTGACGCAGTTATCAAGTACCGGGATTGGGTTCTCCATTTCCTTTAGGATTGTAAAGATCTCCTTAGTTCCTGATTTGGCTTGCATTATTCTAGTGTCAAAGTTTTCTCTTTTAGCTTGCTTGATTTCAGATTTGTATTTTGTAGATATGTCGGTAAGGGTAGCTTTATTCGCTTCTGATGGGGCTAGTCTCCAGGAGGATTCGCACTTGCATTTTTCTAGCCTTAGTGATTTCAAATAGGGAGTAAACCAAGCATTTAGGTGTGCTCTAGGTTTGCTGTTTCTCATTTTTAGCGGGGAAATATTGTCAAGGGCATTGGCCATAATTGTGTTGAATTCGTTGACTAGTGATGAGGAACAAGATTGTCGGGCAGTGAGTTTAGGGTAGGTAGAATTAGCGGTAATAACCGGTCTGTGGTTGTTTTTTTTGTTCCTTGTTAGTGTTGGAGGTGCTATACTGTTCTGTTGGGGTTAGGGGATTTTAACGTCTATAGAGAAGGCTATAAGAGCATGGTCTGTCCAAACTTGTGGACTGATGGATGTAATAGTTGTTCGGCCTTTCTCATTGGTAGGCTGTGTCACTCTTTGGGTATAGCCAAGCTCCGATAGAACATTGGTAATGTTTGTGGCTTGTGTGTCTTTGGGATCATTGAAGCCCAGGTTCAGGTCTCTTAATAGAATGGCTTGATATGTATTTTTTTAATTATCAGAGAGTATCGTAGAGATGTCCTCTTCGAAAGAACCAATGGGTCCTGGTGGCCTATAGATAAGGTGTATGTTAATGGTTTGCGAGTTGGAAGTTAGAAGCTTGGCAGTTAGGGACTCGCAGGATTTGGTGTGCAGGGGTGTTTCTATTCTGATTGACAAATCAGTTTTGGCAATGAGTGCTAAGTTTCCTCCATGGGAATTAGTTCTGCATTCCCTGAAAATGGTATAATTGGTGAGCACAGCGAGCATTAGGGGTGGGCCGGCTGCTTGGTGTAACCAAGATTCGGTAACGGCTAAGAAGTCGTAGTTACCTATTTCTATAATGTCGGCAATTTCTGTGGCATGAGCTATTAATGACCTGGCATTAATGAGTGCTCCTTTAAGGGTGGGGCTGGGTAAGGCAGATCTATTGTGTTTGGATAGGCTGGTATGTCTTTTGTAGTGTTTGTCTGTTTTATCTTTGTAGTTGGTAGTAGTATTTACAGAGGAGTGGTTTAATTTAGCAGTAGCCTTGTGATGATTCCTATTATGAGCACTGGTAGTAAGGTATCTAGCAGGCAGTTCATATATCTTCAGTAATCTCGAGCGTAGCTTAGAGTTCCTTTGTGTGAGGTCACATGGAATGTTAGTTATAATAAGAGTTTAGGAGTAAGTTCCTTTCCTAATGTCTGTTCCATGCTTAGGGAGGTCACGTCCAGTCTAAGAGTACAGTTGGGAATTTCAGTAGGCATACCTGGGCGGGGAAGGGGGAGTGTTCATAGGAGACATTATCAACCTAAGGGCAGTCAGGTGACGGAAGATAATAAACATTGTAAACATGGACCAAATTAGTATTTCAGGCATGCACGCTGGTACAAACTAGGTTAAGTCAATGGGCTGATCAAACTAAACAGAAACTTGAACAGCGCATAGGCAGTTGCAATTGAGTTAAAGGATCTCTAGGGTAGCATGGTATAGTTATCATAAAATGAACATTGTAGTAACGCTAGAAAATGTAGGTAAAGGCTGGCAGTATTAATGAGTCAGATATAGCTATAGGAAATAGTATTGATTAGGCGATTTGTATATGCAGGCATTCAATAACAATGGATAGACAACAGGTTATGGATGTCATACATATGCTAATCGTATAGGCATTATGGGGAACACATTTTCACACGCTAATGTGCAAAAGCTAAGCGTGGTGGTCACAGTCGCCAATGAACGTGCTAAATTAAGCATAGCGAAGCAATTTATCAATGTCCATAATGCAGTGCGTGAAGATGTTTTAGCAGGATGATAGTCGGTAGTCTATAAGGGATTTACGGGATAAAGTTTGTAGTTATCTACGCTGTGGCGAGCATGGACTGGACTCGCCCAAGTAGTATTTGCAAGGCAGCTCAAGTGCAAAGAGAATCATGGCACCTGGCTCCTGTGGTGTTCTGTCAGCTCCGTCGGCACAGGCCTTCTTTCCTAGGCCTTACTTCATAGGCCGGCTGGTAGCCTGCCAGCTATTGGGGAAATGAATAAACAATGCATCAGCCAATCCAATGCGAGGGAGGCCAGGCACACAGTGGTACAAGATCAGGCAAATGTTCAAATCTGGGCGGCGGCCATATTGGAAGCTTTATGCTTCGTGTTTCCAATGGATTTGGTACACAGAAAGGAAATATGCATCTACTAGACTAGAATATTGTGGATGTCAGGGAAAACCTAACAGCTGGTGGCGCGGATCGGGGGTGCAGTGGGGCTTCAAGGCAGTGGGTTAAAATGCCTAGAGCTTACCTCCTCTGCACAGTGCTTCTGAGTTGGGTGTGCTGCTCCTGCAGCACACGGCGGCGACAACGCTGGGGGGTACTGTTCCAGCATAGGAAGGGGTGCTGCGTTTAGACGCCCCCTCTGATGTATTGCAGCTACTAGGGCGTAACACCTCTGCCATTTTGCTGGTACAAGGGCGGAGCCCCTCGGATGACAATACGGTACAAGAACCTTCCAGTCCCTCAATACTACCACTGTGAGGACCCAAGGATCCCTCAGCCCGAAGGCCGGTAGCTGTAGCACATGGTGCACATGCTGGTAAAAGGACCTGAATGGTCCCACATGCACGGGAGACTCCTTGGTAAAGAGTCTCCTTTGCGGGGTGCGATGGAAAATAGTGGCCCTTCCTTGGACCTGGCTCGATGTTTCACGAAGTTCTCTGAGGTCCTCTGGAGCGACTTCTGGAAGAGCTCCCTCCACCTGGCTAGTCTGTTCTTCAGCGCTTTCGATGACAGCGAGTCACACGCTGTACAAGCTTGCCAACCGTGGTCTGGGCCAAGGCAACATAGGCAGAGTGTGTGGGGGTCTGAAGTTGGGAAGAGCCCGTTGCAGGATGGACACCTGCTGAACCCAGTAGAAGTCGACATGCGCCATGGAGGAGTGTGACGCCGGCGCGCCGAATACCTACATGATAAAAAGACAAAAAAAGACAAAGGCAAATATCTGCGCATGGAATAACATGGCCGAAGCCAAACCCAGGAGCGCTGGGGAATTCAGCCCATTCCGGTCGATGTGGAAAAGGGCACTGGGGTGTGGCGCCGGAGGGCAGAGTCAAGGCAGCGCATTCACCCTGGGCCGTACCCCACGCCCCTCTAAATTTAAAGGGGAAGAAGGTTTTTTTCTGGTGAAAAAGGTTCAGTCTCCCGTCCCTTGGAAGGGACGCCCATGCAGTATGGAGGAAAGGGGATGGGACTTAAGACTATTGTCAGCGTACATATCTCACTCGCAACCACATGATATTCTCGTTCAATCCTTTCTGTTTGCTTTTGGTGAGAAAGAGGAGTTCTTGTTCTTTTTTGAAGAGTTTTTCCTCATCTCTTGTTGCGCCCCTTCCGTCCAGTAGTTTATAAATTACTGTCCATCGTACCTTTATGCTGTATGATCTTTGTTATTGAAATGCTTAACCAATGGGTCATTTTCAACTTTGTTTCTTATGCAGCTCTTATGTTCCGTAATCCTAGTGCGAACCATTGTTTCTGTTTTGCCGATGTAAAGTAACTTGCATGGACCCCAGATCACATAGACCACCATTTTGGTGTTAGTTGGTTAACGATTTTATATTCCATGGTCTTAGCAACCCTAAGTCACAATGAACGCTTCTTTTGGTGGATGTGCAGCACCTGCAATTACTGCATGGTGTATGGCCAATCACTTTGTTCAATTCCCACATTTCAGCTAGATTTCTTTATTTCTGAATTGGTAATCTTTTATCATTTTAAGTAAGTTCATCCTTCACATTGTTGCTGTATTTGAACGCAAACACAAGTGCACTGGGGCTTGACTCTTGTTACTTAAAAATCCTCCAGTTCTTCGTTAGTGATTTCTTGATTTTGTCTGAGAGGTGGCTGAATGTACTAACAAACATTCTTCCAGTTTCCTTTTTCTTTAGGTTGGTATTCTAGCAGAGCTTCTCTGTTGTTGTTACTTGCTCTTTTATAGGCTGATATTACCATTTTCCTGGGATAGCCTTTTTTAAGCAGTTTTTCTTTGAGGTGTTCTGCTTCATGTTCGTACAGTTGTCTATTGGAACTATTTCTTTTTAATCTTAGTAACCGTCCAGCGGGGAAATTATTCCTAGTGTGTCTAGGATGGAAGCTGTCGAACTGAGCAAAGCATATTCATCTGTGGGCTTGTGGTATGGTTTGACCCATCATTTATTGCTTACTTTGTCTACAAAGATTGTTGCATCTATAAAGTTCACTTGGTTTTTGCTGTAGGTCACTGTGCATTTTAAATAGGAATACTGCTCATTCAGCCAACGCACAAACAATTCTGCTGTGTTTCTGACGCCCCTCCATGTCATTAATACATCCACAGACGTATGTTGTTCTTGTAGGGGGATGTGTCGATGAATAGTTTGTTTTCTTATAGCATTACTTTTTTTTTAAAAACTTTATTTATAGCGCTTGACATTAAAACAGAAGAGCGAGCATGAATCCGTATTCGGCAATCACAGTATTAATACGAACATTCAGTGGACAGTAATAACAATCAGGCAGGAAAGACTTTGCGTCGGGTAACTCTCAAAGCATACATGTAATACAGCAATTTGTGCATAGTTCAGGTAGAAACATTGATGGGAGAAGAAGATACAGATGCCCACCAATATCATTGGTTGAAATAGAGGAAATGTAGGAGCGAAACGGGGACCAGACATTTCTGGGTTTGGACATTGGAGGTTGCTGGGCCATGCAAGCCTCCTCCGTATCTGAGGCCCAGTTCACAGCAGCAATCCACTGTGAATGTGTGAAGCATGCAAAGTCCCGCCAACCTCTTGGAGTCCCGACTAAGTCCAGGAAAGTCATGAAAGAGACATCTAAGTAGGGATGGGGCGATATCGTGATCCAGGATATCAGACAATGTGGAGCAGATCTCCACCCAGAATTGGGCAAGAGAAGGGCAGGACCAAATCATATGGATGTAAGTTGTGTCCTCAGAGCCGCACCTGGGACACCTGGAGGAATGATCCAGTGATATGCAGTGGAACCGGATTGGGGTGTAGTGAAATCTGTGTCAAATTTTAAATTGAATGAGTTTGCAGAGAGAATTAAATGACACATTGTGAGTACGAGCACACATACGTTTCCAGCATTGATCAGTAATGTCGATCTGTAGGTCCTCTGCCCAAGAGCGTTTAAGTTTATCAAATGGTGTAGTCGTCTTAGAGTGTAGTAGAGCATACAATCTGGAAACCTTCCCCCTAGAGGTATTATTATTCATGAGTTTGGCTAACATAGGATCATCGTGGGGTATAGCGGGAAAAGTCGGGTAGCTTCTTTTAAAGAACCTGCAGCAGGTCCTCTGGTAGGTCCGCCCAATCCAGGAAGTTGTCTTGATCGAAGACATCCCGAATGGATTTGATTCCTGAATCTGCCCAGAGGCGCACTACAGGGGGGAGGGATACAGGGGGCTCCCAAGAGAAAATTCCAGAGAGGCAGACAGCCTTCAAAGGGACGAGAAACGTTAGACAGTGTCCATATTTTAGACAGAGCAAGGAACCTTGTGCCCAATGGATCCAAGGGATTACTACAGAGATTTGGGGGAGAAAGAACCAAGGAGCGGATATCCTGTCCCCCAACCACCCGGCGTTCAAGTCTAACATGCGGAGGAGGATTCATAGTGTTAAACCAGTACGACACGAACTGCGCCTGGGTGACCAGCCAGTATTTTTCAAAGTTTGGAGCTCCAAAGCCGCCCCTATCCATCGGGTTAGCTAGTGTGTCTAGTTTGAGGCGAACTGCTCCCGAGTGCCATAGGAATGTGTTAATCGTGCGGTTTAGAGACTGGAAAAATTCTCTACCGGGCCATAGAGGAAGGTTGAGAAAACGGTAAAGGAGTTAGGGAAGCACAATCATTTTTAAGATACCGACCTTGCCAGCTAGGGAGATTGTAAGTTTGGCCCAGCCCAATTTTTTTTTAATGTGTGTAGCCAAGTAGTTCTGAAAGTTGGATTCAAATACTAATTCGGATTGGCGGGTGACCACTGCCCCAAGATAGGCGAGTTCAGATTGTGCCCAGGCGAACCCCATAAGATCGGATGGAGGAGGGGTAGCGTTGGTAAGGGGAAAAAGAGTCGATTTGTAACAGTTAACCTTGAGTCCCGATATCCGTCCAAAGTGGACAACGTCCTCTAAGATCAGGGCGAGGTTGTGCTCTGGTACGCGAATAAAGAGTAATGAATCGTCTGCATATAAGGAGACGATACTTGGCGTACCCAACAATCTCAGCCCCTGGTGTGAATGGACCCGTTGTATCCTGTCCGCTAGAGGCTCAATGGCTACGGCGAAATCAAGGGGGAAAAGGGAATCCCTGTCTCATGCCTCTGGCAATGTGAAAGGGGGGTGAACATCTGTCTTCGGTACAGACCCTGGCTACTGGATCAGAGTATAATAATTGGACTCAAGACAGAAAACGGGGCCCAGAATTATATTTCGTAAGCACACGCCAGAGATAATTCCACAAGAGTCAAAAGCCTTCTGCATGTCAAGGGCTGCCGTCACAGCATGAGCGTTAGGGTCAATTCAACTAATGAAATTAAACAGTCAACATAGGTTGAGGGAAGTAGATCTCCCAGGGATAAATCCCCACTGATCTGGATGAATAATGTGGGACATATAAGGAGTCAGTTGCAGGGCCGAGATTTTAGCATAAATCTTAATGTCGAAGTTAATGAGGAAAAGAGGGCGATATGATCCGCATTGGGTAGGGGGTTTACCCGGTTTGAGTAGGACAGTTATACAGTTATGACGGCCTCGCGAAGGGAAGTGGGTAGTATACCCACCTTGCAGGTTTCCTCCCGTAGTGCCAGAAGCTGGGGTACCAGCCGTGATTTATATTGCTTATAAAATTTGATCGGGAGGCCGTTGGAGCCAGGGGTTTTACCTGAAGCTAGGGAATCAATAGCGCTGGATATGTCTTCAGCCGTAACTGGTACGTCAAGAACGTTGCGAGTTTCGTTGGAGAGAATGGACAGGGGGAGGCTATCCAAGAAAGCACCCACCTCAGAGGTAGGGGCGATGTCAACATTGGAATATAAGGATTCGTAGAAAGCCAGGAAACTCACATTGATGTCTTCTGGAAGAAGGGCCAGGGAACCATCAGATTTCACTATAGCCGGGATATTAGGGGAGCCTGTTTCTTGGCGGATTAGTCTGGCCAAAACATGGCCAGGGCGTTCACCCTCTCCGTATCTCCTAGCGAGACCAGGAACGTCGATGAATTTCCTCTCCCGGTCCGCATGCATATGGAATGCATCCAATTCTATGCCGATATTGGAAAGGATCCCAGGGGACTGTGACTGAGCATATTGGGCCTCAAGGGACGAGAGTGCAGTTTCGCTCTTTGATATGTCTCTCCGGATCACTTTGAGGATCCCGGATTCTTTGGAGATGGCAATGCCCCTAATATAGGCCTTGATAGATTCGGACTGAACCAGTATGAAGTGCAAAATAATCATCTATAGCTGATTCAAGGTCAGAGTTGAAGGCCAGATCCAATAAGGATTGCGGTTTCATCCTCCATGATCGGGTTTTTTCACGGTCTGAGTCCCAGTGGAAGGAAATGGTCACCGGGAAGTGGTCTGAGTGTGTCCGGGGGAGGATTGACATATGTGTGATATTCCTAATGAGTATGTCAGATGTGAGCCACCTATCTATCCTGGAATGTGAATCGTGCACCGAGGATAGAATTAATACATTTCGGGAATCGGGGTGCATCAGTCTCCATGCGTCCGATAGAGTTAAACGAGAGAGAGCATCCATAATCACTTTGGCAGCTCTGGAAAGTTGACGGGCCTAGACCCCGATCTATCCCAGTCAACATCAAGGATCGTATTGAAATCCCCACCCCAGGATCGGTACAAGGGGGAATCCGGCAAGTAGGGAAGCCAGCTGTGTGTAAAACTCAGAGTCGACAGTGTTGGGCCCGTATACATTGAGAAGTGCAACCTCTTTATTGTGTAGTCTGCCATAGAGCAAAACGTAACACCCTGCAGGGTCTATATGGGACATGATGTGTTGAAACTTAACACTCCTGTGAATCAGGATCATGACGCCCCTGTTTTGAGTCGAGTAATCAGTGTAGTACCTTTGGGGGCCCCAAACCTTGGTGAATTTGATGCATCCCTCAGAGATAGCGTGTGTCTCCTGTAAAAAAAGGATCTTAACCCTGTGGCGCTCCACATATAACTGTACATTCTGCATCTTCCTGTAATTACCAAGACCCCTCACATTCCAGCTCATGCAGACCATGTCATGATCAGCCATCAGGATAACCATGAGTCACAGGAACTACTAGATATTGAGTCAGACATCTATTATGAGATACGTACACGATAGTATGAGCATATACTCCTCTTCTACTTTGCATGTCAAGCATTTTTTGTTATAACTCCCCCCACCCACAGCCCTCTCCCAAACAGAGGAGTGAAAACCCAACTCCCATCAAACAAAAACAACATCATCAACGCCTGGGGCTTGTGCACTGGTTGGGCGGCAATGCTTCCGAGCCGGGGAACGAAATAAGGATCAAAGTGGCATTTTGTGCTAGTAGTGAACAACACAGGTAGTCAAAGTGCAAAAATGAGGACAAGTCAGGGGCGAATAGAAGTGTGCATACAACAAGAGGGTTAGTACGAGAAATTCAGCATGAGGTTACACAGGGACCAGAGAACATTTGGGTCCAGTATGCCTTCCTTGGCAATTTACTTCACATGGACATGATGGTGTAAACAAGAAAAATGTAGCATTCAACGTTAGTGGTGGAACAGATACGTGCAGAGGTAAATCAGTGTAATCTAACTGTAGCAGGCTAGAAATAACCAATCAACACAGGGCTGATTCAGGGGCCTCCCCAGCAGCAGGGTCTGGGAGGGATCACAGGACCTGCACGCATTCCATGGTGATTTTCATAGTGTGGAACATGGTCGTACGCACAGGTGCAATCAGCCGGGAAAGCGTTCATCTATAAATTTGGAGGCCTCCTCCGGGATGGTAAAAAAGGTTTGTTCAACAAAGTCTTCCATGGTCCCCTCGATCCTGTCTCCGGGGACCCCAATGATACAAAGATTGTTGCGTTTAGAGCGCAATTCAAGATCCTCATCTTTTTGGCAACTTCGAGTACCTGTCCGGAGAGCGTGGAAACCTCTGCACGAAGGGTAGCCAAGTCGTCATCCGCCGCGCCTACTCTTGTTTCGACCTCCGTGACTCGGTTGTCAGTCTTTTCCATGTGGGCTTTAATTGAGGAAATTGTACCATTCATATCGTCGAGTTTGGAATGTAGGGTGGTGAACCCCTCACGCATAAATTCCATCATTTTTTGAGATTCCGTGGACTCCGGGGGATCCGATGTGGTTGGTTCTGGTTCTGAGGTATCGCAGGCAGGTTTAGTTGGTGCTTTAGTGAACATATTGATGGAGCTTTTTTTTTGCTGGCACCTTTTGTCACAATTCCAGTGGGGTCCTACATTGATATCTGGTCAGCCTGAGCAGGGTGTAGCTGATGCTGCAGATCGGGCTCCAAGTCTGAGCTAAGTGAAATTGGTCAATTGAGTAGTTTGGAGCAAGTGTTAGGTGGACAATGGATGCAGGAGAGCGTGTCGAGTGTCAGATTGCTTGCAGTAAACAGCTGTGGGATCGGTGTCACTATATGATTTAACAGAGGTCTCTGGCCAGAGGTTTGGAGTCTAGTAGTCTCACAAGCAGTCCTGAACAGTACCTCAGAAGGGTGGGTATAGGGGAGAAGGTGTTGAGCACCACCCGGAGCCATCAAGATTACTTGAGGGTGACAACCGGATGGAATAATATCACTAGAGCACAGCCGGGGAAGCAGACCACTCCGAGCACAATCGCGTGAGTGTTGAAACAATAGTAGACCAGCCCCACATTTGAAGATGTGTCAGTTCTGTTAGCATGCATGTCCAACGTTGTATGGGGGATCTGACCATATGAAATAATTTGCTGCACTGTGACTGCAGTAGGTGTACTCGTGGGCAGGCACGATTAGTCCTAGCAAAATCAAGAAGCGTAAACGGAGCCCCCGTTATGATGTGTGGTAGGTCAGGAGGCTGAGTACTGCGAGGATCCTTCACCCGTAGGATCAGCAGGGAAGCTTGATGGGGACCAGTGCTGGCTAATGGAGACAGGTAATGGTGGCGATCCTGAGCACAGTGATGTTCGTTTCAGCTGGCCTCGAGTGTGCTCGTATGAATTGTGCCCTCCCACGTTGTAATGAGGGTGCAATGATCTCTTCAACCACCGAGTGACGGTGGGATCACAGCAGGGGGAGGAACGCACCCATCGCAAGCCCGCATGGCGTAGCATGTGAAGAACGTCTCCACCGAACGGCGCTGCAGCTCACTGAAGCATATGGACTTGGTGGAGGCTCCGACCCCTGCGGGTCCTAAGGGCCGCATCCTCTGCCCTGATAATTCTGCAGTTGTATCTTCAGGGCTAACGTAGCCAAGGCGGGCGGCCTGCTTCAGGCGTCGGCACCCGCTCCAACGATCAGGGGATTGAAGGGCAGCTGTAAATGAGGCACCAAGCATCCAGGACGGATCTGCAGTGCCGGTCTGGATTCACAGAAGCCCTGGTCAAGGTCAGGGTGGTAGGTGGGGGAAGGGGGGGGTTGTCGGAGTCCGGAATGTAGTGGTGATGTCCACCCACCAGTACCCCAAAGGTAGGCACAGGAGCCTGCTCTGCAACAGCAAACGGGGGAGGCAGGGAGTCGCTGATGTTACGCTCCTCCCCCTCAGCAGGCCTAGAAGCTGCAGCGTTTCTGTCCGCATGGGGACGGAGTCTTTGGAGTCAGGGGCTGGGGCCACGAGGCGCCGTCTCACGGTCACAGTCAAGGCAGCAAAATCTTCGGCACAAGACAGTTATGGTCCAAGAGTTGGATGATAGGTGGAGGGGGTTATTAGCAAGATTCTACTAGCCTCTATCCCTCAATAGACGCAGTATGGCCGCAGATATTCACGGGGATGCGGTCACCGGAACAGAGCTTACTCTCTAGGCAGCCATGCTGAGCTTACTCTCTAGGCAGCCATGCTCCTCCAAGCGCAACAGCACCCCCCTTTCTTCTAGCATTTCTATACATAGATTTGCTACAGTGGGTGCTCCTGTGGTGCCCATAGTGGTCCCATGTATTTGTTTATATATGGTGTCTTGAAATTGAAAGTAACTTTCTATGAGGGTCATTGACATGCACCACAGAATAAAAGAGTTTGGTATTATTCCGTCATTTAGTTTCTCCATGAGCAGTGTCTCAATCATTTCTATACTTGCATCCTGTGGGATCATATATAATGATGTAACATCCAAACTCATCAGAATTTCCTTCTTGTGATCGAAGGTCATACCTTCGATAATTGTGATGATTGTTGTTGTGTCTTGCACGAAAGATTGCATTTCTTTAACAAAAGGCCTTAAATAGACAACAGCAAATTGTGAAAGTGGCTTGAGAAGTGGGTCAATGCCCGACACGATTGGTCTCCCTGGTGGTTTATTCAAAGTTTTATGCATTTTGGGGAGGATGTAAAATGTACGTATGCTGGGATTTAATTTAACGAGGAAAACTGCTTGTCGACTGATCCATCCTCTTTCATGTGCTTTTTGTACTTTCTCGAATCAGAGATAATACACGGATGGTAGGATCTTCATCTAGTCTTTGATAACAGATCTCATCGTTAAGCTGTCTTTCACATTCTTGTATGTAGTCTATTCTGTTCAGAATGATGATTGCTCCTCCTTTATCCGCCTTATGGATTATAATTTCTGGGTTTCTTTTCAATTGATTGACTGCTGTCGCTTCTTGTTTAGAGAAGTTCATAAATGTTCCTCGGTTATGTTGTTCTAGCCTGGTCACATCTGCTAGTACCTTCTTTTCAAAGACCCAGGACTCTGGTGACAACGAGCTGCTCGATTCATTTACTTTGCCGGTGTAGCTGGATTCCTTAAAGAATTCCTTTTTCTCATAAATTGACTAAAAATTCTACTCTAAAGCCGAATTTCTCAAATATTGGTGCTTACATATCCCTCGTCCTCTTTCCAGGACTTGCATCTCTTGTTCAGTAGGTTTGTAACTTGAGAGGTTTATTACCAGGTTCTACTGCTTCTCATTCACGGTTCTGGGTCCATTCTTCTGGTTCTCTGTCCTGCCCTATAAAAGGCCTCGACTCCTATGTCCTTCGTTCTCCGTCTCTATTCCTTCGGCCTCCTGCCTTTCTATTTCTGAAGTTGTTTCTTTGTGATGTTCCTCTTGAATAGGCTTCGTACTCTCCCTCCATCTCTCTTCTTCGGACGTCTCTTCTCCTGAACCATATGATGTGTTCCCAAAACGTACTTTTTTTATTGTTACTTTTCTGTTCCATGTTGTTTCTAAATACAAACCCTTCTTTTGAATAGGGAAAAGCCTTCTTGTGACTGAAATTTGCCAGATCTTTCTTCATTCTACGAATTTGTTCTTTAACTGTGAATTCTTTGAATTTCTTCTAGTTTTGCTTTATAGCGTTCTAAAGGTACTAGAAGTTTAATTTCTTCTTCCAGCTTGTCTATCACTATTATCTCGGACAATCCTTTCGCTGTATCGATAATTAAGATTATCCAGTCCCTTCCGCATTTGATATGTAGCTCCATTGTAAAATGAATTCTTTGTTGTCTAGAAACAACCTTAGTTCATTAGTAACAATTAACCCTTGTGGTAAGGTGCCATTCCCAAGATATTCCAGTAGTACCGTTCCATGTAACTCTGTTCTTATAAGTCGTTTTTTGAGCTGGGTCAGTTCTTCCCAATTAGACAAATTAGTTGTGGAAGATGGTTCTATCCCTTCTATTTGTTGACTGACGCTCCACCACTCTATCGCCCGTCAGAACACTTCCGAACACCTGTATCCAGCGGGCGTCCAGGAATTCCTGTAGCCGTCTTCGTCGATGACAGCCGTTGCACATTTCCTTCAATGGCTGTTAGCTTCTCCTCCGAGGGCGACGCCAAGCAAGACCCTGTTTTGAGTCTGGCACCTAGGAACAGCGTGTTCTGCGATGGCATTAAGCAGGATTTCGGATAGTTGACGGAGAATCCCAGATCCGTCAATAGACGGACGGTCGTCTCCATACAGGTATACGTGCAAGCCCTGTAGATGCAGATGGGCCACCACTGGTGCCAGGCATTTCGTGAACACTCTGGGGGCCGACTTCAAGCCGAAAGGTAGGGTCTTGAACTCGTAGTGTTGGCCCTGCACCACGAAACGCAACTTCTGATGTTTCTTGTGAATGGGGACATGGAAATAGGCGTCCTCCAGGTCCAACAACGTCAAGAAGTCTTCTTTTTCCAGTGGGCCGAGCACGTGTTGGAATGACCATCATGAACTTTTGTTTAGATGTTATAGGTCTAGGATGGGCCTCCAGCCTCCCAGCTCTATCGCCCCTTTTAACAGCATGGTTCATACCTCTTCCAGAAGCTCAGGGATGTGCTGCTCCTGACGGGGAACTGGAGGGATCCCCGTACACCTGAGTTGGAACTCTAGGGTGTGTCCTTGGGCGAGAGCGTCCAGCGCCCATCTGTCGGTGGTGATATTTCTCCACTCGCTGATGAACCTCGTCAGCCGGCCTCCCCCAAGGGTGCACAAGTGGGGGCCAACGTCTCGGTCGGTTCTTTTGGCGCAAGCATCCTGCCCTGCAGGCAACAGTGATGCTGTCCTCTGCTACCGTAGGCCTGGGAATAGACTCTGTAGGCTTCTTGCGTTGAGGATCTGGAAGGCTGTCTGTACGACATGGACAATCCTTTTGAAGACCTGCTTGACTTTCCCCAGGAGGAGCAAAAAGAAGACTAGCAGTGCTGCTGGTGAGTGCCCAGGGAACAGTCCATCTCCGTATCCATCTTGATGGCCTGGAGGGACTTGTCGACAGCCTTCCCAAACAGATTTTCCCCACTGAAAGGCATGTCCAGCACCTTCACTTGGACCTCCTGATGGAAATTAGTGGCTTTCATCCAACTTTTTTGACGAAGGCAGACACCGTTCCCCATTTGATCCCACGCCACTTCTCCGTCCTGAAAGAGCGCAAGGGCTTCCATCTTCTTATCGTCTGGGAGGAACGCCACGGTCCGTCCTAGATTGTACCACAATTCCCTGTCGTACCTGGCCAGGATCGCCAGTGCGTTGGCCGCCTTGATAGTGGACGCCGCGGTGTAAATGACCGTCTTTACCATGGTATCCATAATTTTCCCCTTTCTTTCTGCAGGGAAGGAAGACAACGAGGACAGATAAGCTGACCGTTTCCTCTCGCCTGCCGACACCACCAAATCCGGTAATGGTTGCGACCTTAGGCTCTTGGGTGCGGAGTCCGGCACCCTATCTTTCTTCTCCAGCATATCCCGCTTGGCTGGAGCTGTCCAAGTGTTCTTCATGAAGGCCAGGCCCTCCTCCCAAACACCATCCAAAAAAGGCACTGCCATGATTGTCTTCCTCTTGGTCTCACGCCTTAGATACAAGAACCCCTCCTCCTTGGTTTCCTCTGGCACTAGCTGGAATAGCTCGGAGGCCCTGGCGATCATGGAGTGTTACGACCCCACCTCATCCGGTGGGGACACCCTTTGTGCAGCATCCAAAAGTGGCGATTCACTGTCCGCTGCAACAATGTCTTCGTCGTCATCCATCGCCATGGCCGTATTCGTTCCCATACCAGTGTCTGCTAGGGGAGAAGGGGCCCGACTTGGTGGAGGAATCAGATGAGGCGTCTCCTTCGCTGGAGGCTGATCAGGGGTCTGGGGAACCACAGGTACCAGTGCCGGAGGCATTCTCAATGGGATCTCTGACACCAAGGTGTGTAGAGTCAATAGAATATCCAAGAAAATGTCCCTCGGCTGAGAAGGCAGAACAGGAAAACTAGGCCCTGCGCCGCCATCGTCCACCTCTTCAACGTCCTTGTGGACTGTATGCAAGGACTCCTGATCTTCGTCTTCCGTGGACGAGACCTCCATGGCTTGGGCAGCGGCCTGGGAGGGATATTTTGGAGCCTCCTCGCCCACCCCTCCCTTCATCCCCCTGAGGGTTTTGAACCATGGCCTGCAGCGGTTTCATCCTTTCTGGCGTGCCTGCACACTTTGCCAAAGTCACTGCGGCGGTGTCTCGCCTTGGGGGCAGGTACTTTTTCTGAGCCGTGGGAGCTACCCTCGTAGGATCAGTGCCCGTAGCTGCTGTGGTAGTTGTCGACGGAGTTGCCGACGAGGTCTTTGCCTGTGCCGGTTGGGCCTGCTTGGGCTGCGCATCCTTCTCGGTCCGTGGCGTCTCAGATTTCTCCTGTAATTTAGCCAGGGTAGATGACTTCCTCTTTGAAGAGGAGCTTGAAGGTATGCTGGCAATTGAGCCAGAAGGTGATGCTGATTGCGCCCTATTCACTTTGGGACCCACTTCCGCTGTGAACCCGGTGGACTTGCAGCTCTTAGCCTTATCTTGGACCCCTATAGATGAGGCGCCCTCAAAGGACTTAGAAGACCTCTCCTTGGACCGGCCGGTCCTGGACGAGTCATGACTCTGATCGGAGCACGGTTTAGAGCCTTGCTCGTGTCCATGCCGCCAGCCGTCTATACCTGTCCGTCGCTTTCTTGTAGAAATCGAGGCATATCTTGCACTCTACTTCGTTGTGGTCCGGGTGCAGGCAGAGACATTGCAGGTGCTTGTCCTCCACAAACACATTCCGTAGCCTGCATTTCGTGCAGGGCCTGAAGAGGGACTTTCTCTCCTTCTCCATCATGGTCCAAATATGCTAAGTAGACCCAAGATGGCCTTGTAGAATCTTCATTGGATCTTCATCCTTTAAGGGTGCGGAACTTCGCCAACAACAGGTCCCCGATGTTGGCAGATGAAGAAAAGAGCACAAAGGCTTCTTTGATACAGAAATGTAACTTTTTCCGTCGAAAAACACGAAAAATGTACAAATAGCTCGGAGAGCAATCTCGAGGACACCCAACACTGAAGCGTGCGGTACAAATCTGAAGATGACTGCCAGAGGAGGGGTTTAGGGAGAGGACCGTAGTTGGATGGGGGCAGTATGACCCAGAGGACAGTGATTGGTTTAGAGGAGAAATACAGTTTTTAAGTGAAAGTGAAATTGTTTTTTCTTTTACCAAGGATTCCCAGCCTGACAACGGGGAATATTCATGAGCATGTGAATCCATGCCAGACCTTGTGCTGGAGAACAAGTTACTTACCAACTGTAACGTTCTTTCAACTGGATGTTCCTCCCATGTATTCCTCATCTTAGATATACATCCGTCAGCTTGCTGCTTCTTTCGGAAAAAAAAATTCGCCAGAGGGCGCTGTGCTCGAAGCCGCGTAGCTTGGTCCCTCGAAGGCCACCGTCGAGCGTCGACGCCATCTGTCGTATAAAGGGCTCGAGCCGTGCCCGTTAGTTCAGTTCTGTTTTTTTTTTATGTTAATGGTCGCATCAGTTGTATTTTGTGTCGGCAGATGTCAGGCTCTTAAGGAAGTACAAGTGCAACAAGCGTAAGAACTGTAAGGAGGGGGAGGTTGGGAGGGTCGATGAGGAATACGTGGGAGGAGCATCCAGTTGAAAGAATGTTACAGTTGGTAAGTAACTTGTTCTTCGAATGGATTGTGTCCTCCCACGTATTTCTCATCTTAGATAGACTCCCATAGCAGTTGTAATTTAGAGAAGGAGGAGGGAGTACCATAGTTCTTCAATTATGCACAGAATGATGGACGGATTTTGCAAAAAGTCCTCCTTGGTACGAAGTGGTGTCTAAACAATGTTTTGCAAAAGTGTGCACTGATGACCAAGTGGCCGCAGCACAAATGTCTTGCACTGGCTGGGACACCCCTCTGAAGAGCCGTGGAAGTTGCTATGCCCCTGGTTGAATGAGCCCTTAAACCATCTGGAGGCTCCTTCCCAGCCAATTTGTAACTTTCAGATATTGCTAGTATAATCCATCTGGATATAGTTTGTTTGTACACACCAAGGCCCAATTTGTGTCCAGTATAACCAACAAACAACTGATCTGTTTGTCTAAATCTTTCCAGTCTAGATATGTAGAAACTGAGAGCCCTTTTAGGGTCTAGTCTGTGAAAACTTTCCTCCTCTTTACTAGCGTGCGGAGTAGGATAAAAAAGATGGTAAAGTGATTTTCTGTGACAGATGGAAATTCGAAAATATTTTAGGTAGGAAAAAAGGCTTGACCTTTAAAACAACTTTATCTTTATGAAAAACCATGTGAGGAGGCTTGCAAGAGAGCGCCTGCAACTCACTCACCCTGTGGGCTGAAGTCAGAGCCACTAGAATAACCGTCTTTAAAGTTAGGAGCCTTAAAGGACAAAAATGTAACGTCTCAAAAGGGGCACACATAAGAAACTTTAAAACTAAATTTAAATCCCAAATGGGAACTTGGAAAGGTGCAGGAGGGAACACATGTGTTAACCCTTTAAGAAATTGGATAACTAAAGGCATTTTGAAATATGAAACTTCTTCTGAGGAGCACTTGAAGATGGATAGCGCTGACAAATATCCTTTAATAGTTCCAACCTGGAGCCCCGAGTTGGCTAAATGTAATAGAAAGGAAAACACCATGGGAGTGGTACATTGAAAAGGATCCACATTCTTATCCCCGCACCAGCTCCTGAATTTCTTCCAACGACACCAGTATAAGGATTTTGGGAATCTCCATAAAGTCTTCCGGGATGTCCCAATCCTTGTATCTCAACCTCTCAGAAGCCAGGCGTGAAGGTTGAGTGTCTTGACCTCTGGATGGAGAACCCGACCTTCATCTTGCGAGAGAAGATCCTCTCTTTGTGGAAGACGTATTGGAGGGCAGATGGACATTTCCAGAAGGTCAGGGTAACACGTTCTCCTGGCCCAATCCGGGGCAATGAGGATCATGGTTTTCCTGAACTTTCTCAACCTCCTCATTACTTGGGGAATCACGGGGACTGGAGGAAATGCGTAAAGGATTGAAAATATCCAGTCCACTACAAACCCGTCCCCTAGAGCTCCTCTTGGGGGAAATTCCCTTGAGCAGTACAGTTCGCACTTCCAGTTTGCACCGGTCACGAACAGATCCACTTGAGGGGTTCCCCAAATAGCGAAGATCTCTTGAAGGACTTCCTGAGCTGGCTCCCACTCATGGGAGACTGTGCCCTGCCTGCTCAGAGCGTCCGCCACTGTGTCCAGCTCTCCGGCTAGGTGAACTGCTGACGGAGATGCTTCCTGCATTGCCCAGAACCAGAGCTGCATTGCCTCTCTGCACAGTGGAAGTGATCCTACGCCTCCTTGTTTGAGGTAGTACATGGCCACTGTGTTGTCTGTCATTATCAGGACATTCTTTCCGTGTACAGAGGGCAGAAAGGCCTTCAGCATCAGTCTGATTGCCCTCAGCTCCAAAAGGTTGATGTATAGTTTGGACTCCGATGGAGACCAACGACCGCTGATTGTCAGATCGTTGGTGTGGGCTCCCCACCCTGTGAGTGAGGCATCCGTCACTACAGTTATCTTCGGCCATGGTTGCCAAAAACGTTCCCCTCTGAAGATATTTTCCTTGTGAGCCCACCAAAGGAGATCTTGAGCCACCTTGGATGGGACTTGCTTGAACTTGTCCTTCCTGAGGAATTTGTTCAAATTTCTCAAGTCCAAGATGGGCCTCAATCCTCCATCCTTTTTGGGAATGAGAAAATAAGGGGAGTACCAACCCTTGTTCCTCTCTGCTACAGGTACATGTTCTATTGCACCTTTCTCTAGCAGGGTTAAAATCTCCTGCACAAGGAGCGGGTCTGGAATTTTTACAGAGTTGGCTCCCGGTGGATGATCTTGAGGCCTTTGATGAAAAGGCAGACACTCACCATGGGTCACTATCTCTAGTGCCCATGCATCCGACGTAATGCCCTGCCATTCATACAGATACTGAGTGATTCTGCCTCCCACCCGGATCTTGCGGGTTAAGGCCTCAAAGTGGCTGTGCAGCGGCTACAGCAATAGCTGAGGAGGTAGTAGCCGCTGCTGTGGCTGACCTAGCACCTCTCCCTTTTCCACCACGAAAGGGTTTTCTTTGTTGTCCACTCTGACTGGCCTGCCATCTCCCTTTTCCAAAAGAGGAATAGAAGCGAAAATGGCGACTCTTCCAGAAAGATGACCCTGCGTAAGAGTGTTGTTGAGGTTGCCTTATAGTGGCGCAGAGTGATTTTGCTGCCGCTTTCGAGGTCTGCAGCTTCTCCAAGCTCTCGTCCGCCTTGCTGCCAAACAACCTCAAGCCGTCAAAGGGCATATTAAGTAACCTGGATTGTACATCAGATGCGAAACCAGATTTTCTTAGCCATGCAAATCTACGCAAGACTGCACTAGATGCCATGGATCTGCTTATACTCTCTGCAGTATCCAGTCCTGACTTGTGGCACTCCTCCATAGCCTCCTTCCCATGGTATCGCCAGGAAACTATCCCGCTCCTCACCCTCCGGGATGTGATCAGCCTCTGCATCTAAACAGCTCCACAGGGTGTAAGTGAATCTAGCTAATGTACAAGTCACATTAGTAGACTTGAGGGGCATACTACCAGAAGTAAAAGCCTTCCTCGCCCAGGAATCAATCTTTTTATTGTCCCTGTCATGGGCATAGAGGGATAAGCCGACTGTCTATTCGCAGTCGCAGCTTGAATTACCAAACTTTCTGGCGAAGATGCTTAGATAAATATTCTGGATCCGAGGAAACATGTCTATACTTTCCTACAAACTTCTTATTGACAGCTGGTAGAGATTCAGGTGTCTTCCAATTTGTCATAATTCTCTTTTGAAGAGCTTTGTGGAAGGGAAGGATTGGGTCTTTCTGAGGTCCTTCATCAATAATGTCTGTTAAGTCGTCTTGGTCATATCTTGGAGACATAGACTTCCACCCCATAAAGTCGATCACTCTTCCCATGAGGTTCCTATACCCCGGTTCAGCATGGTCTGTGGGGTCAGGCCTTTCAAAATCTACCTCAGGTGAGGTATCTTGGCCAATGGCAATCATAAAGGTCTGACATTTTTTAATTAGGATCTACCAGTTCCTCAGGGACTTCTATTATCCCAAATCGAACACCAGCTGATGTAATTTCCTCATCAGAGGTTTGTTCCTCAAAAATAGCAGACAGATTAAAAAAAATCTTGCCTGGGCTGAGGGTGGACATATCTTTTCTAGTAAAGGTGGAACAGACCTAGCCTTAGCCATAGTTATCTTCGGAACCGATCTGAAAGATATCCCAGACAAAGGTGTCAATGGAATCGACACCGGCTTCGACATACTCAAAGGAATCCCCGAGGTCATCAAGGATGGCTTCGATGTTGAGTAAGGCTTCGACTCGGAGGCCGAAGGTATCGATGCCATTTTTCGATTTCACGGCGTCGTCGAATGACGCCTCGAGTCGACAGCTGACTTCGACGATGAGGATGCCATTTTGTCCTCAGGCAACCTCGATTTATGCACTGAAGGTTTCTGTACAGTCTCATGAGGCACTGGAGAATCATCGTGCGAGGACGCCCTCGACTTCTTGTCGGATTTAGTGTGAGACGTTTTGCATTTACCTCTGTCACCTTTAGAGTAGACAGGGACATGCTCTTAACGCAGATTTTTTGAGGGGGTTGGGGCTGCCTTCCCAAATTTATTTTAGCATGATCTACAGCGTCACTTTTTTGATTCTTTCAAAGACTTCCTCGAGCGACTTTTCGACCTCGATCGCTTCGACTCATGACGAGATTTAGATCTCGATTCTCTCGAGTCTTTTATCCTTTTAGCAGACTTGAAAGACTCTTCCCCCACCGCTAGCTTACCTTGGTGTTCCTTAAGAGCCTTGTTCGACATCGCCTGACATGACCCGCACTCGTCGACTCAGTGATCAGGACTACGGCACCAAAGAGTTGCGGTGAGGATCCGTAATGGACATTTTTCTTCCGCATTTAAGACACTTTTTAAAACCTGTCTTGGGCGTTGTTGGGGGTTGAGGAAGAAGACATTTCTCAATGAGATAAACTGATTTGCCGTTTTTGATACACGAAGCAGCTGCTCTGAAAAATGGAACTGAACCAACGGGCGCGGCTCGAGCCCTTTATACGACGGATGATGTCGACGCTCGATGGCGGCCTTCGAGGGACCAAGCTACGTGGCTTCGAGCACAGCGCCCTCTGGCAAATTTTTTTCCCGAAAGAAGCAGCAAGCTGACGAATATATATCTAAGATGAGGAATAAGTGGGAGGACCCAACCATTCGAATATATAAATACTCGAGATTGTCGAGACACAAGTAATTGAGTAAAATTGTTGTTATTTCTTTGAAGATAAGACTTTATAATTATTCATTAATTACCTGGAAGGTCGTAATTTTTGATCAAATCAAAAGAGTTCTCCGTCCTCTGTATAAAATCCTAAGCTGACCCTCACACACTAAACTCAATGTAACGTGTAAATGGGGATGTCTTTTAGCTGAAAACCTGCAACTTCCTTCCAAAGTTGCAATCACAAAGTTATTAAAGTGCAGAAAAGCAAACCAATAAGGTTACGCCAGAAAGGGTCCTTCCCTTCCCCAAGATTTCTCTGGCTTTTCAATGTCATTTTAAATATACTCCACACTCTCAAGGGGAACAACCTCCCCCCTGACCCCCCAACCCAAACCCCCCCCCCCCCCGGCGAGTGTCCTTTAGTTTCACAGCTCAACAATGTTCACACTTCAAAGGGGTATGATTCTTTCCTTTGAGACTTTCTCAATTTCCACCAGTCAAGGCAATGTTCACACTGAAAAGGGGTATGGTTCTTCCCTTTCAGATTTTCACATTCAGTTCACATGCAGGTAACTTTTCCCCTTTTGCTCCAATGCCTGGTTAACTCTCCTGCCAAGGCTTTTTAATCCAATGAATTATAATTTTCATACACTGGGTCAGCAATGCCTTCTCAGAAGTTCTGAATGTCCCAGCTCTCTTTTTTTGGCTTCCTTGATGTGTTAACGGTACGCAGCATTTGCCCTGAAGCAGTGTTACAAATTCCCTGAGGCAGATTAGACAAAGAAGGCACCTTGCCTTTATATCCTCACTATGAGTCCAAGTCAGACCTTAGAGGGGCCAAAAATCACGATCTACTAACCCTTGGCCAGGTTAGAGTGGAGCTGCTTTATGAGAAGAGAGATGGATGGCCATAGGGTCCTGTAAGCGCCCCAGTGTCAAAATCTCCTTTTCTGGGCTTACCGGTCTCCGTTATAGACTGACCATTACAACGGTGTCCCTTGCATCTCACTGCAGCTTACTCGCTTGCTGGGAGCACGTCCCCCCGGCTCCTCGGATCCAGTCTGGTCATCATCTTCGCTTGTCAGCTCTTGCTGCTTGCGGCACCAGCACAGCAAAATACCTTCTGCCGGACTTCCCTGAACAGCACTCTCGACAGCTTCTCCGCTCTGAAGCTTGCTTTCCTCCGGTGTCACGAGAGGCGATTCCTTTGCTTTGCCCGGTTTAGCTGTGCCGTATTTGAATGTCCCAGCACTTGTAATCTTCTCCAAATCACTAGAATGCAGTGTTGGCTTCTTGCTTCCAGTGATCTTCATTGCTCCAGGCCTCTTCCTTGTCTCAGTACTATTAGAGGGGTATGGGAATTTGGGTTTCAAAAATAAGCCACAGACAGCAAACTGGTAAATTGATGCTGTTTATTTCTTTGTTATTTTCGCAAACCACAATTGACCTCATTGCAGTATTTCTCTTGGCTGTGCTTGTTGCCTGTCAGTCTTCCTCTAGTACCTTCTTTTAGGCTCTTCTCTGCCTCTAGTATAAATCCACTTCTTAATATGCCCAGGTGAAGTGTTGCTCTTCCCACACCAACTCCTCTGTCAAAGGTTGGCAAAAGAATTAATGAACCTATAATTACAGGCTGTTCCTTTAAAGCCCCTCCCCTGATTGGGTAATGTCCCAGGAAGTTCCCACCCCTCCAAACATAGAAGAAAGCAGTTCATGATCCCGTTTTCCCCTTACAAACTGCCCATATGGTTTTGCTGTGGACTTTATCCAGGTAAGAGAATGTCTATTTTCTGCTGTATATTTGAAATTCGGGAGGATCCAGTTTCTTAAAAGAACATTTGACTCCCGCTGTATCGTGCACAGCACAGATTTGACATCCAACAGAATTTTGTCACCATTTAACGCATAGGTGAGATTACATCTATAAAGTTGTCAATGGGATCCCCTCTTTCTTGCAGTTTTACAGCGACTGAGATAAAAAAAGCATGCTTATTTCAGACACATGCAGTTCATTCCAGCTCATCACATTTATTGTATAGAAGGTTGATATAATACACCCGTTTCATTAATGCATGAATAATTAGGTAATTTATACTTGTCTCTCGTCCACACCCAGTAACAATAGGAATGATGTGCACTATCAAGGAAGACTCTGCCTTTTAACATTGTTATCATTTGAACATGTACGATTCCACTACCACTATTTCTAATTTGTATACATTTATGTGTTTTTGTATGTTTACTTTGTAATGGGTCCCATTCTTACAACAATACGGTTAATAAGTAGTATTCAACACTATCAAGTTTCACATCTTTGTCATCTTCCTGTCCTGAAGACGGCTACATCTGCATCAACAGACAATTGCTTTGTGTATTGCCTGATTCTTTTTGTTGCTATTAGCCGAAACATATGTCGACTTTCACAAAAAACATACCTAAGACATCTAATAGGTTTTTCTTTTTGATAGAGCCAGTTTAATTAAGTAGAGCTCTACCTTTCTGTACTTGATGTTGAACATTTAGTGTCCGCAAGACATCATACTCACGTACTAACCCCACTACGGTCTCAGTGTGTTACACCAGATTTTTCATTTGAGTTTGTAAAATTTTCATCAAATACCTTCATTTTATCCATTCCTACACTTGATGTGAAGATTGTTTCTCTTCTTTTTAACAAATAATTTGTACATAGTTCTTAGCGTGATTAAAAATAAAATTATTTTTGTTATCCAGTTGTTGCTTTTCTAATTGTTTTTCCAACTGAGTTTTCACTTTTGAACAGGTTGTGTGTTCAGTATACTCACATCCTCTGACCTAGTGTTTTAGTGGCTTGGTCTTCCGACAGTAGGCACATTGATTACCCGAGTGGGGCATTAAGAGACAGGGTCACCACCCCCTTGCTCTGTTCTCATATTTCCTGCTGTAGTCATCTTCCTGGAGGATGAGGCAGGGTATTGCTGGGGATTGGGAAGCTGCTCATGCCAAATTGACATGCTGGCAAGTGAAATCGGGGGGCGGGGGCCTTGTTGTGACCAGTCGGCTTTCACACAAGCACAGCTAATGCCGTGGCTACACCAGCATCTCTGCCACAGAGATCAGCAGCCTGCACCTTGTGTGCCGCTGTTATTAGCTTGGCCGCTACTGTGGCGTCAACGGTAGTCGCCATGTCAGCCTCTCTGCTGACAGCCGCTACTGCGGCATTGCCTGTGTCGTCGGCCCCGGCACCACTTCTGTTGGCCGCTACAGCAGCAGCGGCAGCCCCAGCCAAGTCGGCAGCAGCTGCGGCACCAGCCCTGTCAACAGCAGCAGCGTCAGAACCAGCCCCGTTGGCGGCAGCAGCAGCAGCCCAGGCCCGCTGGCCACAGCAGCTGCCGTCGTATCACAAGGGGGATGTAGTAAGGTTGGGGATTGGTTCTAATCAGAGATTCTCCCTGTACATTACAATATGTCATAAGAATGGGGAAAAAGCTAGTGGGTGTTGCACAGAAAAACAGTTACAGGTCTGCTTTGTTTTCTCTTAGAGTGGTACTTGTATTTTATGCGATCCCAGAAAAACAATGCCAGTCGTTAGTTCAATCAATAATAACCAATGTGTTTATTGGTATTCTTCATATAAATGTATTTTTTCTTCATGTATTAATTTCATACATTTAGATCATACACATTTATCTTTTGCTCTGTGTGTTATTTTTCGTTATCTCCCAACACGTGTTTCCCCACAGTGTTAACCGTGGTTCTTCAGGAGAGATAACTGAGTGCTTTTCTTAAAAGTAGTTTAATTGTTAATTTACAGTCTCTATTTTTCAATCTTGAATCTTTTTGCCAAGATTATAAAATCTTTTTTGTGGTTCTGATCCACAAGGTCTGATTGCCTTGTTGTCACCGCCAGGATCCACGAGTTTCATTCACAATAAAGGCACTTAGAGTGCAGACCCCAGTACATATTAGCACCAAAGATTTGCCCCAAGAGAGGCAGTATCAAAAGCCGACAAGGGCTGAAACCTAATACAGGTCTGCTTTGGTTCAGCAAATTCACCTCACCTCCCAGAGGGTTGGCCTCCCACCGATAGCCACTCTCAGGGTCTGAGTCAGGTAGCTTCTGCATTTCTCTGGTCAAATGAGAGAAGATATCCCCTAGCTAGTTAGTGACTGCTTCACTAGATTCGTAACAGACCACTGAAAAATCTATTAAAACCCTTGAACAGTCTCAAAGGCTTTGAGTAATTATTGTGCCATCTGTGACAACTCATCAGTTTTGAAATATCGAGGCTTTAACAAATGTTGACCAACCCTCTTTACAATGAATCCCCATTTTATTTACAGTATTGGTTCTACAAACTCATTTTTTAAAAACTTTTTGTCAGACAAGAAGAAAAAGTATAAAATCAGTCATATGCCACAATGCAATATTCTTTTTTTTGTTGTTTCATCTTGATGTGTGGATTTCCATGGAAGCAATTTATTGGTTTTATACTGGTTTTACTCTACTGCCAATATTTTAATTCTGTAGATGTTCTGAGATGATTGATATACTAATGAAAGTGTTAGTCCTTTGTTTTGTACTTTGATGCTTTTTACCGCAGTAAAGTAAATTAATATTAATTTACCGGGTAGCACTATAGCTCAGCCGTAATGCCCTGAAAAGTCTTCATTTAGAATTTGCTTCTAGTAAATTAAAGTATCGGGAAAGGACAATGTGTTCTTCTTAAAGGGAGTACAACCTTGATAAAATAATTTATGCTAGAAAATTCAGTGTCGCCACTTGCACAAAATATGCTGGCTGAAACCATGTCTTGTTCCTCAAGAAGCTTATCTACAACTATTAACTGGCCTAAAAATATGAATCTGTGTCCTCCATTTTATGCTAGATTACGTTGTGAAGCTATTATGCTGCCAGTCACCACTGTAGTGATTTTATGGTACTGGTACTTTGTTCGCAATTTAGTCCACTTGGCAACTGCAGTGTCACTCTTACTGTGGAACATTGACAGCTTAACCATAACCCATAAATCACACTTTGAAAAGGTAAAAAACAGTTTCAGCACAATACAAATCATTGATACCAAAATATTTTAGCAGCTGTGGTGCATTTTAATGGGCACATCGGGTAAATCATGATTAATGGCTGGGTTTCCCACTGTGAAGGAGAAAAGAGAAAGTAGGTACTACAAAACAAAATCGCAATGGCAGAGCCCTTTTTAACATACAGTTTTTGCTTACCGATTGTGAGGCGCTTGTCTCACTCTCTGCAGACATTGGGTCGTTGTGGATTTGGGTGCTGTCTGCCATACAGTGGGAAAGAGATCCCTGAAATATTAATGGGAGATATCAAAAACGTTGTATAGCAATTTAAGATTCCCTGTGGTGGCTAACAAAACAGAAGAACAATTTGGGATTCCCTGTGATGGGAAACAAAACATAAGTACCATAAAAGTACAAACCTTATTACAAGAAAAATCTGGCTGCATACCTGCTTGTATCTGAAGATCTTCAAAATCTCCCTTTCCAGCTAACCTGAAACATTCAACCAAAAAGGATCTGTATAGTGCGAAGCTTAGAGGTCAATGCTAGTGGTGCAGGCAAGAAAAGGGGAAGTCGGGAAGAAAAACAGTGCTACGAGTTTTGAAATAGCATGGAACTATTTTGCTTCTTCTTGAAGCTGAGAAGATGGTCTTTAGCTTGACAGCACCAACAATCAGGAGGTACTTTTGACTCCCCTGGCCAAAGGGTGCCATACAAATACAGCTATGGAAATGTGCATAAAGCATACACATCTAGAATACGTTTAAATCTTATTGGGTGAAATACTAGACAAAAAAGTATATAGTCTACATCTCGTAGGGTAGCTGCATTTACGGCACGTTATTTGCTCCTCCATTCCCCGGCACCAATTCCTGCTTTCTGGTTGCTGTCGAATACCTACGTCCCGCTTCTCATGCCAACTCATAAAATCTTAATTGTGGTGGGAGAATTCAAATAGCTTAATTTCCTTGCACAGACTGCACAGACCCTAGAACTTTAGGATACTGAAAACATTTGCCTCGTATACTGGACATAATAAACAGACTGAACTTGCATGGGGCAGACACAAACACTTGGGGTGTTATTACAGAAATGTTGTACTGGTACAAATGCAAATAGTGCCCAAATGCAAACATTTTAATGCATTTATACGCCAGGGCAAAGGAACACAAACACAGCAACCACTATCCTGGTGCAAACATACATTGAAAACGTGATTTGCAGAAGGGCAATGTTTGCAGTAGTGCAGACTTCCTGTAATGACACCCAAGGAGTCAACCTAATCAAAATAGGCGTTGCAGTTTGTTAAATTCTCTGTAGTGAATGCCAGTTTTAGAAATTGTCTATTGCAATTAAGATTGCCCAAGCGCTCAGCGCAGGAAGTCTTGATTCTATTAAAGACAAGGAGGCGAGCAGTATGCTTATCTTCTTTATTACTGCTAAACAACAGCCTTTCAAAACGTTCATTTTTTTAAAGTTGTCAGTGCCCAACTGGCATAAAAAGAAAGAAAACAGACTAGCAAAAAACAACTTGCTGAAGAAGAGTGTCCAGACTACATCCGCCATGAACCCTAGCGGGTTGGTAGTCCATAGCCTCAGACATGCTGACTAATGAGAGATCCCTTCATGTTATGAATCCCTGCTGTCCTAGGCCCTTTCCTCTTCTTTTTCCTCGAGCTGCTTTAACTCCTGCAACAGTCTAAATAAAGAGTCTTGGATAACTTGGCTTGTCCTCGCTATTCTGTGCTGTCCTGCACCTTCCCATCTCACTCGACTTCCTTGTCCATATTCTCTCTGCTGAGCTCTTAGGAAATCATTCTTGAGAACTCTTTTGCTCATCGCCTATGCGGAAAAAGATTGGAAATGTTAAGGAAGGGAATTCGCTCATATCCATAATAACAATATACTTTATATATCTGTATGTCATGCATGGTAGTTGAATTCAAGTGATTAGGGTTACTCACGTGTGTTACTGCATTACGTTCATAAGCAGCGTGGGGACGTCGCTCGCTGCTTCTGATTGAACCAACATGGCGTTTGGTAACTGAAACCTTGATCTGCGTCCTCGCATCTATTCAGTTACAGCTTTGGCTTTACTCCTGCGTGTTACTTCCACACGCAAACTCCTGGAGCTGCACTCAAGAAGTTACGGCAGTTTTTCTTGTTCATGTGTATCTTTCTACACACTACCTTCGGCAGCCGTGCACTAGAAGACCAACGGACGGCTTTTCCTTCACACGCGAGTTCTGGCAGTCCTGTCTGCGTGTACTTCAGTCGCATGCAAAAACCCACGCGGTTTCCTGAACTCTTAACGTGCAGCTTTCCTGGCTGCGTGGAAATTTGTCGAGTTTAAAACTGCACTCTTAAAACGTGCAATTCCACACACAAGTTGTGCTTCGCTTTGGATTTAATCCCTGGCACCCGCGATGAGATAACAGGTGGACTTCAATTCATTATTTCTGTTCTACGTGGGAAAGGAAGTATTGCCGACAACTGTTTATTTGAAGGTGATTGTGCACAGTACTTTGGATGCTATCCTGTGGTGCACCAACCCGGTATCTAGCGTGAGCCTCGTGCCTTTCGGGATAAGTTTCCCTTACTAACCTTCCCTCCTTTTGTTGTTGTTTCAATTCCTGGATTTCATCAGAGACTTGTTGGCAGAGCCTCCAGTTCTAAATCTACAGGTTAGTGTTGTAGTAGGTGCTATTGCTGTGCTTTTAGTGAGAGTTTAAGATGGGACACTTCTTCATTATACTTTATTGTATCCTAGGCTGACTTCCCAAGATGTTCCCACGCCCTTTCCAGTGAACCCTCTCTCTGCCTGTTTTATTAGTCAGAGAGTTGTATCATTTGGAAGATCTATTTTTGACTTCACTACTGTCAAGCCGTGTGTTTCATCAAGGATCTGGAAGAGCCCTACCAATTGTATCCTTTATGGTTACCTGTATCCTTTTTCATAAGATACTCGGGTGATTTATGACACTGTATCAGCAAAAATTCCAAGTGGGAGGGATAATGCTCGCCTCTGTGCCTTTAATAGAATAAAGATTTCCTGCGCTGAGCGCTTGGGCAATCTTCATTCTATGACAAGACCGGAGGCGAGCATTATGCTTGTTCCAACCTTTGCACTACTGCTGATGCAATTTTGGAGACTGGCTTGAAATAGAAGGTTCTGAAAACTGAGTCGCTGTACCAGTTAGCTGCCTTCATGATCTCCTGCAGCGGAACTCCTGCTGCAAACGCTCTGGAAGCCATCGCTCCTCTGGTCGAGTGAGCTTCAAAGACAGAAGTGTCGATTCCTGCTAGCTCCATGACTTCTTTTACCCATCTCGCTATTGTGGCTGCAGCCACTGCCTTATATGGCTTTCTGCGCGAAAATCAATAACTGCGTTACATTCTGCGGTCTTATCGCTGCAGTTGCTGCTTTATAGCGCTTTATACACTGTGCTAAGCATAGTTTGCAGTTGTCAGGGAAATATGGGTATGTGATAACTTGAGAATTGGTCTTAGTACGGTGCACGATATTAAACGCCACGCTCTCTGGATAAAAGATCCTCCTGTCTATCTCTAGTGCTTTGACATCTGAGACTCTTCTACACGATACTGGGCAAAGAAGTGTAGCTAATTTGCCCGATAGCTGTTTCTCTGACAACAGCTCGTTCTTTGGCCACTGCTCAAATAGCTTCAGGACCTTATTAACGTCACATAGGGATGAGTACCTAGGAAGAGGGGGTTTCCTCACCTTACCTCCTTTAAGAAGCCTTGCTACCGCTGGGTGCTCTCCTACTGGGAGTCCGTCTACTAGCTCGTGCCCAGCTGAGATAGCTGATCTGTACACTCCTACTGTTCTAAAAACCTTTCCTGTAGTAGGTAGGGACGCAAGGAAATTAATAACCTGAACTATAGGAGCTGAAATGGGAGAAATGCCCCTCCCGCTGCACCATATATCCCAGACTTGCAAGCGGAATTGTAGCTCTGCACTGTGGAAGGGGCCCATGGAACCTTGATAAACGCTGCAGCTTCTTCTGAAAGCCCCGGCAAACACCATCTTCGCCTGAAATTCTGCATGCCAAGAGGGTTAGCGTCTGATCCTGAATCAGGGGATGCGGGCTCCCAACTGATCAGATAGGAGATCTGCTCTGTGTGAAATCTTCTGGGGGAAATCCATGGAAAGTTCCATCAGAACTGGAAACCAAGCTTGCGATTTCCATTCCGGTGTCACAATGACCAGATCCGCCTTGACCCTGCGCACATTTGCTAGTGCCCTCGCCAGCATTGCAAAGAGAGGAAAGGCATAATGCGTGTGACCTCCCCAGAATTGCAGGAACGTGTCTGTCCCCGCTGCTTCCGGTTCCAGCCTACAACTGAGATATCTTGGCGGGTGAGCATTTAGCCTCAAGGCAAATAGGTCTGTATGCAAAGGTCCCCACTTCTGCTCTAACTTGTCGAAGACTGATCCATGTAGTCTCCAGTCGCTCGAGTCTATTATGTACCGGGAGTTCCAGTCTACTACTGTATTGTTCACTCCCGGAAGATATTCCGCTGTGATCGATATCTTTTTCCCTAGGCAAAAGTGCCAGAAATGCTCCGCTAGCATCTTGGACTTTGTGCCTCCCAGCTTGTTGATATACCTCACTGCTGATATATTATCCATCCGAAGGAGTATGCAACATTGTGCTTTGTCCTTGGTAAAGGCTTTGACTGCAAAAGAACACGCGAGGAGATCTAAGCTATTTATATGAAGTGCCAGCTCTTCCTGAGACCATTTTCCCCCTGTCTCCGAGTGGCCGCATCTGGCACCCCAGCCTGATCTGCTGGCGTCTGATTCTATGGTAAACTCTGGAACGTCTCAGAATATGGCTCAGCCGTTGCATGCCTCCATTTTGTGTAGCCACCAGCGAAGCTCTGTCTTGCTGTCCTCGTCCAGCGGTACCCGGTAATTAGATCTCCACCCTCTCTGGAGGTACTTGATCTTGAGCCTCTGAAGAGCGATAATGTAACGGCCCGGGAAATATCATCGCCTGAATACAGGCTGTGAGGAGTCCCACTATCCTGGTTAGATTCCAAAGCAATATAGCTGGTCTCTTTAGAGCTGTCCTCAGATCCTTCCTTATAGACCTTATCTTGGCCGCTGGAAGTTCTAACATGGCTTTCTTCGTATCTACCGTGAAGCCTAGGAATTCTATCCTCCTGCATGGCATCAATACTGACTTCTCTGTACTGACTAGAAATCCTAGCCCTGCGATCAAGGATACTGCCCATTGCACTTGCTTCTGCAACCTCTCCTTGTCCTCTGCCATAAAAAAGATGTCGTCCAGATAGATGATCATCCGAATTCCCTGCTCTCGTAAGGCGGTCGCAAGAGACCTTAAAAGCTTGGTGAAGGCCCAAGGCGCTGATGCTAGACCGAACGGCAGGGTCTTGAACTGCCATATCTCCTCTTTCCATACAAATCTTAAGAATGTTCAGTATTGAGGTGCTATGGGCAACGTCAGGTAAGTGTCTTTCAAATCTAGACGCGTCAGCCAATCGTTCTTCCTGAGAAGATCTGCTAGCAGATGGATCCCCTCCAACTTGAAGTGCCTGTATACTAACCAACTGTTCAGTTCCTTTAAATTGATGACCGGTCGAACTTTGCCCTTGTGGTGGACTAGAAACATGTTGCTCAGGAAACCCCCCGTTTGTGGCTGCGCTCGCTCTATGACGTGTTTGTGCACAAGCGCTTGAATCTCTGCATCTAACAGCATAGCCTCTGCTTGCGAGCTGTGCATGCGCGGAGGGGGGCTTCGCTGCACTGGAGTCTCTACGAACTCTAGATGGAAACCTTGTGCAGTCTGTAGAACCCAACCGTCTGCTGATAGCTTGCGCCAACTGGAGGATACGCCGCTCTTCGCCCTCTCATCTGGGGTATTGCTCTGGTGCCTGAAGTATCCTCTACTTCTGTTAGGAAAAAAGGTGTCTTGCTGGCACGTTTCCCAATACTGGGCTCTCGGACCTTGGGGCCTTCTGTTTGAATTGAACCGGCCAGTCGATATAGAGGTCCTTGGCCTCTATATCGGCTAGCCCCTGCGAAAACATTTCCTGGAAAGACTTATCTTATTGAGGCTTGAGCCTTCTCTAGCGCAGTGTAGGTTCCCACAAATTTGTTCATCTCCTTGACAAACGTGTCTCCAAAGAGCAGGCCTTGCGGTCCCTCGCGGCTTCATAGGAGGCCAGGTCTCCAAGTTTATTGTGCATCTTCAGTAGCATTGATCTACGTCTCTCAGCTGAGATTGCGCTGTTCGCATTTCCAAGTAAGCAAACCGCTCTCAGGCCCAGCCGGCTAAAGTAAATGGATCTACGGGTTCACCCGCGTCTTTGGACCTCTCTGCTAGATCCATTATTTTCGCAAAGGGCCCCCATCAGGTCCAGGATCTTGTCCTGGCATGACTTCCAGACACAGTCCACACCCTTCTTGGCGTCTTTGCCCGCTTTAGTTACAAAGGTCAATATTTTAGGGTCCAGCTCCGGGGTATCAGTTACCTTCCTGGTAAGCTCTGGTCTAGGATATTCTACTCTGAGACAGAATCTGGTATCTTTCTCCAGTGGCTTCCTCAGTTTCTGAGCCATGTACAAAGCCACCCTTGGGGATGCTTTATTCTCGCAGTTTGTTTTGCTCTGCAACCTTATGCTCTCTTTACCTAGACTTCTGTCGTCATCCTCTTGCTCTTCTTCCTGGTCAAACTCTTCCAAGGATGAAAGAGCATCCCCAATGTTTTTCACCCCTGGGGTAGGGGGTACGAGGCTGGGCACTGCTGATTTTTCTAGAAAACCATTTTTAAGCCTGTTAAAGGCATCAGCTGCCTCCTGGTGCTTCTCTCTCTTCCCTATCGATGGGCCGGGGGGGGTGGAGGGGGGATAGAAGAGCGTTTCCTCTTCAGGGCAACTTTACACCCCCTATTAGTGCTTTCTAGAGGCTGAATAGTGGAGGTTGCCTTGCAAGCCAGCTCTGGTGCCCAATATGCTCTCCAGGGTTTGTAGCCTCTCCTGGAGTGGCTCTACTCCTTGAGCTACTGCTCTCAACAGAGTCTCCCAAAACTCTCTTGAAACTGTGTGAAAGTTCTATTTCCTCCTCCTGCAGTGCCTGCTCCTGATCTCTGTATTCACTCTAGTCCTCCTCTCCCCTGTCACAAGCCATGTTGTGGAATATGTGGGAGGGAAACACACAGCCCTGAGTAATACAAATGACATTCCTGTCTGTTTTATGCGCTTCCTACTTATGTTATTCATACTGAACGGAAGGAATAAGAGGGTACTTAGCTGTCGTTAGCAGCCAAAAAAAAAAAGTGGAAAGGACCTAGGACAGCAGGGATTTATAACATGAAGGGATCCCTCATTGGTCAGCATGTCTGAGGCTATGGACTACCAACCCGCTAGGGTTCATGGCGGATGTAGTCTGGACACTCTTCTTCAGCAAGTTGTTTTTGCTAGTCTGTTTTCTTTCTTTTTATGCCAGTTGGGCACTGACAACTTAAAAAATAACTAAACAAAATGAAGGTTTTGAAAGGCTGTTTAGCAGTAATAAAGAAGATAAGCATAATGCCCGCCTCCGGTCTTGTATTAGAATTAGTTTAAAATTTGAGAAACCAGAGGCATGAAGCTTGGATCTGATCATGCAAAGTCGCACGCAGGACCAGAATATCTATATTAAAACCACAATCCTTTTTGTCAGGGTGGAATAATTATAAACTAATCAAACACAAAACATGTTTTAAATGCTTTCATATATTTTGCTGACACAATATCGATATCCCACTTCATCACAGAATATAAATCACATTCACATAAGTGCAGGGGTCATGCCCTAAAAATTAAAGTGGGGGGGACTCATCAGCAGGCGCAATGGGATCCGACGTTGCCAGAAATTAGCATATCAATGTGAAATATGCACATTTTATTAAATTGGCTTAGCATACCCACCCAAATTGCACAGGAAGGATGACATTTGCCTTTCATAAAATCAACACACACAAAACCAAGCGAGGACATTTTCTTCTAACAGTGTTTTAGAAAACATTAAAAGGTGTGCATGTTTCAAACTCCAAGAACCAATAAAAATGTTTTCCCTGGAACTTGCAGTACCAAAATGGGACATTTCACCTTTAGTTGTTTGTTATTTTTCATTAGTGAAGTGGTGAAGTGTCCGGCCTGCAAACCTGACAACTGCTGTTCGATCCCCAAGATCGGATTTAATTCATAAATTCAAAGAGGACGTTCAATGTTTCTCATTTTAGCTCAGGGGAATGAGTCTGAAAAAAGTGGGTGGACTCTGTCCACTGGTGCAACTTCCGCCTTGAGACATGCTGCCAACTCTGGATATGATCTTCTGTTCAATCTGTTCACAATGAATAGCTGTGTTAGGCGATCCTCTGCCCACCGATCCACTGCACACCAGAACACTGCTCACATTTCCCCAATACCTCCCTCCAGGGTTCGAGGCTCATGTGATTTGGTTAACCCAAAGGACCGAAAGCTCCGTACCAGGTATGGTGTACAGGCTCGATTGCAACCCTTCCTGCACTGGCAGTTGCCATGGAGAACATACAGCAGAAGGGGTGGCGTTACATCTCCACGCCGATCACGTGATCCAGAGTGGCGTTCCTCACGTGACCTTGGTGGACGTCACATGACCCAGAAACGTCACATGACCCAGAAACGCACAGTATATAAGGCTTGAGACACGGAACACTCATTGCTTCTCAGCTGTCTTCAGACCCTGTTTGGCGTTACGTTTTGCTCTTCTGTTTACCTTGACCTCGGAACTCTATCTTGGACTCCTTCGGATACTCCTTTGTACCTTTGCTTGGAACTGTTAACCTGTTGCTGGATTTTGGACACGACCCTGACTTGCCTTTGGATCATCCCTTGGTACCTTGTTGAACTCCTACGCCATTTCCCTCTTGGGATTCAAGTCACGCCCTCAGGTGGTTTATCCTGCATCCACGCTATTCTGCGGTTCTACTGTTCTAGGGACCGCCTCATCTGAGTCTCGAACCTCCCTCCTAGGTTTCCTGGGTTTTCCTAACACCAGATAGGTAAGACTATTCAGATCCTTTAGTTAACATGATATATTGTAATTGCCTGGTACTTAACCTCGTTCTTTTTGACAGCAGCATCGGTGTTCCAGAGGTTCCGTGGATCCGGGAAGTAACATCTCCCACCTGTGGCCTCAAAGGTCGCACAGCGGGTTTCTTTTAGTTCCCCTGTGCGTCACTTGAGGACGGAGGATTCAACGGTCTACACGACACTAAAGTCAGAACAAGCTGTATGAAATGGAAATTAATTTCCTCTATTTGTTTCAACATGACAATGTTACCTCTGGGACTTGTGTTCACATTCTAGTTCTTCATTTCAGTTCTCAGAGAGGCACAACTCCACCTCACTAATGAGGCCCAAGAAGGCTCAAACATGTGTATGGGGTTGCTGTTGGTACATAGCATTTCGGTGCTGGACTGCCCATGTGGGCGGGACAAAGACTAATATGCAAATGGTTATTTCCCATCTGTGAAAGGTACAATGAGCAAAAAGCGATGGCAGCAAACTCTCAAAGTGGGGAAAAAAAAAGCACAGAACATGTTATCATGCCGTGTTCTTTCTGGAGAGGTGTGCCTGATACCTTTTTTGAAATATATTTGCAAGGAACTTGGGGTTGGTCACCCTGAGTTACCTGTGGGAACCCAGTTGTGGACTCCCCGCTCACTGTGCTCGGATGCACAGCTCCACCTCACTGATGTGGCCCAAGAAGGCTGAAACACGTGTATGGGGTTGCTGTTGATACTCTTGTTCAGAAGGGAATTGTCATAGCATTTCGGTGCTGGACTTCCCATGTGGGCGGCACAAAGACTGATATGCAAATGTATATTTCCCATCTGTGAAAGGTACAGTGAGCAAAAAGCGATGGCAGCAAACTCTCAAAGTGGGAAAAAAACCACAGAACAGATTATCATGCCGTGCTCTTTCTGGAGAGGAGCGTCTGCTACCTTTTTTGAAAAACTTCATTTTGGCTACACTGTTGTCTGGTCTGTGCATTTATCTTCACTGTGTCCTTCACAACCCTTATGTATTAATTTGTTCATCATGTGGAAAGGCACAGGCTGTTCTTGAGCCCCATTTCAGATCCTTGAGAAATGTTCTCCCTTGCAAGAATTAGCTGAACACTTTTTGGCACCTCTTTCCATCCTGGCCTTGGCTGCTTTGAGCTTTCGGCCTGTCAGCAAAACCAAATGACCATAGCTCAGGAATGTGGCCGGGCAAACTAGAATGGCAAAATCTGCAGCATTTTGCAATGGTGTATTTTAACATGGCAGACCTCTTCTTCAATACAATTATCAACTACAACTACTAAAGCTCAATCTACACAATCCAAATAAATCCAACCTATTCACCTTCATCTAATAATATAAATGTTGTGAAAATAATACAGAGGAATGCAATGCTGCATGTGTGTGTTTCTATGCAGTGCATAGCCTGAATGTTCCCTAAAGTGTGTCAAAACTACACATATTCTAACTATAATGTCCCAACGTTGAAGGCATGTGACCCCTACATCACTACCAGGGGTCTGCTGCCTGCTTAAAGAATTATTTTCATCTTGTACTGGCACACACCTTTAGGACGTTGGATTTGCACGTTTACACCCTCCTCGAGCATTCCCAAAATACACAAAGCCGGAGGCATCTCAAATGAATCATCGAAAACAGAGGCTACTGCTTCCCCTATTATGGATCACAATTATGCACCAGTTGATAGTCCCACACCATGTGAACAAAGGAACCACTAAAGTATGGTATCTGCTGTAATAGACAGGCCTCCTATCATCAATGTAATGTAATCTCACCTGCGTTATGAATCAATTCATGAGCATGCATCAACTTTTCTTACCAGCTCCTTAACATGTTTCAGAGAACTCGAAGTGACTTTCCAATGTTCATTAATAACATGGTGTGTGCAATCTAATGGTTTGGTGAATCGAAGACACTTTATTGGCTTTTCTCAGTTGATGGATTCACTCCTCGGTCCCCCTCTTCCAGGCGCAGACCCCTCTTTGCTTTCAGCGTCCCTCAACGGGTTAACTATGGCTTTTCCAGCATTCGCTAATCTCAATGTCTTTTTAAAAACAGTTCCAGTGTACATCCCTCGGCCGGGTTCACCTTTGTCAACTTCATATTCAATTTTACTTTCAATGTTCATGGGATTCACTTCCCTTACTTTCGTTATAGTTCTTAGGTCAAAGGCTTTCGACTATACAGGGATTTTGCATGGCCCCCTGTATGACCACTTTGACCTTTCTTGGCAGCTCTCCTACGGCCTTCAGGTATCTGTAGTTTCACTCAGACGGGGATTGACCCGGGACTCTCGGAGCAGCACCCACATGGTACTGGCCCCCTTTTGCAGCTGGTCTCCCCCCTTTTCAATGTTACAGTTCTTTAAACTTCTCTCACTTTGCGAATTTCATTCACCACAACCCGGTTCTTATCGTCTATCCCCTTGACTCACCGGCTGTGATGAACCGCTTGGCTTTCTTCTTTACTGGAGTCAAGGCCGGTACCATGGAAGCAGGAGTCTCCCTCGCTCTGGCGTATCAGGGTCGATAACCTCTGTGTACCGTTGACATCTGCTGCAGCACACTTGGGCTATTGTCCTCAGTCTTACTATTCTTTCAGGAGAGGGTTTGTGGGGTTTTGTTGAAAATAAAAGGTGTCTCTCCTCTTCAGCATCTCAATATTTGCCACCTTTTTCCTCCTCTTGAACTGCCGGGCCAGATAGCTGTCTCGTCGTGTGGTATGCTTTGTTCGTACTGTGCTCTCTTGCTCCACCTTTTATCCCTGTGGGGAAGGGAAAGGGCCGTCAGGTGTGCGTGATTCTGATCAATTGCCCGACTTTGACTGACCCTTGTATTGGGACATGTCAGGTAAACAGGTCTGGTGTTAGTCTGTACTCTGGTGTGTCGTGCGAAAGTGTTTGTGTCAGAAAAGTGTGGCTGATGTAGTGGTTTTGAATGTCCTACGTTGTAGGATGGGGTCAAGGTGTTAAAAGAAGCGGGATACCGTGTTCCACTCCCACAGGACCCCCGGCCCATCCAGGTGATCCTCCCTCACTAGTCCACCCCCTGGACTAGTGCGGGAGGGAGAACTGCATCCAATAGTGATGGCTGTGTCATTGCCACCTGGATGATAGATCCCTGGGGTTTAGCCGGAGAGACACCTCAGGTTTCTCACAGCGCGCCACGTTTTATCTGGACGCTAAGTGGGAATAAGGGGCAGGTGTGTGCAGTTAAAGTTACGTGCCTGACTCTGCCTGATCTCGTTAGAGGGACAGGCCTTGTGTAACATATAGGAGGTAATCCTTCTGATCCTATTCCCCATCTTCCTCATCTCAGTACTATGTTAGGAATGAAGTGGGGAGGAATTAAGGGAACTATAGTTACCTATAAAATGGGTAGGTATGGGAGATGAATGAGTGGTTGTAAAAGGGGGATACCATGTCTCACCATCGGGTGTTTCTCCCCCACTCCCTAAGGGTCCCCTACCCAGGTGATCCTCCCTCGCTTGTCCACCTCCCCCATGGTCAGGATCCAAAAGTGATGGCCCTTCTCTGGCCACCTGAGTACAGGATCCCTGAGGACTAGGAAGTGAAAGACCCTCTCGGTATTCACATACCCTACCCCTATGCGATGTGGATGTCTGTTTCACAGGGTAATAAAGAAATTAAATCCACATTACTGAATTTAAGACAGCTTTTACTTGTTCCTGCTGAGGCTGTACACTACAATTTCCTACAAAAAAACCTAAATATTTTACAGCTGACTGGGCGAGTTTGCATTTTCTTGCGTTAGCCAGGCTTTCCGTAAGGCTCTCATAATGGTGTAGAGAGGAAATAAATGGTCTTCCCAGGTTTGACTGTAGATAATATCTATGTGGGCCCCACAGAAGTCACAATAAGGTTGTAGGATGACGTCCATCAGTCTTTGAAAAGTCTCTTTCCATCCTTCAGCTGTGTACACCTGGCCATATACAGGCATCTGTGGTCGTTCCCAGCATCCTAGTTCTCCTATTTCCTGGGGTGCCTTCTTAGGATATGGTAATTCCTTCAGTGCTATCGTTTTTGTCCCTCCTTTTTTTGGGCTGTCAGTTATGTATTGTATAGCCTGGTCTTTCTTCCAATTGTCCATCATATCAAGGGTCTTGATGTAGCTATCTTCGTATGGGAATGTTGTCTTGGACACCCATCTCAATGTTGTTGTTGTCCCTTGGAATCTTTCTCGGGTTGTATGCATGTACAGGTACATAAGGCATTGTGCTCTTGCTGCTGGTATTTCAGTTGCCACAAATGTTCTGGAGGCACTCATGGCGCAGGGTATAAGAAAGCAGACATAGCACCTCTCCCCCGTGGTTTGTTTGCCTACTTTAGTCATGTGCTTGTATCACATGTTATTGGATAGTCGAGCTGTATCAGTGAGATAAAGATAAACCCCTCCCATATCTACATCAGCACTGCGTCTACCTCTCCTTACTGATCCTGCAGTGCTCACCTCACAAGCTGACATGGTCGTCCCTCCTGCCGACATTGGGGTTGTGTTAGTAGGGGTTACAGCTTTAGTCTTTATAACAAAAGGACATTTGCCCCAAAATAAGAGCAACAATACCAAATGAAAAGAAGACAACGCAATTAGCACGTTTTTAATAACGGACCCCATCACATACTCCTTTCTGGAATCTCGTGCAGCTTTAGAAATGTGTGTTAACTACCTGCAATGCACCAGAAATGCGTTAATGGGTTATCATTTATTAATTCAAGCCCTGCAAACTTGATATTGGGTCATTGCAAGGAAAAACAATTGTTCCCAAACTCTGTGTTCTAGGATCACGAAGTAACTGCAAGCACATAAGGGTTTCCTCTATTCAATTGTGGGTACATTTGGGACAAATGGGCCAGGAAAACACGGAAAAACACACTACAATGTTGTTTTCAAGTGCTATTGGATCTCCTAACAAATTGGACAAAGTGGCCTTGTAAGGACGCAGGATGTGGATCATCGAGAAGCATTGGACACTGTAGTAATAACAGTCACAACTTTCACAATGAATGCTGTCAGCGTGCAGAAAGAAACATAATAAACAGACAATGTGCCCTCACTCTGGATGTAGGAAGTCCTTTCCCCATCTCTCTTGCTCTGGAGCGAGTAATCAGAGGTTGGCATCTGCTATGCTGGGATGTTCCCAGGTGCTTGTTTTGTTCTTCTGTTTGTGGATCGTTGGCCCTTTCGTTGTTGGTGCTAGGAGAGGCCGCCGCTTGACAGGGCTGGACGTCCCCAAGGTAGTTCTGAGCCTTCTCATCTTGCAATTTCACTGCCCAATCTGTAACCTGCTCCACTGTGTATGGCCCGGTAAACCGGTGCTTGTACCACTGGTGTGTAAAGTCTCTTAAAAGCACGTGGTCCCCGGGATAAAGCTGTGGAGGTATCAGCTGTTCTTTGTTTGCTTCTCAGTTGTTTTCTTTGTTTTCTTCGGGCCTCTCCAGCTGTCCCTGCAGTTGGCGAGAAATAAAAGAGGCACTAGCAATCAAGGAAGCACTGTATTCCTAACTTTCCTGCCCCAATACATCAAACATGTTTTCTGCGTCTAACAGTGCCTTAGTGGAAGGAGCCAGGGGAAGTCATGTGCCGTCCTGTCACCACCTCATGTGGGTTAAATGGTGTTTGGACACTGGTTTATTGCACAATGCGAATAAGTCTAAAGGTAGACAATGCCGCCAACTTTTGTTGAGCATCTTCTTCAATTTTGCAATGCCTTCCCTGAGCAGCCCGTTGAGGTGATCACACACCTCGTTTGCTTGCCAGTGATAGGCACAAGATAATTTATGTTGTATCCCTAGCAAGGTTGTGATGTGGTGGAACATCTCATTGGCAAAGTGAGGACCATTGTCAGACTACAGGACGTCACACCCGCCCCATCATGGGAACATATCACGAACCAGGAATTTTGCTGCTCTAATGGCATCGGGATGGGAACAGGGACCGGCTTCGATCCATCGGAAAAATGGCCACAAAACCATCATCATGTAGCAGTAGCCCTGGCATACTTGGAGCATATCCACAGTCAACATGAAGGAGTTGGAATCCAACCATTGGGGCAACATATAGCTCCTCTCACTACCCTTAAAGTATGACTTGCAGTACATTGTTTACAAACAAGTCAAGTAATCATGAATTCTGCTACATTTTCTGCCAAATTAGGATAGAACCAGTCTTCTCCAATATGAGCAGCAAGTACATCCTTCCCCATATGGGTAGGATGATATTGTCAGTGCAGTATGCAATAACGATAATGGCATTACCACCTTTTCTGTATTGTTTTGCCTCCATAAGGTGTCTGTCAGAGATACTATACATCCCCTCTTTAGCCACAATTCCTTTCCTTCCCTGGGTGCAGCGCCCTCCAATTCCATAATCTGCGTCACTGGCAATATGTTATACCCTTCTTTCAACATCATCGCTCGTACACAGTTGCTTACTGGGGAAGAGGCGTCCATTTCCAACATGTCCCCAAAATAAGCAGCGTGTTTTGCTTCAACATCCACTGCCTCGTTGCCCCTAGAGAAGGGATCACCTTCCCACCGTGAGGGCCTGGCACTTCACCACTGCCATGTGCAGTGGGAGCTGAAGTGCCTCTATCAGCCTGCCCAATAGGAGTGTGTGCTGCACTGGTGACATCAGCATGCCTGAAGCCCCTCCTCAGCCAACATGACAGCCCAGAATACACTGTAGATGTCACGTATGCCGATTTGAATATACTGTCACTTCCTTGTTTCTGCTATGTTTCATTGCCAATATTAAAAAGGTACTAACTCTGCACTCTGCATGGAGAAATGTGGTGGTAAATGTGTGCTCACCACTATCTCGCTCGTCCTGTCTACTTTTAACCTCACAACTGCTGTCCCTGTATGTCTTGACCCTGTATGTCTTTCCCCTGTCGCCTGCTCAATGGTGGACGACACGTCAATATAAAGAACCTCTCCCCCTCAAGTGCATTCTCCTGTACCTTTGGGATGTCGTGGTTTTCTATGTTGGCGGTACAGTTGTGAACATAGTCGTCATGCTCTATGGGTTCGGCGATGAAAGACATCGGTTGACAAGTCTGCATCTCACTATCTTGAGGACAGGGTTTGACAGTAGAACCTCATACCCTGAGGCCCTCTGTGTTGTCAATGTACTTTTGGGCCTTTCCAGTATTACGCGAAGGGAACATGCTCTACAAAAAGAGAGTGGTGCTGCATCCCATAGTAAGACTCGCTGACTTGTCTACTGTGAATGCGGCAGCGGCCAGTGCCTGTTCGCAAGCATAGTGTCCTCTCATCACTGGGTCTAATTTCCCACTGTAGTATGCTAATGGTTTGTGCCCCATGCTCGTCTTCTGTGTCAGTACTGCAGTCATTACTACTCCATTGGAGTGTGAGAATAAGAAGACTTCATCTTGATAATCTGGGATCCCTAACACGGGAGCTCTGCATATTTCTTCCTTCAGCTCCCAAATGCCTCTCATTTCTTCTGTGCACTGTAAGGTGCCAAACCCTCTCTGTGCTTCCTTCAGTGCACTTAACAAGGGCATAAATAAATGCTGTAGTCAAATACCCACGCTCTGCAATAATTACATAGTCCTAGGAACTGTTGCATTTGTCTTATGGTTGTGGGTTTTGGAGTCTGGCGCATTGCCTCTGCTCTTTCTGGTGTCACTTTTCGTCCATCTTGCTAGATCAGTTGCCCAATGTACAACACCTCTTTCTGGCAATATTGTAATTTGGCCTTGTGTACCCTTTTTCTGCAAGCACAGTCAACTTGTGCAACGGGTCATCTCTACACTGTACCTCTGTTTTACTGCAAATCAATATGTCTTCTAGGTACTGTATAATGATGCTTTCTAACTGTAAATTCTCTAAGTCCATTTGAAGGACCCTGTGGAATATTGAAGGTGATTCGCAGTACTTTTAAGGAAGTCTAGTGTGTTTCCACTTCTTATTTCTATATAGGAGGAAAGTTAGTTCTTGTGAGTCAGGGTGTAGTGGTATAGAGAAGAAGGTATTCTTCCAATCTATAACTGAAGTGGGTAGCTTCTGTAGGAATGCTACTCAAAATCATTGCTGGGTTTAAAACTAAAGGAAATTCTGCCTCAACAATATGGTTCAGAGGGCGCAAGTCCTGTATAAAACACTCTGCCGCCCTGTCGCCTTTTTCACAGGCTACACTGCTGTGTTGCACAGTGATTCTGATGGTATTAAGATGCCTTGCTTCAGTAGAGCAGATATTGTCTAATAAATACCCTCGTCTGCCTCCCTCGACAGGGGATATTGCCGCGCTCTCAGTAAAATTGCTCATGGCTTCAGTTTTACCTTTACTCCACCCATCCCTTTCAGAATCCCCACCTCATAGGAAATTGTGGCCCATAAAATGCTGGGGACCTTTGCCAAGTCTTCCTCAAGAAATGTCGGCGGCACTTGTAGCATCATCGCCATTCTCTGTGGTACCTCCCTGTAGTGTATCTTCACCCAGCATGTAATGCAGCTGTTAAACACTACCTTGTGGTCTGAGCGGTTGTGTCTATGAACAGTTCTTCGTCTGTTACAGTGGTTGACCTGGACCCTTCTGCTACTTCAATCACTGGCCTTCATGCTTGTCCTGTGTCATCTGTCCCATGTACTGTTATTCGGTCGTCTCCCACTATTATCGCCTCTAATTCTAGGGCTAGTACCGTACCCCCCTTTTCGTCTAGTGGTAACTCTGGTCTGAATATGTACTCGTTGGGAAGGCGCCACAGTTTTCCCTGTATTCCCGGAAGCCATGCTATTATTACTTCGGCTCTATACCGAAACAGCTCTTCATCTGCGGGTACCCCCCTCTGTACTGCGCGTCCACAATAAGCTTGATTTCCCTATGTTTAGAAGGTGGATCCCAGGTATGTAACACACTATCCCTTTGTCAGTGAATGAGATGGTCATGTTAAGTTTGCTCATGATGCCCCTTCCCATTATGTTCACAGGTGTCTGGCGGGAATACAGTAAGGGTGGAGCTAGTTCAGGCTCCCCTACAGAAAGTGTAAGATCATCTGTACAAGGAATACATTCCGTCGCCCAGAAAATCCCTGAGAATTCATGGCGTTGCCTGACATTCTATACCTCCCCTCCCAGATGCAGGATCTAGTTGCCCGTGTCTACAAGAAAGGAGAAAGTCTTGTCATCTATCGTCACCCCTATGTGCGTTTCCTCCAGCGGGTTTGGTGTAATCAATAGGATGGAACACATCAGGTCTGTTTGTGGGCTGTCCTATTGAGGGTATAATGACATTCCATTCCCTGCAAACGGGTTGCCTCCCACCACGGTAGTCTCCCCTAGTTTCCGAATGGAAGCCATTCCCATGGAGTCTGCTGTATGTGCTAATTTCCCGTCATTTTGTGATGCCATGTATGGTGGCTGTGTGTTATTTTGCGCATGTGGTATCTGGGGTGTCTGCGAATATGGTTGCGCTGGTGCCTGGATTTGTGGTGTCTGTGTCATAGACTGGTGTGTCTGCGAGTATGCGTTCGGTGTCTGTCCATGTCATTGCATCTGTTCCTGGGCATAGTACTCAGTCTGCTGCCCCTGATAAGTTGGCTCATATTGCATTCGCCCATTCTGCTGCATCCCCCCCTCTGCTCCTACACACTCCAGAGATGTGCTCTACCTCTCTGCACACCCAGCACTGGGGTGGTTCTCTCATCTGCCTCGGGTACCCCACAGAGAACCCTTCTGGACCTTTTTGAACTTTTTGCCTGTATCCGCGATACTCTCCTGAAAACCCCTCTCCGCTTTGTTGCATTTGATGCCCATACCCGCGTGCCCCCTAGGTGGCCCCACCTCTTCCTCTGAACCCACGCTGTGCATCTCCCGGCCCCATAAACCCTCCTCTCGTGGTGGCAGTGTGTACTGTGTCTGTGGTGTGCTTTGTCCTCCCGTGCTTATTAACACTGCCCCTTCCATGGCGTAATTTGAAAGTTTCTTCTGCACCAACTTCGCCGCCTTATACTTTCTTTCCTCTCGCTTTTTCCTTGTTTTTTCTTGCCCTAGCCTGCAAAAGTGTACTATAGTGAGTTGAATTTCTGAACATGGTTTTGGTTCCATCCCCACCAACTTCTTGAGTTGCTTTAGCACCTGGTCTGGCAACCCTTGACAGTGTACGGTAGAATAACCACACTGTCTTGTCTCACGGTTCTTGCGTTTCAAGTCTGCATAACTCTTGAATAGCCTGAATATATTGTAGGGGCCTTCGTCTTCTCTCATTTTGCGTGCCATTATTGCACTAATATCTGATGTGTCTGGGTGCTGCACCCGTAGAGATTGCCTTATAGCTGCTTGGCAGTTGTTAAACAGCGAACCATTGTGCGCCGTGTTATGGGTTGTTACTCCTAGGTAGCTGGCCCTTTTCCATAGATCATAAGCCGCCTCGCTGAGGATCGCCGCTAATTAACCTTTCATGTTCCCTACCGCTAATATCTGTTCTGCTGTTATTCTTTCCATTTTGTATATCCATTTCCCCGCCCTGCAGTCAACGAGGGTAGCTTACACCTCAAGTTGTCTTTGTCTGTTTCCAAAGTATGTCATGAGGTCGCCCCCCCGTTCTTTCTCCAGTAAGAGGAACTGTGTCAGCCCGATCTCTCCCTCCAGTCTCCCAGTGTCTTTGGTGGCGGTGAACGCCTTCGCTAATTCTCTCCTGTTAGGGAGAAATCTCATAAATGTGCCAATTCCCTTCACCTTAGTGTCCCCCAGCAACTTTGCTGGATTTTGAGGACTTGATTATTTTATCTGGAAATAGTATGAGCCTTTTTTCCCCCACTCTCATGTATTTTGATGTGTGTTTTACATTTGTGTTCTTTGACTTTGGAGTTTTACGATGACTCCATAGGCATCTTTTCATGTGCGTTACACAGCACCCTCAGTGCAGTGACACAGGGTTGTCTTTTCAGACTTCCCAAAGGTGTAAATACCTTCTCTGGGTTTAACTACTGTTTCCTGGAGGATGTAAAGGGAAATTGACTTTACTAGTCTTTCCAAATTCCTAGACCCAGCACACACCAACTTACAATGGAGTCCTGGAGGGGTTACCTAGTATCCCCTGTGTCTAAATACTCATATAGCAGTCAAATGCTACCCTTTCCTATTGAAAAGGCTGGTGGCAGTGGTTTTACAATTAACTACCATGATTTTTCCTGACCGCAAACACCGGTAGCTAAAAATCACAGGAGCCATGTTTTTCAAGATGGCACCTTAAGCCCCTTTGTTTAAAAGGGTCCCGGTCTTCTTTTTTTTGCCATTTCTTTTTGGAAAGGTCCTTCTAGTGTTTGTCTCTGCGTGCCAAACCAGGTTTGGTCCCTTTGCTCGTGTGCCTTTGGCGGGCTTCAGGCCTAAAGACCAACTCTGGCATCTGAGTGTCTGGGGTGGGCAGAAATTGAGGGAGGTGCCCGAAATTCCCTGTGCTTAGTCTCCTCTGAGACCCAAATGCACTCTGGCGTGATTGGCTGGCTGACTGTACGGCAAGGACAACCACCCTGCTGGGTGAGTGACAACTAGGCTGGAATGAAAAGAAGAAAACTGTTTAAAAAGTGAGTCTCCAGGACTGGAAGGCAGAGTCGACCACTGGAAAGGAAGAACCGAAGACGAGTTGGAAGAGGACAGCTGCTGCAACTCCTGGATCATTGGTTTGCCTGGTGAAGCCCCTCTGCAGGTCCGAATTGCCAAACTCCATTTGACAGAGAAGCTCCTTCAAGGATGGCTTCTTCCTTTGAGTTGGTGGGACCAATCAACTCATAAGACACCTGGATACAATTCTAAAGGCTGGTTATGATTAACCAGGGAGAGGAACACCAGTTTGTGTTCTTGAATCTACAGCTACTGGAACTAAAGTGACTCCATCTTATTTGCTTTCTTCAACGATCCCGTGCAGTGCAGGAGTCCCCCAACATCCTCCCTCTTGTCCCCACTGCAGAGGCTCAGGAACAGCGATATCTGCAGGACCTGCCAGGAACGACGACTTCAGCAGCATTTGTTTCTTCATAAAAAATGTACTGTGCCAACCCGATTGAGAGAACGGCACTCTCGCAGTGAAATTTCGCGAAACTTTCCCAACTTGCAGGCCTAATCAGCTTGTGACCCGACATATGATTCTTTTTCGCCCAAACTACTTCGAAGAACTTTCGCAAAGACTATCCAGAACATTGACTTTGGCCTGGCATATTGACTTGAACTGAACTCTTCTGGTGAACTGAAACTATTTTACTGTCCAAAAAGTATATATGATCTATTTTACTTACCTTGTGCCTTTTGCTCCTTTCTAAGTAACTGAACTGCTATTTGGCTCCTATTTCAGGGGAGCACAAACTATCTCAAAACCTTATAATTGTGTATTGAAGTGTATTGGTTTATAATATTAAGTTGCCTTCTTCTAGTGACATGTTTTATAAATGATTATGTAATAAATTACTAAGTGTTTTTACCAAGAAACCTAAGTGTTTACTTGAACCACTGTGATTGAAAGTCCTTTGTGTAACTCATTTTACTGCTCACATTCATTCTTGAGATTAGCCTGGCTGCTCAGCTCGCTACCAAAAACTGTGTGGTACAGACTTATACCAAAGGTTGGTTTGGCACATGGGGAAAACCACAAACTAACGTGAATGTTACTGACTCTGAATGCTCTCGCCTAGCAGTATATCACAAAGGGGGTAGCCACCAGACAAAGTTGGAACATACTATTGATTGTGTATGTTACTGTTTACAGCTAAATAATTGTGGTGTTACAAAGAATCACCAGTGGTTCATACTCGTGATGTAGTCTAAAGGCCCTTATGGGGTGAGAATGATAAATATATTGCATTGTACATGTGTCCACAATATTGTCACGAAAAACAACTTCTTTTGATGCAAGTTTATTACATAAAGCTTCTCCTATCAGGACAGCAAAAAAACAAAGTGTGGTATCCTGATATATTTGTAAAAAATCAGATAGCATTAGAGCATACGTCTCAAGTATATTCTGCAGTATCAAGTTGATAGAATAAAGAAATCAACAAAAACAACAACAATGTAGAAGTGAGTACATTTTCATCAACCTAGAGAAATTACCCACTAGATTTAGACTTCAACAAACAAAGGAAGACGGGTCAAATGGACGTTGGTTAATGGTGCACAGGTATATATGGGTGAGGAACACTTGTCCTTACAATGTCAAGACAAGACCTATATGATTGTGTATTGATTTGGAATCTATTGGTGACCAATCCTCGGTAGGAGAGCGGCTTGCCACTGAATGCTCCCACGTATAGGAGTGGCATAACACTCGTGAGGGCAAGATATGCTACAACTCCACCTAATGTTATTCCTTTCTGCAGTTCTTTAGATGCTGGTTTGCATGCAGATCATACCAGTGCACGCCCCGCTCTGGACACGCCTGCATTACACAGACAGCAGACGCAGCCAATTCTACATTCTAAGCTATTTTGTTGAAACATGTGTAATGCAATGCAATGTTGGTTCGCTTAGCATCTCATGGTTAATTTAGTACAAGCAAACCCAGTGAGGCAACAGAGTAGAAAGGTTCAGTGAGGAAACTGCATTCATGCGATCCCTGGTATGCAACTGGGCCACGTACTAGGCTGCAATATGGTGTGAGGAGTGTGCAGTTGGTCAGGGCACTACTGGGGCATTGAATGTATGAATGCATGGTATGGTATGTATGAGGATCCTCAGGCCACAGCACATATCCATACAACGGAACCAGAAGCAGAGGAGAACAGCTTTCCCGAACACCCCCTTCCCTATCCATAACCTCTACCTTACCCTCTACCTGGTTACTCTACAACCCTCTACCCATCCAATCCATGGATCCTAACCCCCTTTCCCCACGGGGGTTGCGCCAACCCTGTGTAGCTACTAACGCAGGTGCCAATAGACCCCTGGGGGGGAGATAGGAGTATGTGCTACCTCTGCGTGCGACTGGGACCCGACACAATCCACTCCCGTCCTTTCCCACTCCCCCTATCGCATTTGGGTCCGCCCCCTTCCCTAAGCATCCTCGGGAAAGGCATCCTGGTCCTTCGTCCTCGCTTCCTCTGCAGTCATGGTCCGAATCGGCGTCTCTGCCGTCACTGTCAATATCGTCTTGGAAGATTAGCCTTCTCAACACAGTGTCTTCCTGCTGCTCTTCCTCCATGTCTATCATGATTCCGCAGTCCCCCCTCAGGGTGGACCCGGTATTACTTTGGCTCGGTATCGCAGCTGCCCGGTCACACCTCTTTTTCCGTTCTCCAACTACTTGCTCTTCCGTCTCCATGTTTTCCTCAAAACGTGCTAAACAACGTAATCCTTACTTTTCTCACTGAGCGTTCTTCCCCCTCCTTGCACTGTCGCTCTCTTGCCAGCCTCTCTATTTCTAACTTTCTCTTCTCCCTTTTTATCTGTACCTGCCTTTCCCTTTCTTCGTCTTCCCTTTTCCTCGCCATCTTCTTGATCTCTCCCTTTCTCATCTCTCCTCCCGCTCTAGTTCTTTTGCCGTTTGATTTTCTCTTCCTACTCTCTGGTGTTCCTCCCTTTCCTGTTTTTCTTGTCTCTCAACTTCTTACATTATCTCTGCCCATTCTCGTGCCTCACTAGTCTCCTTACCACCTGTTCCTTATTCGTCCCTCCTGGTTCTCCCACTGTCTTTGCGCCTAATTTCTGTAATATTTGTCCTACCGACCATTCGTCGATACTATATCCTCCAGCCCCTCCCTTCTTCACTCTGCTCAGTGGTAGCACGAGTTACGGTTGCGTAGGGTTTTTAGTTTTTACCTGTAACCATAACGTCCCTGTAGCAACGTTTTTCCATTGAATTCCATAGGTTTCTTTGGTGATGCAACTTAACTATAACGTCCCTTTAGCAAGGTTTTTTGTAAGTGAATTTCATATGTTTTTAATAGTGCACTGTAACCATAATGATGCTTCAGGCTAGTTTTTTCCAATAAAGTGGAAATGGTTTTAGTAGTGCAGCTTAACCATAATGTCCCTTTAGCAACGTTTTTTGTGAGTCAATTGCATAGGTTTTTAATAGTGCACTGTAACCAGAACGATGCTTTAGGCTAGTTTTGTAAATTGTAAATTTTGTACATTAAGCGGAAATGGTTGTAGTAGCACAACTTAACCATAACGTCCCTTTAACTATGTTTTTTGTTAGTGAATTTCATAGGTTTTTAGTACAGCACTTTAACCATAACGTTGCTTTATGGTAGTTTTTTCAGGAAAGGCAAAAGTTTTGTAGTAGTGCAACTTAACCATAACGTCCCTTAAACAAGGTTTTTTCTTAGTGAATTTAATAGGTTTTTATTACGGCACTGTAAACATAACTTTGCTTTAGCATACTGTATTTGGAAATTATGCTATGTTTGTAATAGCGCACCTGTATCTTGACGTCCCTTTAGGAATGGTTTGTGTATGTGATTATCACAGAAAGCTCCTTTTACAGTGTCACAAAGTAAGTGTCAATGAAGGGAGTAAGTGCAACATGCATCGTATACCCGCCACACAATTGTTTGCTAAATGGAAGGAACGGTGGTAGTGTGGTTTTCCACACTGCAGTGGAAACCGGTAGAAATAGGTACCTGATCAAAGATAGCTGTTCGTGTTGCAGTGAGTTTTCAAGGGTTCAAGTGTGCAACAGCAATGAGAAACATTTTTTGTGTACTTCCAAAAAAGGGCACCAAAGCAATGAGTGTACAGCGGGCACAAAAGGAAAATGCAGTAATAGGAAAAAGAATGCTATTTGTGGGGGGAAAATGCTCGTGCTGGCAAAAGATAGATTCACATTTGTATAGTAGGACAATGGCACAAGTTGCAAAATGGCACAAATATACTTCACAATATACCGTGCTTTCTCCATTTCCGCACCAAATGAAAAAAAAAATGAAAAATAACGTCCCTACATGGATGGCTGCATATTGGGAAACAGAATTATGCAGGAGATTAGAAACAGAATCATTACCTGCCCTAATAACTCCCTCCCTCGCAGTCGCAGCAGAATTTGCAGCGCGGCACAGGCGCCAGCCGGAGGCTGTCTTTCCCTCCCTTTCCTACCTACCTAAGCTGTTCGCTATGGAACTCAGCTACACCCAATAACAGGTTGGTTTTTTCAACGAACCTCGAACGCATCTGGTGATATAATCTCCTTTGTGAGGCAGCTGCCTGTTCAACTGACACCACACCAGACTTAGCTACTTCCCAACAAGTAATCATGGGCTCACTCTTTTCGTTCAGCGTAGTATAGGATCACGCTCAAGATTCACAGATACGGGGAACACGGCCGGATGCAACGGACTGCAAGATTCTTTTTGGTAACCAATACATTTTGTTCCCAGCTCTCTTATAGAGGCTCCACATGCACTCTTCGGATGCATGAACTGTTTATAACATGCCATGGTTTTTTCATTTTTTTACCATCACCTTTGGGTCTTGCTATCACTGCCCTGATGAAGGCGGAGCTGGTACCGCCGAAACGCAATATTGTCTAGAGGGGATTGGAGGTCCCTCAGAATAATATCTGATCTACATTGGACCTCTCGTCTAGGCAGACCCCACCCCATTGTTGTATGAACAAATATTCACACTGGGGGTTCATTGGTACTTAACATGACCATATAATATTGAAAAAAGTATTTGTTACCTTTTTCCTGTGTTGATGCTACTACATTGGGAGAAATACTCTCTTTATGCTTCATTGACTTCCATTTTTTCTTCTTTCCTCTTAACTAAAATTCATAATTTCTGTTTAGCAATTCTGCATTCTGATTTATGTTTAGAATGAATTTTATATGTATGTAACCTCAAAAATGTTTTATTGATTGTATTTGCCCTCATGGTTTAGGGCATTTATTTCACTTTTTGCACTGATTTTTGCACATAAAGTCTTGTCTCTAACTTATAATAATTTGTATGACTTTCCTTGATGTGTTGCATTATGATGGATACCAATTATATGTAGATGCAATTACCCCAAATGGGGCACAGAGGTTTGGACCAGTGGTAGGACCTTAATTCATTCACACCTTCCTATAGGCCAACCTACACACGTACTAGTACCTTGTGTTAATATTAGTTCCCTTTGCCCTCTTACTGGTACGTTAGCCCACGGGCACAGCCACAGCAGTGTGGCTTTTTTCTTTGTTGAATCTAATATCTCCCTCAGCACAAACGCCACTAAACGTGAGGTAACATGGTGTGCATTTCTCTCTACACAATCAACAAAAATAATGTCGTTTGGATCTACCATCACCAAAGTCGCACACAAAGAAACCAAAAGCAATCACTTCAGTGTAGGTGCTCCATACGCGTACAAACACACATGATACACTGCACACAACTCCCATCGGACGCACTTTTTCATTCACTGTCAAGTAATGTATGTGAAAATCACCCACAGACCATAACGCTGTGGCGCGTACAACACACATCCATAAGCTAACCCTCTGCATTAAGGTGAACATATCTATCGTATAGCACATTCTGTGCGTGCATAGCACACCCACAAAGCTTATTGCGCAATCCCATGTCCTCCACAATCCCAAACAAAATATGTACATTTGCAAAATCACTGTATGTTACACTTACAATCCTGCAACTGTGGTGATGTGTGTGATTTTTTGCAGGTGTGCGCCCGCGGGATTAGGGGAATAAATGTCAACCAAGGTAGGGGATGTCCTTTGTAGTGGTGGCTTTTTTTTTTAAATTAAAAAAGAAGTTTTTTTTTAAAACAACTTCCACAGTAACAACTCTTTTGTCGGGCTTTTATAATGGTTTTAATTTGTTGCTCTGTGCCTCAGATTCTTACAATAGTGTCTTCACTGCAGCCTGTAGATTCAAAAAACAAATGTCATTGCCACTGTGCGACAATGAAATGCCATTTCCATGGAGAAGATGCAGATATCGATGACCAATGTTCTCATTCTTACAGGAATACATCCCAGCAGCACGCAAAACGTTGCACATACATCCGTTGATAAGACGCCTTCCCACCTCTGGCTGCCGACAACATACATTAGAAAAGTTATATACTGAACTTGGTGGTATACATGAGAAAATCACCTTCGCAGTGACAAAAATGTGCTTCACTTCTTTCATTATCTTTTTCAGTTGACGGTACACACTTGCACAAGCTATTGAACCCAAAAGCAATGCTCCATAATGCACTATCACTACGTGTACAGTACCTAAAGTGGCCACTCGTCTACATTCTTCAACCAAATGGTGGAAACTACGGACAGGGACACAGCACCACAAAGTCTCCACTTCGTCCAAATTCAAATTGCTATTAAGGCCTCTTTCAACGGCATGCTGGAGCAGATCGAGCACAAAGCGATCACCCACTAGCAAAACTTTGCGTTTCGCCATCTCTGCCCGCCTCACTACACACAGGAATTAAACAAAACATGACTGCCTTCTCCTGTGACGCACAATCTAAGCACCTCATTGGACAATTGTAACAATCGCATTTCGATTGGCCAGCATGTTCAAAGGCACAGAATATAGCACATGCTCCTCGCAAAGTACCATTAGAGCTGCACCCCATCAATTCAGTTACAGTCCTCCTTCCCTTTTCCACTATCCTCTTCCCACCAAGCCATGATTATGTATTTGTAAGTACTGACACACGCATCCACCAATGGCCTCCAAGACTTCAGCATCCTACAATGTCACTTCTCCACAACAGTTCATATGTACCGTTACAACATTAGGCTACATGTCTGCTGTTATTGGGAAGCTCTTCCAGTTAAAACTTCAGTGAACCATTGCAGTATTTATACATTCATGCACATAAGCACCCATCACCACAAAATAAACTGATGGGCATTTTTTTTAGCAGTGTGTGCACAGGACATTTTTTTTAGCAGTGTGTGCACAACTCTGTTAGGAGTACCTGTGCGCACAATATCTGCTTACAAGCGTCCTCTACATTTTTAAAAAGCATACTAATGTTCCTTCCATCTGCCACCATGAAGTGGCAATTTGTTGGTATATGCTTCCAACGTTTTCATTTACCCATATCATAAACTATATTAGCTAATCAGTAACTCTGTTCTTGCCTTCCCACACTGATACCAAATGTGTTCTCCACTAACCCATCTACTACATAACTATTTAAAATAAGGAAATAAATGCACCACTGAATGTATTTTAGCAACCTACAGGCACTTTCCAAAGAGTCAGTGTCTGCACGGGTGTGGTGCTTTGTACGCTGCACTGTTGCCACAGGCTCTTTTTAAATTTGGCCATCTCCACTTTGTCCTCACCAACTAATGCATGAAAGATTGCGCAATTTGTCCTTCGCCTGCACGGCAGGTATCCTACCTCTGCTTTAGTAAAATGTGTGCACTACCTCCCACTAACTGCGAACAATAAAGTAAAAGCCCTGTGCATTATGCAGAATGACATCTGGTCCCTGGGACCTCAATACCTTCCACTCTCACTTCGTACATATCTGCTTGCTCCACCTTTTCCCTCATCAGCCTCCTACTCCGTCCAGGTCAGTTGCTTGTACACGCAATCAGATGATGGTGCATGTCTTGCTTCTGCTGCAGCCTCTCTGTGCAACAAGCTCTTAGTCTCACTGCACCTTGAGGAGAATAATGGTAGGCTCTCAACGCACCTGAAAACCTTTCCATGTACTACTACTTTTCCCCCTCCTGTCCCCTGCTGACTTCCTGGCTAAAATGTATTGTGCACTGGTTTCTTACCCAACCTATCTGTGTCCCATTCCACCTCCCTCCCTACACTAGCTTTCAGCCAACATCCACATTTGTGTACTGCTTTCTATAACCCTAACAGTGCACACATCACTTTATGTCAACACTTATCCTTCCACTTGCCAGCACCAGCCGTGGTTGCATGTATTTGTTTCTTATTGTTCCCATATACTGAACTTTGCCCTCCCCCTTCCCATTCACTTGTGCACGGACAATGTCAGCTGGCCTAGAAGAATCATTATCTCTGTATGGCCTCCGTTCTGCGTCCCTTTCCTCTGCGCTCCTTCACACACTTGTATGTATGCGCAATACAAACGGCATAAAGTACCATAGCACATCATACGACATAATGCACACACTGCATGCATAACAACATCATGGCTGCCACGTACTTTATACACTTCACAATATGGTCTTCCATTGTAATGCATGTACTACAAATGTCGAAAAAGTGATCCCACAAAAGCAGCAGGGAATGTATAGTAGCAACGTTACACAAGTGTGTTCAGTCCATGCATACAAACATGATACATGCCCGTTTACCTTGCACACTTTCACCATATCCTCCTACATGTATGAGTACAAACAAACCTTCTCTCACAGTCTGTGTACACACAACAACCCGTAAGCACATTGCCCAATTGCTTTGCCTCCTCAACAGCAATGCTATAGCTGCCATCCTATCCAGATGTGCCACCTGGAATCCTCACAATACCTTGGATTGTGAGGCATTACTGTGCTATACACTAGAGGGGGCGGGGGTTTGAGAGGGTGTTCGGGGTGGGATGAAATAAAGGGGTAGGGTTGTGTCTTTAGGATGGTGTACAAAACCACTGTAGTGGCCTAGAAGGATGACAGGACGCTGAATGGTTTCAGTGGGTGTTTATTTAGACACCAGCAAAATAACAATGTGGGGGTGTTTAGTATGGTCCAGAGCAGGGCTGGGGTCCGTACTCACTGCTGTGCTGTCTAATGATGCAGTTAACTTCACTGAATCCAGGGTATCATGGAATGAGACACACTTAGCCAGCAAGAGCACCCAGGAAGCTGTCCTCAGCCTTGGTATAACGCTCTGCTGGCTGGGCCTCTGTTAGGTGGGCCCTGTCACTTATTAAGCTCCTTCTCAGGAGGAGGGTCAGGGCTGACTGCCTTGGTCATCTTCCCGCCAAGTTTTCTTCACGCTCTTCGTGCTCCTCAATTCTCGCTAGATTATGTGAGGAGGAGTCGACACAAACACTTAGTTTTCTTTTCCTTTTGTTGTGTTTTTATTACATACGTGCATTCATTAAAAAAAAGTCTTCTTCTTCTGTCTTTTGCTCACTGTCCGTTTCCTTCTCCTCCTGACATTTTTCTCCACTGACTATTAACAGGTATCTTACATTTCTACAGGATTGTCTGCAAATCTTTGTGCACAGTGGAAAACACAAAGAGCATTGTCAATGGAAGTAAAAAAAAATGCCATTTCCCTGGAACCACTGGAACTCTCTCTGGTTATTAATGCTGTCATAGTCCGTGCACAACATCCCAACACTGGACATAAAGTCACACATGCTTCTGTTTATCCAACATCTCTCAACCTCTAGCTGTGGACAACGGACACCGGCATGCTCCCATTTTCCTCTTGGTGTCATTGATGAGAAAATCACCTTTGCAGTAGGAAATATCTGCATCACAGCTCTCATCAACCCCTTTAAAAAAAAACAAGCAAACAAACACATGTTCCCCAAATGTAGTCCTCCAAAATGCACGACCTCCACATCCACAGTACCGACAGTGGCCACATATTTGCAAAGAGGATCCATGCAGCCGAAACCCCACTCAAACTGTGGCCCAAAAAGCCTGCACTCCTTCCAACTGAAAATCAGTATCGAAGCCTCTGTCCATGCCATACCTGTGCAGATCATGCACAAAGCTATCACCGACTATAAGCACTCGCCGTCTCTCCATATCGGCCAACCACAATACATCTACCTTTCGGGAAATATGTCACTGCCTCTTCTGTTAAACCAAACCCTCCAAACCTCATTGGAGAATCCCCACAATTCCATTTGCGAAGACGCCATGCTCATAAAGCCATGATGTGGCACATGCACTTTCCCAGCTGCAGCTAGGGCCACGCCCCAGTAAATCACACACAATACTTCTTCCCTTTGCACTCCATTTTTCCAAGAAAGCCATGATGTGGCAGGTGCGCTTTCCCAGCTACAGCTAAGGGCATGCCCCAATAAAGAAGATACACAATACTACTTGACTTTGCACTCGATTTCTCCAACAGTCCCTTACTGCCGCCTATTAACAACTATCAAATTTTCTAAAACGCCTGCACCAATCACATACTTAAACGCTGCATTGCACACTTTAATTTCTATACACAACTCCATATGTCCCCTTTAACAGTCTGAGAACACATTCCTTTTGCTTCCAAAACCCCTCCACCAGAAGCCTTTCCTACAGAATGCCCTATTTATGCATCCACAACAATCTGCCGGCACACCCAGCACACCTTTTCACATGCACACTCCACTCCACTCCACTCCACACCCACAACAACACTATGAATGCATGCATACGACCATGTACGCAGCTAACATAGTACACAAACGTAACATACATAGCGGCACTTCAACCCAACTCCCTCACCCCATAAAGCACCCATTGACGAAAACAGGTCGCAATTACCACCCCTAACCACTACCATGAAGAAAGTATTGTTTTTCTAGCATCCTAACCACAACATTGTCACAACATTTCCCCTACCTCAACAATTCCGCACAAATCATAGTAAAGAACCCATATAAACTGCACTTCAACCATACCCTGTGCCATACTACCAGTATTCACACACTCCACCAAATGGGCACAATGCGTGACTTTTCATTGCACCATATCCAATCACACATCCAAAACTTTACCATATTCTACCATCCACCTCACCTGCAGAACCAAACATACACACCTGCCAGTTCATTTGTACTGTTCTATGTCATCTGCAACGTACTGCACAACCATTATTCGCAGGTCATCACCGTCTACCAGATGCACAGTCAACATTGCATTAGTGGCGTGGGTGTCCCCAAGTCCTAGGCTCTTCAATCCATGGCCTACAACCTACCACCTTTAGCCAAACACCCAATAGGCTACACCTTCAACACAGGCACCGCAACTCCATAGTGACATTGTGCAAACCCAGCACCCAGTGGACACACTGCATCACTTTTCACAGCACAATCTCCAAGTACACATCAAAAACTTTACCATGTTGTAACAGTGTCCTTATCAGCAAAACCACACAAGCAGTCATGGCAGCTCGCTTGTCCTGCTCTATTGCGTCTGAAATGTAATCCACACCCATTCTTTACAGGTCACAACCCTCCGCCTGCTGCTGAATCTGAAATGCCTTATTACTGTGCGTGTCCTAAAGTCCTAGCCTCTTCAGTGCATGGCCTACGGCCTTCAGCCATGCACCCAACAGTCTAGGCCTTCAAGACTGTCACTGCTACGTAATAGCATCATCCACCAGCAACAATTTGCACCAATTACCATAATGTAGAAAGAAGAACAAGTTACTCTCTTACCTGGGAACGTTCTTTCGATTGGATGGTCCGACGACGTATTCCATATCTATGACAGTAATCACCACAGCTGTGCTGCTTCGGAAAATCTTTGGCATCTGCGTCCTGCATCGATGACATCGATACGCCGCCCTCGAGGACCTCCTCTGACGGCCGATGTCACTGGATCTTATAAGTAGGACGCACCACGCCCGCAGCCTCAGTTGTAGTTTTTTCCCAGAACGTGTGGCACCAGTCTTCTGCCAGACTGACACACAAAGCCTTGCGGAAACGTAAGCTGCAATCGCATAAGAAATTCTGTAGCGGGGAAGGCAGTGAGGGAGCGATATGGAATACGTTGTCGGACCATCCCATCGAAAGAAAGTTACCAGGTAAGAGAGTAACTTCTTTTTCGAGGGGATTGGGTCCTCCGACGTATTCCAGATCTATGACAGACTCCCAAAGCAGTACCAATGCAAGGAGGTGGGAAAAGAATTTAGAAAACAAATTAAGAATGCCCAATCAAATTGCGGAGTAAAGGACCGCCTTGCCAAAGGCCAGATCCTGCCCACGGATGGAATCGAGGGAGTAGTGACATACAAAAGTATGTACCGAAGCCCAGGTGGCTGCATCACAGATGTTACGAATAGGAACACCCCTCTGTAGGGCAGTAGCGGCAGCCATGCCCCTGTTAGAATGGGCCCGCAAGCCGACCGGTGGGTCCTTACCCGCCAAGCGGTAACACTCAGAAATAGCCAGAAGAATCCAGCGAGACAGTCTGTTTCGTCACAGCTTGTCCCAAACGCTTTCCAGCGTAACCAATGAAGAGTTGATCGTCCACTCTGACCCGGGACATGCGTGAAATATAAAAGCTTAACGCTCTCCTAGCATCAAGCCTATGGAGCCTCTCCTCTTCCTTACCAGGATGTGGAGGAGGTTAAAACGCCGGAAGAACAACCTTCTGGCCTAAATGAAATTCCGACACCACCTTTGGAAGAAAGGAAGGACGAACTCTAAGGACAACCCTGTCCTTATGAAACACAGTGAAGGGTGACTTAACTGAAAGTGCCTGTAACTCACTCACTCTGCGAGCGGAAGTGACCGCAACCAAAAATGTAGTTTTAAGAGTTAACAGTTTCAAAGGGCATGAATGCAAAGGCTCAAACGGAGCACCCATCAGAAACTTGAGAACAAAGTTCAAATCCCAACCGGGCACCTGGAAAGGTGACGGAGGGAACACATTAGTGAGCCCTTTCAGAAACTGAGAAATTAAAGGAATTTTAAAATAGGAACACTTCAGACGAGCGCTTAAATATTGACAGCGCCGCCAGGTAACCTTTAACGGTACCCACTTGCAAGCCCCTGTGGGCCAAAGAAAGCAAAAAAGACAGAACCATGGGAATGTCACATGCAAAAGGATCCCCATTCTTAACCCTGCACCATTCGCAGAACTTACGCCAACGGTACAGGGACTTTGTTGCTGGCCGTCTGGCCGAGAGCAACACCTCCATCACGTCTTCAGGGAGGTCCCAATCCTTATAGCTCAACCTTTCAGAAACCAAGCGTGAAGTTTGAGGGATCTGACCTCTGGATGGAGAACCTGACCGCCCCCCGCCCCCTGTGAGAGCAGATCGTCTCGGTAGGGAAGATGACGTGGAGGGCAGATGGACAAGTCGAGACGGTCCGGGTACCACGTCCTCCGGGACCACGCCGGAGCAATGAGGATCATCCGGGAACCGAACCTCCATAGTACTTGCGGGATGACGGGGACTGGAGGAAATGTGTACAGCAGTGGTAATGACCACTCCACCACGAACGTGTCTCCTAAGGCTCCTTTTGGAGGAAATTCCCGCGAGCAGAACCTCTCGCAATTCCGGTTGACACTGGAGGCAAAGAGATCCACTTGAGGGGTCCCCCAAAGGGCGAAGATCTCCAGGAGAATCTCCTGAGCCAACTCCCACTCATGAGAGATCGAGCTCTGCCTGCTCAGAGCGTCTGCCGTCTCGTTTTCGTCTCCGGCCAGATGAACTGCCGAGATCGAAACTTCCTGCTGGATTGCCCAGAACCAGAGCTGCATCGGCTCCCTGCACAGAGGAAGTGACCCTGCCCCCCCCCCCGTTTTGTTGAGGTAGTGCATGGCCACCGTGTTGTCCGTCAGGATCAGGACATTCTTCCCTCGCACAGTCGGCAGAAAAGCCTTCAGAGCTAGCCTGACGGCCCTCAGCTCCAACAGATTGATATGGAATCTGGACTCCGACGAAGACCAACGACCGCTGACTGTCAATTCGTTGGCATGAGCTCCCCATCCCCTGAGGGATGCTTCCTTCACGATCGACACCTCAGGGTAGCCAAAATGGAGCCCCCTTCATCAGATTGTCTTCGACGGCCCACCACAGAAGGTCCTGGGCGACCGAGGACGGCACCTGAACAGGGTCCGACAACCTGCCGGAAGACTGCGACCACTGGAGCTTGAGTGCCCATTGCAAAGATCTCATCCGCAACCTGGCCTCTGGCACCAGAAGAATGCAGGATGTCATGAGGCCGAGCAATCTCAAGAACTCGAACGCTGGGAAACTCTGGGCATGTTGAAACTTGTGCACCATCTGCTGAATGTGATGAGCCCTCACCTGGGGAGGAAAACACTGCCCCAGGGACGTGTCGAGCACAGCTCCGATGTACTGGAGCCTCTGAGTTGGTGTCAAATGGGACTCCTTTAAGTTGAGGGAGAAGCCAAGCTTGTGGAGGGATTGGCAGGTGACTGACAGATGATCCAGGACTTGCTCGGGAGAGCGCGCCCTTATCAACCAATCGTCCAGGTAGGAGTAGACGTGAATCCCACCTTTCCTGAGGTCCGCTGCCACCACTACCATGAGCTTGGTGAAGACCCTCGGGGCGGAGGTGAATCCGAACGGCAGGACCCGAAACTGAAAGTGCGAGTCGCCAACCGCGAACCTCAGGTACTTCTTGTGCTTTGGATATATCGGCACATGAAAATAAGCGTCCTTGAGGTCGAGAGACACCAACCAGTCCTGAAATTGAAGGGCCTGGAGGACTTGAGAGAGAGTAACCATCTTGAACTTGTCTTTCCTGAGGAGTTTGTTCAAACCGCTCAAGTCCATGATGGGTCTCAATCCCTCGTCTTTCTTGGAAATCAAAAAATAAGGGGAATACCATCCCTTGTTCCTCTCTGCTATAGGCACCAGTTCTATGGCGCCTTTCTCCAGCAGGGATTGAATTTCTTGTGCAAGGAGCGGATCCGGACTCTTCAAAGAGAGATTCCCCAGTGGATTGTCTTGAGGCCTCTGCCGGAAAGGAAGACAGTAGCCGTGGGTTATGATCTCCAGAACCCACACATCTGAAGTAATGGCGCGCCACTATGCAAGATGCTGCACCAGCCTTCCCCCAACCGGCGAACCATGGGACATGGCCTCATGACTGAGCTGAAGCGGCTGCGGTGTTGCCTGAGGGCAAAGAGGCAACAGCCCGAGCGGCCTTGGCACCTCGAGTACCTTGTTTTCCACCTCTGGCACTCCTACGATGGCCCCTTTGACTGTTCGCTCCTCTCGCTTTACCAAAGGATGAGTAATAACGAAAGGAACCTCCCCTCCATCACTGTCCCCTAGGACGAAAAGGTGGAGGTTGGCGAACTGCAGTGCCCAACGACTTCGCTGCAGCTTTTGAGGTCTGCAACCTCTCAAGGCTCTCGTCAGCCTTGCTGCCAAAAAGATGTTCCCCGTCGAAGGGCATGTTGAGGAGCTGGGCTTGCACATCAGGAGCAAACCCAGACTTCCGCAACCAAGCAAACCTGCGTATTACGGTGCTCGCCGCCATGGACCGGCTGACGCAATCTGCCATGTCCAACCCTGACTGAACGGCCTCACACATGGCATCCTTGCAATCCTGAACCATGGCAAGGAAACCATCCTGTTCATCCCCTTCGGGAATATGTTCAGCCGCTAAGGAAACAGTTCCACAGAGTGTGCGTGAAACGCGACAAGGCACATACAGAGTTAGCCGCCTGAAGCGCCATACCCCCTGAAGAAAGTACTTTCTTTGCCCAGCCGTCAAAATGCTTATCGTCCCTATCAGGAGGGATGGTAGGATACAGCGCCTGCTTTGCCGGGGCCGTAGCCGCCTGCACCACCAAACTCTCCGGAGTGGGCTGCTTGGTCAAGTAGCAGGGGTCACTACTGGCTGGGCGGTATTTTCGTGGCAAAGACTTGTCCACTGCCAGGAGACTCGCCGGAGCAGTCTAAGCCGCCGCCACCCTCTTCTGTAGAGCCATATGGAATGGCAGTACCGGGTCAGTTGGTGGACCTTGGTCGAGGATATCCGTAAGGTCATCCTGAAGAAAATCCCCTGGGGGGAGCAGACCACCCCAAGTACTGAGTGACCCTAGACATAAGGCGCCGGTACGAGGAGTCGGCATGAGTGCCAGGCTCAGGCCTACAAAACTCCACCTCCGGAGAGGTGTCCAGCCCACTGGCATCGTGCAGGGACTGCCGCAGGTCCTCTATTTGGCTACGGCCCGAGAGAATCTCGTCTGGCACCGTATCAGGAACCATGCCATCATCAGAGCCCTCATCCACCTCTGAAACTCATGATGGCGGTAAGAAGGCACAGAATATGGAAAAAAGCCATGCTTGACCGTGGCCAGAGCCTTTCTAGGGGGTTCCACTGAGCCCCGGTTTACCCCCATCGAAACAGCCTCGAAAGGCGTCAAGTGAAACGGCGTTGACGCCGAACGCAGCGCCACAGCATCGATGGCGTCGACACAGACCTCGAGGCCGGAGTGCCGAGCGTGTCCCTCGACAGCCTGGGCGCCCATGGTGTCGACGACTTCTTCTGAGGCGGGCCTCGAAAGAGCCCGTCGACGACCTCGGCGCCACCGGCGTCTACGTCTTCCTCGAAGACACCACAGGTGCACATGGTCTCGAGCGCGTCGAGGACCTGGACCGGGCATGACGAGAACGATTCCCTTTGTCCGAGTGGGACCTCTACCGCGAATCGTGCCGACCACCCGAGCCCAAAGGCGTGCGAGCAGTGTCTCTCAACCGATCACGACCGACCCCACTCGGAGGCGCGGACCGCCCAGTGCCCTGCGATTCGAGAATCGCAAACCTTTTCTTCCCGAAGGAAACCCATTCCTCCAGCGTCGCATGCTTGGTGGGATAAGCGACCTGCCGACAGGCAGAGTCCTCGGATGAGGACAGGGAAGGCGACCGATGACGGCGCTTCCGGGAGTGCCTCAAAGAGGCAGAGGAGTGGTGGGACCGACTCCGGGACCGAGATCCACTGGACTTCCGACGGAGATGCGGAGAGTCGCCCCCGAATCGTCCGTCGAAAGCCCCGCAGACCTCGACTTCCGTGGCTTGGACACCTTACCTACTGACAACTTCTTCTTGCGCTCCCACAAGGCTTTGGACGTGAGCGACTGGCAGTCGAGCAATCATCCGTGTCATGGGCCTCCCCGAGGGACCAGAGGCAGGCATTGTGCGAGTCCGTCACCGACATCTTGGACCCACAGTCCCCGCACTTCTTAAAGCCTGGACACGGGATGGAAGACGAGGTAGACATCTTCACGAAGAATATACTTCACAATACGAACAGGTTCGAAGAACCGAGAAAGAACAGAAACTCCAAAGAGTCGAGGCGCCGAGATCTACAAAGCAAACACGTTCGTGGAAAAAACGGAACTGGGGCTACAGGCGTTGTGTGTCCTACTTATAACATACAGTGACGTCGGCCGTCGGAGGAGGTCCTCGGGGGCGGCATATCGACGCAGACACCGAAGATTTTCCGAAGCAGCACAGCTGTGATTACTGTCATAGATATGGAATACGTCGGAGGACCCATTCCCCTTAAAAACACTCTCTCTTACACCCCTGTGCACTTTCATTCACATACTATGGCTGTCCCCATTCCCAAACTATAGTGTCACTGCCTAAGTAGCCACATTCAGTTCGCAACAGTAGCCTACTGCAATACATGTGCACACACCGCACTATACAAGAACCACCTGCACCAGATGTACACCCACACTTGCTTTACTGCGGTAGATATGGTAAAGGCCTACGCTCATCACTGCATGCCCTCCGGTCTATGGCCTTCGTCCATGCAGCCAATATTATAATCCTTCCACAAACCCAACGCAGCTTCCTTAACCCATGCATGCCACCATGTGCCCAAGTACTGCATTCCATCCGCATGACACAGCCACCCGCGCTCCCACCCAACCTATTTCATGTGCAATTCATTCCCCCTCTACACTGTACCTGCCGCCACTTAGCACAGAAAGAGGCGATGCAAACAGGTGACCCGCACACGCCTCCACCAATCACATACAGAACCTCTGCATTCCACCCATTCACTAAAACAGGTCACAATAACCAAAATGCACAAACATACCACAGCCTCCACCAACCCTACCCAGACCCATTCACAAAGTATGGTATCACTACCAACCTAACCACAACTGTTGCACAACATTGGCCCTATTGCCACAATTCATCACACAGCATAGTTACCAATCAAAATTAAGGTGCACTTCTACCATATCCTCTGCCATAGAAACAGCATGCAAAATCAGCACCCAATTCCCACACTGCATCACATTTCACATCACTATCTCCAAGTACACATCAAATACTTTACCATGTCGTAACAGTGTCCTCACCAGCAAAACCAAACATGCAGGCATGGCAGCTCACTTGTTCTGCTCTATTGCGTTTCAAAAGTGCCCCACACCCTTTTTTTTTTTTACAGGTCACCACCCTCTATGTGCTGCAAATTCCAAAATGCATTAGTACTGTGTCTGTCCTAAAGTCCTAGCCTCTTGAGTGCATGGCCTACGGCCTTCGGCCATGCACCAAACAGTGTAGACCTTCAACACTATCAGTGCTACATAATTGCACCATCCATTTGACCATGTGACCAACATCACCTATCCACATACACAGCACTACTACCCAACCTGCCCACCGCCAAGTACCTATACAGCAGCAAATAGTACTGCTTACCATAATATAGAAAGGAAACACTCTCTCCTGCACCCCTGTGCACTCTCATTCACATACTATACTTGTCCCCACTTCCATTCCTAAACTGTAGTGCAACTGCCATAACAGTATACAAACCCAGCACCCAGTGTCCACACTACATCACTTTTCACATCACCATCTCCAAGTACACATCAAATACTTGACCATGTTGTAACAGTGTCCTCACCAGCAAAACCAAACATACAGGCATGGCAGCTCACTTGATCTGCTCTATTGTGTTTCAAATGTGCTCCATACCCTTTTTTACAGGTCACCACCCTCTAAGTACTGCAAATTCCAAGATGCATTAGTAATGTGTCCGTCCTAAAGTCCTATCCTCTTCAGTGCATACCTACAGCCTTCGCCATGCACTCAACAATCTAGGCCTTCTACAGT